>NC_135758.1:47185502-47210574 GCF_052425735.1 Oculina patagonica | reverse complement strand
AAGGAGACCTGCACCCTTGAACTGAATGTGTAAGCCTTTAGAATTAGCCACCTGAATGTATTTCGTGTGGGCTAAAGTTGTGTCCTTGGCACAGGCGATTTCCATAGCAGCGAAAATATCCGCACAATTGTAATTTATGAACTTTTATTTGAGAATACATTTTTCTTCCCAAATCTCTCTTAGAAATTTAAAATGATGTATCATAAAATCCAGAAAGCGCATTGGACAAATTTAAAACCGCCTGTTAGTATCATAGCGGACAGCTCGATAAATGACGCGAAAATAGCAACTCTGAAAGCGGATGGTTTGCCTTTGTAATTACTGTGAAGTGGTAAAAAAAATAGGGATCAATGTCCTTGACCTTCGTAGGTTTTTGTTTGTTTAATTGAACGGCTGTGTTGGAATTATGTTAGTTAGTTGTTTGTCTAATTTTGTTCTCTCTTTCAGGAAGCAAATACATTTTAAAATCTATTACAAGTTATACTCTATTGGCTAAGTTTTGAGATATTGTTGTTGGTGCTATAGTTAACGTCAATTTATCATTTATAACGTTCAACTATTTTTGGAAAAATAGAAAAGAAAATAACGTTAGAGTAGTATACTGTTCAAAAATTGCCCATGGAAAACTAGAAAACTAAAGTAAAGTTTAAGAGGACATATGCACAAATTTCAAACAAAAATGAAAATTCTTGGCAAGAGCCCTGTAATGGATTTCGCTCATTCTCTTACCATGGGTAGGCCTTAATATAAAATAAATCACAGTATACCTTGTTTGGCTAAATATCGATTTGTTTTCGAGAAAATCGATAATTCTAAAATCCAGCAAAATTGACGCTTTCGGAGCTCAAAATTTATGCCGAGTTTGTTAGCTTCGCGTCGAAAAATAAAGCACTCTGGAAGAAAAGTACCTATTTAATATCGAAGAATAACATCAAATTAGTACGTCGAAAGCAATTTCTGCTCTTAAAGTCCTTTTATTTACAAAATATAATTAAGTTTATTCGACACACTTTTGATTTAATTCAAAATAGGTCAAACTTATCGCTTTATTTAAGTATGAGCGAAGCGAAATAAATGGCCGAAAATTTGGTGTTAGACAGATAAATGATTGTTCTTTTCGATACTAAAAGGATTTCCTGGAGAAATGATTTAGTGCGATGCTTTCAGATCTCAAAGTTGCTTAAAATTCGTTAATTTAACCGACCGTGACATTGTTGATCTTATCAACATTATGTAAACATTCCACGCAAATGTTAATTTTCCTCATGTGAACTTCAACTGAGTAAAATAAAAACATAGACTTGCTTACCGTGGTGTTCGCTGATACATTGTAAATCCTGTTTTCCTCATTTACGACAAAACCTAAGCCCTCGGCGAAGCTGTTATCTAATTTTCTTGACGCGCCATTTTTAACTGATTTCCACGTATTGAAGTGACAGTTCTTTTCCATGCATTCTTGAAAACAGTCCTGAGTCTTAACTGATCAGTGTAAACAGGAATACGAAGTACTTTGCTTTAAATCAACTTAAAGCTTAGCAGCAGGGGTAGATGAATCGATACGGCCGGCGAATCTTCGTTTCGAAAACCGCCATTTGAGATTTGTCGGCCCTTTGTCCTGCGGTATGCAGATAATTAATTCACACTTGAGTAACTTCCGGCACATGAAATCGACAACCACCGTGACCAGAAAGCACCCTGCTTTTTGGTGATTGGTTGAGGCACTATTTTTATCATTTTAACATAAGCTCTCAATGAAAAACTTTTGGGCTGAGAGAGTTGTTAAATGGTTGTTAAATGGTTGCATGAAAGCGCTTTTAACTTCCGGGTCGAAAGTTCTTCTGTTGCGTTGCATATTTTTTATCCAGTTCTTACCCTTGTTCAAATTCTTGATTAGGCTAAGGCAAAACAGTTGTAGAGTCAACTCTCCCTTATTGAAGATCTCTATAAGACGGACAGCTGGTGTTAGTCCTGTCCTTGCCGTTTTTTCAGTCATTTTTATACTCTAACCAGCTAGGCTACGTTTACACGGGACCGGACCGGAGCCGTTCCGAACTGGACCGGACCGGATCGGCCTCTGTTTACACGGAAGCGTTTGGCACCGATCCATGTGTTTACACAGGACGGTTCTGGAACCGGTCCGGAACGGTTCCATAACTTGACCTGCAAAATAGCAGGTCCAGTTTTGGTTCCGTCCCGCACCGGTTCCAGAACGGCCCCGTGTAAACAGAAGGCCTATCCTATCCGTGTAATTAGAAGGCATATCCTATCCGAAAATCGGACCGAAACGTTCCGGACAGTAGCAGTGGTTGATAAATCGATTCGGCCGGCAAATCTTCTTTTCGAAAACTGAGATTTGTCGGCCCTTTGTCATGCGGTGTGCAGATAATGTATTTCACACTTGCGTAACTTCCGGCACATAAAATCGACAACCGCCGTGACCAGATCCCAGATAGCACCCTGCGTTTTGGTATAGTATTGGTTGAGGCACCATATTATTGCAATATTAATATAAGCTCTAAATGTAAAACTTTTGGGCTGAACATGTAATTAAGTTTCACTTTAGGTAGCTACCGTTTGTGAAAGTTGCTAAATAGTTGCATGACAGTGCTTTTAACTCCCGGGTCTAAGGTTCTTCTGTTGCGTTGTAGCCTGCGAATACACCCGCCTCTCATTCGCGTCCCGCAACGAAAAGCGAAACCGCTTTTCGTTGCGGGACGCGAAGTTTTTTTTGTGTTCTTACCTTTGTCCAAGTTCTTGATTAGGTCAAGGCAAAACAGGTGAAAGCAAAATCTAAGATGTTATCGTTGGATCCGTCTTCCGTGAATGTTAAAAAATATGATCATGTATATATTCTGTTGGGGTCCGGCGTAAACAAGGGAAGGTGCCCCCCGCCAGAGCTTGCGGGGAGGGACAAGCGCCTCGCCGTCAGGGAACACAAATGTTTTAAAAATATCATAGTCATTATATAAATATTTTGTTTTTAAACCTGTTTCCGGTGTGTTTTTGAGTTGATTTGGAAGCTATTAGGGGAAAACGGTTTAAGTTTCAAATATTATCCGCAGTCTATTCCTTCATAAATAAGACGGTTATAATTATAATACGACTCAAGTTTCCAAACAACAAGATATATAAAGTAATAACTTTATAATCACCTTAATTCCCAATTCAATAGGCAAAGTTTATTAGGAAGGAGTTGTCGAAGCTGGGGTATTCCCCAAAAACGGCTCTGTGCCGTCCAATGAGGTCGTGGTTTTGGGTTCCCGATCTAGAACGGGATTTTCAATATCAGACGATATCTAGAACGAGATATGGTATTTTGAACACACAAAAGTTCCAAAATATCAGCAGCCAAAAGGGGATGACTTGTTTCTAGAACGCGGTATCTTTTGAATGCAAGTTCTTTCTAACTGAATACCAGAGGCCCTTCCAATTACGCTGGTAAAAAGGGAATGTTATGCTTCTAACAATGCTTGTTTTTTGTCCGATATAATGCTCAACTGTAATTATGCTCATTTTTTTTTAATAATGCTACTTTGGTATAAATGCTTTGTTGTACTTCGCAGAAATAAATACAAAATATGGCATCACCTCAGAAGTCCATAACAAACTTCTGATTACGTGTACTTTTCTTCACCTAGCTTAATCTAATGAAGTGAAAAGCACCCTTTCCTTAATTTTTACACCAATAATTTTTTATACAGTCATAAATGTTCAGCGTTTGTATTGGTAATCAAATGGCGACGAGTGAAATTAGGAAATAATTTCACGCGCGTTTTGTCAAAACGCTTATAATTTCCCGAGCCTTTAGGCGAGGGAAATTATTAGCATTTTGACAAAATGCAAGTGAAATTATTTCCTAATTTCACGAGTATACCATTTGATTACATTTTAATATCATAGGTGACAAATTACGCTTGCAGCCGTCGGTTTTTGACTGGTATATTGCATTGCAAACTCTGCAAACTCCGAGCTTTGAAAAGTTGAAAGCATACATTTTGCTCAAGTTCGCGAGGTTTTTTAGTCTTTGAAGAAAACCCTTCAGAGGTTCTTTTTTGCTCTTGACCAAAAGTTTCAATGATGAATCGACTATCAATTATTTCTCACATTATGACCGTAGTCTTGAATCAACTGAAAACGGTGCCAGTGTAAAACGCTCAAAAATCCGCTCGATGCCATTTATGTATATTGGCTTAAGTCTAGAAGTCGTTTTGACGTTTTGAAATATAAAATATCATCAAAAGGTTTATTACATGGCCAAGGCTAGCTGGCTATAATGAAATTCAAGCGAAAATGTACAAAGTTTAAGCTTTAAAACATCTTTTATTACGGACGCCATCTTGCCGCTAACTACGTTGCCATGGCAATTTTATAATTTCACATGTGAAATTATAAATTAACGTTAAAATTGCGCGCCAAAATTAAGGAGTAATTTGTCACCTATGATATTATATTATAAATTGTTTACCGTGACTGGTATTACAACTGCATATACATGATCAGTATGGTCCCTTTTTTCCCCACCCCTTCCCCACCTTTCCTTCCCGCTTTTATTTCGCCCAATCCTCCACAGGAGAAAAAAGGAGAGCTTGTTTACAGGCTAGACTACACAGCGGAATATATATTTTTAACTGACATTCACGGGAGACGGATCCAACGACGCCATCTAAGGCTTTGTGTACAGCCAACTCTCTCTGAAACGGGTACCTTCGGGACCGGCTCCAACTCAGTTCGTCTAAAAGAGATCTCCGTCTTATAGGGATTTTAACGTCGTTTCAAATTTTCCACTGAAGAAGGGACAAGAATTTGAACAAGGGTAAGAACTGGATAAAAAATATGAAACAAAGCGAAGCAACGCAACAGAAGAACTTTCCACCCGGATTTCATGCAACCATTTAACAACTCTCTCGAACGGTGGCTAACTGAAGTGAAACTTTATTACAAGTTCAGCCCAAAAGTTCTTCATTGAGAGCTTATGTTCAAATGATAAAAATAGTGCCTCGACCAATATTTCGAAAAGGAGGGTGCTATCTGGTCACGGTGGTTGTCGATTTCATGTGCCGGAAGTTACTCAAGTGTGAATTAATTATCTGCATACCGCAAAACAAAGGGGCGACAAATCTCAAATGGCGGTTTTCGAAACGAAGATTCGCCGGCCGTATCGATTCAACTACCCCTGCACACACTTGTAAATTAGGAGTTGTGGCACAAACCGTGACAACTCGCTCGGCTCGCCCTGGCTCGCCTCGCTCCTTGTCACAATTTGTGTCCACAACTCCTAATTTACAAGTGTGCGCGGAACGCAAGACGCCTTTCTTACCCCCCTCGCGAAACGAGTTGCAAAAAAGACGTTTAATCCCAGAAAACTTAAGAAAAAAGAAAGCTGCAATCGTTATGCAAAGCATGGTTAAAACTAACAAAAAAATCGGGAAAGCAGGCGTGGAAATGGTAAAAAAAAGGAGGAAAATGTGAGTGGCTTTCACATTCCTAACTTCCTGAAGCAGATTCGCCGGACCCGACAGTGTACCAATCGTTGTATGGCGCCATTGTATTAAATTACAACCAACCTTTAATTGCTGTGCCAGAAATAATTCCTATTGAACAAATGCTCTTATTGAGTAAACGAAGATGGGAAGAGGGAGAACTGGAGAAATTAACTTGAGTGTAAAGAAAAACTTGAAAAGATCTCGTGGAAAAGCGTTTACAACCTACAAAAAAACTAAAGAAAATGAAAAACAAATAACAATCTTTTTAACAGACGAGCTGATTGAAAAATTAAAAAAACTAGACAGCAGTGTTGTCGCAAACGTTTTGACAAGCTAAACAAAACTTGCACGCTCCGGTGAGTGCATAAATTATCGAGTAACACAGGAAGTCATTGTTTACCCTGTGCCAATTGCGTGGAAAACCCCCTTGACGTAATCTAATTCTTTTTTTTTTCATTTTGAATATTTTTAGCCGGAAAACAAATCAAACTCTTTGTATGTGTGTTTTAAGAGCTATGATTTATTCAACAACAATATTTAATTTGACTAACATGTAAATATACCGTGAAATATTGAGCTAAGAACTTTCTAGAACATAAAAGAACAATATAAGATCACGGTAAGTTTATTCACCAGGCGTCATTACTATTTTTAGTTAATAGGTTATTTCCCGATGTAATGACGTCTTTTGTGACCAATCACCGTTAAAATTATAACTATATATTATTCACATAAGCTTTTTTGTATTACACAAGCAAGTATGGCCGATGTATAAAGACGTTTATCAAACCTTCATTGAAAAAGAAGCAAAGACACAGCTTACGGACATAAATCATTTGGAAACGTCAAACGAGGATACGATTTTAATATTTCATATCAGCTATTCGTGCCGAAGCAATAATTACGGACAAAAATCAGATGCTTGGTCGTGAAGTTTGATCGCAAGGTTAAGTATATCGGATGCTTGAAGACGTTTATCAAACCTTTCTAGATCAAAAATTAAGAAGTTTTAACTCAGTTTATCGACATAAATCATTTGTAGATGTCTAACGATGGGATGATACAACTTTAGCGTTTGCTAAACTTGACCAAAATTATCTTAGTCACAGGCAACATCACACGCCAAATGGGTTACGGCGTAACCCGAATTGACAAAATTATCTTAGTCACAGGCCTTAAAAACGTCATCACATTGGAATGCCAATGAGTTACGGCGTAACCCGAATTGACAAAAACTTGCAAGTTTACAAGCTTAAAATATTCTGACGTTGTCAAGGAACAATTTACCTTAGTTACCGCGGCCATGAGATGTCCGCCGTTGTCAAGGAACAATTTACCTTAGTTACCGCGGCCATGAGATGTCCGCCGTTGTCAAGAAACATTTAACTTAGCAACTGAATAAAATTATTTTTACTTAACACACTTGTAATGTTTATTGATTGCTTATATTAATAGATACAATATTGTTTCACGGCTCCCAAGAAAAAAAAAATAAATAAAAGTGAAATAACCCCTTGCTTCACACCTATTTTTTGGTCAAAACAAATAAATACGTGCGGCCCATCTTTTGCTGGCGGTCGCTAAATTATTTTGTCGCAGTCAGAGCGTGACGTGCAGGTCGAGGGGGCTTGGGTCTTTTGGAAAGGAAGGATCGTGGATCGTGGATCGTGGAAAAAGGAACGACAGCCTCAAATGTTGTTCAGACAATCAACAACCTCTTTAGTGATGACTCGAATATTTTTTTGCCACTCTGGGGTGAAATATTCAATCACAAAGTAAACAACAAGATGAGCGCAGACAATCATTCTTTCATTAAATGAAAAAATGTTCTATTGGACTGAAATTTTATTTCGAAATGTCGGTGGTGCTTTCGAGAAGTTTTTTTTTCATTTTTTGTCTTTCTGCTTTCATGATCTCTTGTCGTATTTTTTCGATGTCTGGCTGTGAATTTGTTTGTTTGTGTGCAAAGCTTGAACGTAAAGTCTCTTTAAGTTGACGATATTTCTGCATTTCTCGTAAGATCAGTTGAAACTCTTTGTCAGAAACAAGATTATCATTCAGAGCTTGTGAGACAGAGCTGTTTATCGAGTCATGTTTTGCAACAGCCAGAGCGAGGATTCTTGAGTGCTTATTAACTTTACGTTCAAGCTTTTTGTTGATAACTGACAGGCCAGTGGAAGCTGCGCCAGATATACCTGCTACTGCTGCAACAGGCACGCCGATAACAATTCCAACACCAGTAAGTGAAGTCGCAACAGCTCCAGAAGACAGAGCTGCCGTCACGGCGCCAAGACAGACCACGGAATAGTGAATAACTTTCCGGACTTTTTTATATTTTTTTAACACAAGCCTGTAATGCTCAGCTTCAGCGGATATTTCTTTTTCAATTTTACTTATTTCAGTCAGCCGAAAATTCTCGGCATTTGTTGGGAGGCTTGGATAAAGTTGTGTTTCTTCGCGATCACCATAAGCAGGGGCACTCGGGAGAACATTAGCAGATGACATGGTCTCGTATACATAAAAGTTAATTTTGTATTTAATTTAATTCAATTCCAACTCATATGTAAGATTTGAGCCGTTAAAATCGAATGGCTTTCCATTCTCATCTCTAATCGAAAGAGTCAGAGATGATACATTTTCTTCAGCAGAAACGTCGCGCAAGACGTTAAAATGTGTATTTTGGTAATAAACTTTTTCATACGGTTTTCCACGTATGTCAAAAAACGCTAAAAGGCTTGATGGCTTACCATTTAGCAAGCTTTGTTGCTTGTCGATAAGGTCACAGTTGATGAAGTAATTTTTAGGATTTGAAACATTATTTACCTCAATTGTTTCAAAAAATTCCTTTTCAATACTTGCGTAATTCTCAAACCCAGGCAAATTAAAGAACTTAATAAGACTTTCATTCAGTCCAAAAGTTTTTAAATTGGGCTCTTTTGCTTTTATTATCAATGAACGGCCTGCAATGCCTTTTGTTACAGAAAACATGTTTTTCTCTGGAAATCCTTTTTCAAAAATACTCCCAATGTCATCGAGTGAGAAGTTTCCTTGCCGTATATAACGCGCCTTCTCTTCCTTGTTCACTTGTTTATAAAAAACTATTCCATCCTTTTCCAAACTATTCCAGCTGTTGTAAAGAGAACAACTTAAAAGCCGGATATAGCTTGGTTTTGGAATAGGCTGGTCAAAATAAACAGTGTTCGGATTTTCTTTTGTGGTAACAGTCAGCACAACCATTTTTATATTAAATAAAAATAAAAAATGTTTAATATAAAAGAGGACCATGGATGCAAAAACAAGAGGTTTTATGAAGTGGATGAAAACCCCAGAAGCAACTACAATTTCTAAAGCGGCAAAAGACAATGCATGGAAACCTTTTCTTGCAAAATATCCAAACGCTGACCGAACAAAATTTGTTGCACAGGTTGAGTTCGCGTACAACCACACAGCAACGGCAGACATTTATTACAAGGCAGGGCAAGGCCATTTGATAAATGTTTTTGGCTCTGACAGCAAATATTGGAGCCCAGAGATGAAAAAAGCACTGGGGGTGAATCAAATTTCAGGCGGTTTTCCACAACAGCTGTCACCAAGCGGCGCAAAAGGCTCATCTTTGCCAATTCCCGCGGTTGGATTTCACGAAGCCGCACCGAGTTTGAAAAAAATACTTAACAGCCAAATCAACATCTACGTCACACCAGATCAATATTTCACAACGAAATTAAGAGAGATTTTTCAAAAAACAAAACTGAAGCATACATCAGGAAAAGAGTCAAAAAGGTGGCTTGCTAGCCAAAATATGGGCTATTGGCCACAGCAACTTAACTTTGCGGTATGGTGCGCGACAACAGGCTGCGGTATAAGCCGAGAAATTTTCGATGAAGAACACTCATCTCTTAGCTTGCCACCGATTGTGCGAAATTTTTACCTTTTTCACGTTTATTTCACGATAAGGCGAATATTGTTTCAGATGGGGGGGATTCAGAGCGTAAGCGCCTTGCCTGGCGACCCAACTTTTAGCCAGTTCGACAACAAGTACGACGTGGCTTCTTACAAAAGAATATGCGCTGAGTTCGGTGTCGACCCGTCAAGCGATTTCCGTTTCACAACAGGCGCAAACCACGGACTTGGTAACGTTTATATCTGGATTACTAACATTGGACCAAACAAAACTGGAGCAAAATACCCCGATTACGATAAATTTTCGGACGAAGGGGGAGCTGCAAGCAAAGGTAACTTGATTCAATACATCGAGCCAGACGACGCTGCATATGCACAGGCAGACTGGTTTTGTCCTAACGGCACTGAAGGGCTTACTCAGGCAGGTTTGTCGAGAGTAAACCAGTCGATAGAGGCTTTTGTCTACTGTATTCTCGGTTCGCAGGTGAACGTTCGAAGTAGCATACTTGGAACAGGCGGCCGTGCAAAGGAAGCGCAAAGTGAGTTCCTCGTGTTGGTTGAAGACGCTATAAGGCAACCTGATCTGGCAAAGTCGGTCCAAAGATACCAACTAGCCATCGACGAAGCTAAGGTTCGGCTTAACCTTGCAGTCTGCCCAGGTGCCTGGCTGATGCCCGCTCGTATGGTGATAAACACAGAAAGCGTTGTTGGTTACAATAACCAGCTTAAGCAGGCTGTTGTTGGGATGAAATTAGGAGTGAATGATGAGGTTAATAAAGCTACAAAAAAAGCAGCTCTTAAACTGATGGCGGGAGGAAAATCAAAAATCAACCCACCAAACAGCCACCCTTCAAATCCTATACACAAGAGCGCCACAGCAAAAAAAAATCAGGCACCTGCAGCAAGCGCTGCTGAAACACAAGCTAGCAACGCGCAAAGCGCTAAACCTACGAAGGCCGTAGCCAATGATTCACACGAAATAAACAAAGCAACTGTCGCTGTTGGCGCGGTTGGAGCAGCAGCTTTGCTCTACACCCTTATGCGTTAACGTCTCTTTTTGATGTATTTTTCAACAAGAAAAGCAACCACAGCAAGGATAAGCAGCCAGGTGTGCTCTGCAAGAAATCCAATTACTTGACCAGCGGTTTTGAAAAGAAATTTCGCAATCGAGCCAATGAGACCAGGCAGAGCTGATGCTACCTTTGAGCCAATATCACTTAGGCCTTTCCCCAACGCTTTGCCGGTGGCCTTCAAAGAGTTTGTAATGGCACCAATTACAGAACCAATCGTGACACCAGCAGCAAGAAGTATTGCTGTTACTGTCACGCCATATTTTTTGAAGATCTCTTTGATCCTCTCACGAAGTGGAAGCGCCCTTTCTCTTTCTGCAATCTGCGTTTGCAAACGCCCGAGCTCCTCGGTTCTTTCTGCAACTCTTTCTTCCGCAGCTTGTTTGTTAGTGGGGGATGCATTCTCATCCTCTATAACAGCTTGATCTTCCTCGTTTTGGCGCTTGAGCTCATCTTCTTGCTCTTTAAGATCATTTAACGCTCTTGTGTCGTTGAGCCTTTCTTGCAAAGTGTTTCTTTCGCTCTCTTTGGCAGCGATGCCTGCCCTTAGTTGGTCGACTCGTGTTTTTTCTTTTGCTATTTGCTTAACTTGTTTTTCAAGAGCAGCAACTTCTTTTTTTTTGTTTTCAAAATCCTTTTCAAGATTTTTTTTCAGTTGCTTAAGTCTGCGCAATTCGGATTCATTTTCAACATTTGACCCAAGTTGTTCCATCTTGGCATCTATTCGCTCGATTCTTATTCTTAAATCTTCTACTTCTTGGGTGGCTTTTTCTTTCTGCATGTCAATTGTTTCTGCCTGTTGTATTTGACTTTCAGCTTCTCTTAATCTTGGTCTCATTTCTCTTATTTCTTCATTGTCTTGAGCAATCAGAGATTCCGCTTCTGGCCCAAGTTCATCTTTGAAGCTGTCTAAAAAGTTTTTCATGAAGCCTGACTCATTATCTTTTAGAATCTTGTACTCGCCTTTTTTAGTTCCTATAGCAACAATTTTCCCCTCATTTTTCCCAGTGCCTCTTCTAATTCTAATTTTTTCAAAATTTGCTTTGGGGAATTTGCCTTTTATCGTGTCTACAGCTTTTTTAAGTTTTTGCCGCAAAAAACTTTCTTTTTGAAGATCACTTATCGAAGGGGTTCTTTCAAGAAAAGGTGTTTCGTCGTAGGATGTATCTGGCAGCCCGCTCTGTTCGTGCTGCATCGTTTGCATTTCATGTTGTTCACCCCCATGGTAGGGTGTGGATGCCTCCCCGGGCTGAAATGGTCGGGTTGTGTCGACCTCTTGTCCCTCTTCATCATCGTTATCACTGTTGTGGTCAAGATCTTGGTCCAAATCAGGGTCCTCGAATCCAAAATCACCACCACCTGTTGCCATCGCTTAATTTATATATATATATTTTTAAATTAAACTTTTCAATTTAACAATAAAACCAATCGAGAGATGGCTGCTGTTCAAGAAAACCTTCGACCGGGACGCACAGAGAAAATACTCGGCGCACTGAAAGCCGAGCGCGCGGTAAAACGAATCACTTTTGACCGCACAGAAGCCAATCCAGAGGAAACGTTGTATGTTTCAGTGCCCAAGCTGAACGAAAACGAGGTCATTGTGCCTGGCTCGCTGGCGCTGCGCTTCAACATCGACTTGAGCGGAGGCCATGCCAACAACTTTCTGGTTGACAACGTCAGCCGAGCTCTGGTCGACGATTTTGTTGTAAAGTACGAAGGCACCGTCGTGCAGGACACGGTTGGCTATGGCATCTACAAAATATTTGAGGATTTTTTCCTTTCGCAGGAGGAGCGCGACGACAGGGTGCCAGAGGGCATTCAGAGCGAGGACCTTAACAAAATTCGCTCAAATGCTGGCGATAAGAAAGCTTCAGGAGTCGAAGCAGAAAAAAAGCTGAATGAGCTATATGGAAATAAATACCGCATCCGTCTGGATCACCAGATTTTAACTGACCATGGGGCATTTTATCCTCAGGCACTATACAACGATCTTGTGTTCGAACTGAAGCTCGCGGCAGCCGAACATGTGGTCAGAGGCTCAGATACAACAAAACTGAAATACAAGTTGACAAACATCCAGCTGGAGTACGAGATGATAAGAAGCAAGGAAATTGCAGATGAAGCGTTCAGCGCTTATTCGGGCGGCAAAGAGTTCGCTTACGACCACATCCAGCGTGTTAAAGTGGTGACTTTTGCAAAAGGCTCCGACACACGTCTTAATCTAAGGGTTAACCCGCAGAGGAGGTCCATGAAAGGTATCTTGCTCCTATTTATTGAGCAATATAACAAAGGTGCAAGGAGCTCGGAAAAGTACATTAACCCGGACCTTACAAAAGTAAGCATCACTGTCAACGGCTCGCCAAACATGCTGTACAACAACGGCATCGAAGGAATGGACATTTGGGGAGAAGTTAAAAGATTCTACATGAAAGAAAAAAATAAAACGCAGCACATGACTCTGCAAAAGTTTTACACAGAAGACAAGTTTGGCCTTCTTATTGATCTGCGTTCCATGGCTGACCACTCGATGCACGGAAGCGGCACGCGCCTTGTGAACACAAAGGACGGTGTCCAGCTTGAGCTAGAGAGGAAAGCAAGCGGCTCAGGTAATTTGAACTGCCACATTTACGTAATCAGCGACGCCCAAATGAATATAATTGGCAGGCAGTTAGATTCTGTGCTTTTATAATAAATCCCCCACCCTTCCCCCCAAGGGGAAATTTTTCTTTGAAAAAGTGTACCTTAGGTACATATACGAACGAAGATGGATCCTGCCAATATACCCTTCAACGCCCTCATTGTGGGACCAACGAACTCAGGAAAAACAAGATACGTGGTCAATCAGCTTTGTGGCCCTTTCCGAGGCAAGTTTGACTACATCGTGCTCATCTGCCCGACGTTCGCGCACAACAAGACTTATTATCGCTTTGCTGAGGAAGATCTTCGATTTTTTGTTTTAATTTGCGAGCAGCACGAGGTTGAATCTTTGTTAAGGCTTTCAAGATTTCTTTTTGAGGGAACGAACACGCTTATCATCCTCGACGACTGTGCTGCTTCGAAAGATGTAAAAGGAAGAACAGGGGAGTTGGTGAATCTTGCTTTCTCTGCTCGCCACGCAGGTTTGAGCGTATGGGTGTTAACTCAAAAATTGACAAGCATAACATCCTCATTCCGCGAAAATGTTGCGGCAATCGTTTTCTTTTACACCCCCTCTGCCAAGACCACGAAGGCAATCTTTGAGGATTACGCTGGCGAACTTGCCAATGAGGATTACAAAGAAATCATTTTAAAGCTAAAAAAAAATAAGTTTTCGCATCTTGTCATTTCTCATCGCCACCCTTATGGCACAAAATTTTCTTATTGAACATATTTTTTAGAGTAATAAATGGCTGACCCGTTCGCAACTTCTCCTCCCGAGAGCGTCAAGGGCGCTGCAAGTGAACAAGAATTAGCTTCCGTAATGGAACTGCTAGGAGCTGAACCAGAAAGTACAGAAAGCGCTATGGCACTCATTCAAGGCCCTGACATTCCTGCTTTGCGTGAACAGCTTGCAATCCTTGTTTCAACAGGAAAAGCCAAAGAAGCAATCGGTGTGCAACTGACACACGAGCAGGTGAAGCGCTTGACAGATAAAGAAGTTGAAAAGTACTTAAAGAGATATGAGGCATACGTTGGATCCAAAACAACCGACAGCTTGATTGACAGCTTTATTTTTCTTGTTACTAAAGTCGTTGGTATGGCCGTAAATATCAAGGACGTCAATGATTATCAGAAGGAACTCAAAAACGACTACATCATCAGCAAAGAGCTGTCCACTTTGGCAGGCGGTCTGGCTTTGAAATGCGGCCGCTTTCTTGCCGTTGCAAATGCTGCGCTCATCACAACAAAGCACATTGATTTAAACGAATTGACAAAGTTGCAAGCCAAAGGGACTCTTGAGTCCCAGCGCCATGGCGCTGAAACACTAACTACTGAAGATTTTTCTGAGAAAGCAAGAAAATGCTAAGTAATTACTGAACAATGCTTAGAAATTGCTGACCAAAAAAGTTTGCTGCGCATTTTTCATTTAAATATTATTTTTTTCTCATTAAATAATGGCCGAGATCGAACAACGTGAATCACAAACTCCGATCGCTCAAGAAGAACAGAAACAAGTTACTTCAACAACTCCAGCAACAAAGCCTGCCAAAAATCCAAAGAGAGTGGCTGCTGGCAAGCTCGCTGCTGAAAAAACAAAACAGGCTCGTGAAGCACAGAAAAAAGCTGCTGTCGAGGCTGCTGCAATAATTGCAAAAGAAAAGGAAAAGAAATCTGCATCTGCTAAGCGAAGTGTAACTTCGAGCCCTTCGGGCACGCCCGTGGAACCAGCTCCGACCGAGGCTCAGCCGCAATCAAGCGGTCTCACCACAAATCAATGGATATCTTTGCTTGGTATCGGCGTTGCAATCGTTACAACTTATGTGAAACGCGAAGACATAAAAGCCTTTATAAACGAAAAAAGAAGTCCAACATTTAAAGCTCCGCCAACTCTTGTAATTGATAACACACCGAGTACAGCAGAAAGTATTGGAAGGGTTGCAACTCGTTCTTCAGACACGCGCCAAACGGGCTCGAGAATTCCGCAACCAACAAGCCAAAATTGCTCAAAAAAAGGAATCCGTTTGATGGATTAAAAAAAATTTCTTTTTGAACATTTATTTTTTATTTATTATACCGACAATGTCCCTAAGTCTTGTTCTTGACAGCCTTGTTAAAGGTGCAGCTATTGCCGGTATTTCATTACTTTGGTTTGAATTTTCCAAAAAATGCGTTAAAAGCGCTATTTGGGTGGTTATTGACAGTGATAAATTTTTAAAAGAAGTTGAAGAAAAAGAAAAAAAAATTAAAGAAGTTGAATCTGGTGAAAAATAAAAAAAAAATTTTTTCAATTAAATATTTTTTCTTATTTTATACTGAACTGTCATGTCCGACAACAAACTCGTAAAAACACTCATGGATGCTGCCACTCTTACTGGCCTTGCCGCCGGAATCGGCTGGGCTGCTAAAAAAGTTGTAAAAGAAAACTTCACATCTGACCCAAGCAGCAGTTTTATGAACTATGCAAAGTTCACGGCTGTCATGACAGGCAGTCTTGCCCTTAAACAATATCTAGAAGACCAGAAAATTCTTCCCACCAATTAAAAAAAAATTCTCATAATATAAGAACAAATACACACAATGGCCAGCGTCGCAATTATGGCTGGCGGAGCTATCTTGAACGCTGCTGCTTTCATTGGCGGCAACTACCTTGCTCGAGCTTTGGGTGGCGGAGATGACGCCGCTTTGAAAGAAAAAGAAAGACACGACAAAGCTCTCGAGGCTTACAATGCAGCTTATGCAAAATACTCTCGCGACCGCACCAAGCTCCTCGACTGGATACAAACCAACGCGGAAATAAAAGAGCAGGCCAAACAGAACTTCACAAACACTGACTACGCTTTCAAACTCTACAACCAGGCACATCCTGACAAACAAATGATTCCTCCGAAAGAACCCAAGTTCTCTGATTTCTATCAGCCAAGTGAGCAGCAGAAACAAGGTGAACTTATGTTCGTTGGCGCTGGCGCGCTTGCACTTGGGTACGCTGCCTTTCGGTTTCTTTAAACGTTTCTTTTTTTTCTTGTATACGCATGGATGCAAAGATCTCGAAAGTCTACTATAGCCCCCAGGGCTACTGGAAGGGAATTGCCGCGATAAAAAAATTAGCCGAGGCCGCCAAGGTTTCCGAAGATGCTGCAAAAAAGTGGCTAGTTAAGCAGGCCCTTTGGCAGATCTACCTTCCGGCACCCCGATACGTTCCTCGCCCAAAATTCGATGTTTCTACTCCAAACGCGGTCCACCAGGCGGACCTTCTTTTTCTGCCACACGACAAACTGCCGCGAGGGCGAAAAGTTTACAAATACGCTCTGACTGTTGTTGACGTTGCCAGCCGTTTCAAAGAGGCCGAGCCTTTGACCTCCAAAGATTCAACTGAGGTTGCAAAAGGTTTTCAGACAATTTACAGGCGAAGTGCACTAAAATGGCCACAGATGCTTCAAGTTGACCCTGGTCGCGAATTCATGGGAGCTGTTACCAAAGAAATGGAAAATCATAAAACCTATATTAGACGCGGGCGTGTTAATATCCACAGAGATCAAGCTATTGTTGAACGTTTTAATCAAACACTGGCAGGGCGCCTGTTTGGTTATCAGTACGGTGTCGAGATGACCCTGCCATCTGGCCAGCGGTCGACAGCGTGGGTAAAAAGGCTACCCGAAGTTGTTGCCGCTCTAAACAACGAAGTAACCAGTCTTACTGGTAAGAAACCTGCTGCTGCAATCAAAGAAAAGGCTGTTTCGTCAAAACCGTCCTCAAAATATACAAGACCTGTTGGCAAGAAAGAAAAAAAACTCCCCTCTCTCGTTAATGTGCGCTTCCTCTACCAACCTGGCGAGCTGGAAGGCGGCGTAAAAAGGGCTACAGATCCGATTTGGTCATTAAAAGTCTACAGCATTGAAAGGTCTGTTACTAAACCTAATCAGCCAGTGCTTTATTACTTGCACGATGGTCCAAAGCGCGGCTTCGTGCGTGAAGAATTGCTTGTTATTCCTCCAAATACACAGTTACCACCAAGCACTTAGTGCTTGAGCCCCTTGGGCTCAGAAAAGCTCTAAAAGTTATGTTTATGTAGGCTTTGTTTCGCAAAACTTATACCCGTAAGCATTTGTATGTATCCCATCATCCGCTATCCATCGCTTTGAGTCAAAAGGCGACAGCGATTTTTTGTTTACCACTATTGAATACATCTCGTGGGCATAGCTTCTTAGCATGTGCATTTCGTGAAAGCTTTCCTTGTTTTGAAAAAGTGTATCTTTGAAGTTTTCATGATCTATCTTATTCTTTGTCACACACTCTTTTACCCCCTTTGCTTTTTTTATATTTTTTTTGTCTTCTGTCATTATTGAATACATTTTTGGCCTCAAACAAACACACTCTGAAATTAGTTGGGTTTTCCCCTTAATTTCGCACTCTTCTTCCTGCGCATTCGTCTTTCATTTTTCCCAAAACTTTTTTGTTTTTTGTTGAAAACAGCGAATGATCTTTCGGGTAGTCGCTTGTGTCGTACTTGTCAATGTTTTCTGCCCATGTCCGCGTAAACGTCTTCTGTTTCTATCTCAAGCAAAAGGCTGTCTGTGTCTGTATACAAAAGCTCGCAACGCTCCCCGTACTCTTTTTTCAGGTGGTTGTAATAAAAATCGTACATACATAACTTGCTTACGTCAAGGATGGTCATGCCTGTGTAGACCGGTTTATTAAGAAAAAGCTTACTTTTTCGCATGTCTATTCCAACCAGATCGTTTGAAAACATTACATGTCTTGAATACAATGGACTTGCAACTAATTTTCTTATTTTCTTTGTTTCGTCGCTGCGCACTATTCTTATGTCTACACGGTTTCTCAGGTTTTCCATTGTTTTTCCAAAAACTGAGTTATTCATCAGCTTGTAAAAGTTCTTTTCAAAGTCGCTTTTCGCTTCTTTTCGGAATTCTGTGTTCATCCGGATGTACGGCTCCATCCACGCCTCTTGTTCAAACTCTAAGGCCCTGTGCACTTTTTTGAGTTTCATTCCCTGTTTTAGATAAAACTGCAAGTTTCGGTAATGCACGACGTAATTGGTTTTGTCTTCAAGAGTTAAAACAAGCTTTTCGGTGTCTGGCGGGTGCAAATCAAGATTTTTTATTGTTTTGTTTTGGTAAGGCGAAAACATTTCTTTGTTTATTTTCTTTTTCTCTGGTGCTAATGGATAGCTGTTGTGGGCGTCATGCAGCTCTTTCGGGTATTCCAAGTCCACCTCTAAAATCCATCCAGCTTTTGCATACTCTTTTTTTGTCGTTATTTCTTTTTCTGTTGGCATAACCTTTTTCCATCTGAAACCACTTTTTGGGAGCGGCTTGCTCATTGCCCACCCGTAAAGGTTATTCGCATCGAGGTACGTTATGTATATTTTTGGCTGGCTCGGGTCAAATCCCTCAACATAAGGGTTGTTCGCCTTTGCATATCTCTTGCTTACCATCGAAATTCCGCCTCTTATTCCCCTTTCGACAAAAAGATGCATTTCATAGTCTGTAAGTAACTCAAGCTCCACCCCTGCCTTTTTCAAGAGTGCGTCCCAAGAAAGGCCTGGCGTCGTGTAATAATTCGCGGGATCCAACCCGTACTTCTCAAGACCGAGTTTTCGGAAGCTTTCAAAGACGTCGGCTAACAGGGTCACGTCTGTCTTAACGTACAAATCGTGGTAGTCGCCCAGGGTCTGGCAGCCAAAGGTTTTCCACACTTTTTGCGCATGTTCATACTCTTTATCTGTTATGTGCTCGTCGTTAAGTTTGCTGTAAAACTTTTCTTTTTCTGGCAAACTTGTTTCTTTAAATCTTCCCCATGAGTCCATGTATTCGTAAGGATAGATTCCCTTTTTGCAAAGAAGTTCAAAACATTCTTCGCCTTTCTTCAAATTCTAAGTTATCCTTTGTTATATTTAATGACTCCTTTGGTATCTCTTCTACAAGTTTTTCAAGCTTCCCAGGTAAAAAGTTCAAGCTGTCAATAAACCTTAAACCCCCCAGTGAAAATGTGATGTATTTTTCCATGTTGTTTGCGACACATTTTACCTCTTTCTGTGCCTCTTTTGAAATCTTTGACATTGCCTGCATTAAATGGTGTTCATCATAACCCCTCAGGTTGTGAAATGCAACTGGTATTTGAACCTTTTTCGGATCTATTCGCATCATAAAGTTACAAATGTTGTGTGCGGCTCCTCGAAACTTGCCTGTTATGTGGCAATGGTCTTTTACCACATCCTTGTAGTTCGGCTGGATAAGCGGCTTGTGGCACGCTAAGCAGTTTTTTTGGTTTTTCGCTGCTAATTTGTGTGTTTCTTTTTCAAGCTTTTTTAGCTTATAGTGGGTTTCGGTATCCAGGTTTTTTTCCTCTTTTTCCTTTCTGTAATAACATTTTTTGTGCATCTGCCCAAAGTAATTAAGCTCCTTTTTGTTTCCAATCCAAACTGGCAAAGAGTCCAAAAAGTTTTGTTTCATTAGCGTTTCTTCGCAAATGTGGCAATTGGTTGCATTTTTGAAGTTTACCCAGTCTTTTGCCGTCATCACAAGAGGTTTTGGCTTTGACAATTCATATCTTATTTTTCTTTCTTCACTTAAAAGACAGTTCAAAAATACTTCAACGGCGTTTTGTCCTCTGTACACAAATGTTTTTTCGTGTTCACCATCACTCCTTACAACTGTGTAAGCAAATCCGCATGCCTCGTGCTGTTCTGTTTTGTCTGTGTAACTCGGCTTCATGTCTTTCACTTCTTCACCAAGGTCTTTTCTTTTCTGGCGCTCCTCGGCCGTTTCGCGTTTACATCCTTGCATCTTTCTTAACAATGCCTCAAAGTCGGCGTAAATTACAAAAGGCGCTTTCATTTGTTTGTGGTAGTTTTTAAAAGAAATAGTGTTTTTCCCCTCTTCCGGCATTTCGATTCTTGTTGGCCTGCCGTTAACTCCATTGCAATATTTTTCGTGCTTTTCGAGCAAGTCTGCTCTTGTAAAACCGGTCAAGCACATCATGCAAAAGTGTTTTTTGTTGTGTGATTTAGTCTGATCGTAAAGCAGAGCGCATACTCTTTTTACAAAACAGTAGTGCTGAATTAATCCTGACTCAATTAACATAAGGTTTATACGGGAAATGCTATTTTCTTTTCTGCTTGTTCTGAGAGGTATCACACAGTCGTCTTCCCATCCAAACACATTTATTGCAAGGTTGTTGTTTTGCGCCTCAAGCCTGTCAATCTGCTTTAGAGGCGTTGGAAAATCGATTCCATTGTAGTTTATTCCGTCGTCAACTGGGTATCTGCTTGTTCTTTGCGGATTTTTCCCATCTCTTGGCGGAAATAATGCAGCTCTCAAAGCCCATTTCAAACATTCGTTATCCCTGTTTTGCACGTTAATAACTGCTTTTTTGTTTGCCAATTTTGGTGGTAAAGGCAGATAACTCCCCCCTCTCAATGGCTGATAACGCGCGACATTGATATACGCCATTTCTATTCTTTCAATTTTCCACCCCGAGCCCTTCTCTGACCAAGCCTCAATTTCTCCCTTTGCTTTTTCGATAAATCTGACAAACTCTTTTTCGATTTCTTCTTTGGTGTTTTTTGAAAACACGTGCGGTTCTCTTTCACTGAAATAGTGGTTCATGTGTTGCGTAACTCCGTCTCTTTGTATCGAAAATTTAACTTCAAGTCCAAAGCTTGCTTTTAAGCTTCGTAAGTCATCAATTTCGCTTTCCAAAAGATCATAAAACTTTTTTTTGTGTTTTTTTGCAAAAATTAAAAGATCTTTGTTGTTAGTGTCAGTTTCGGGTATGTTCATTTTCCATACTCTAAGCCATTCGTTAAAATCGGTGTGGGCGAGTGAAAAAGACAAATTTCTTTGGGGGTTTCTTTGAAATTCACGGAGGTTTTCCTCCATCATAGCTTGCAAAACTTCTGACGAATATCTTGCGGCAGCCATCTGTTGCATATACTTAAGAAAAATATTTGTTCAATTGAAAAATAAATCTAGCACACAGGTGGCGCTCTCTGTTGCTGCGGGCCGTTAGAGGTGCCGCCAACGCCTTTTTTGCAACTCGTTTCGCGAGAGGGGTAAGAAAGGCGTCTTGCGTTCCGCACACACATGTAAATTAGGAGTTGTGGACACAAATTGTGACAAGGAGCGAGGCGAGCCCGGGCGAGCCGAGCGAGTTGTCACAATTTGTGCCACAACTCCTAATTTACATGTGTGTCCTGCTGCTAAGCTTTAAGTTTATTTAAAGCAAAGTACTTCGTATTCCTGTTTACACTGATCAGTTAAGACTCAGGACTGTTTTCAAGAATGCATGGAAAAGAACTGTCACTTCAATACGTGGAAATCAGTTAAAAATGGCGCGTCAAGAAAATTGGATAACAGCTTCGCCGAGGGCTTAGGTTTTGTCGTAAATGAGGAAAACAGGATTTACAATGTATCAGCGAACACCACGGTAAGCAAGTCTATGTTTTTATTTTACTCAGTTGAAGTTCACATGGGGAAAATTAACATTTGCGTGGAATGTTTACATAATGTTGATAAGATCAACAATGTCACGGTCGGTTAAATTAACGAATTTTAAGCAACTTTGAGATCTGAAAGCATCGCACTAAATCATTTCTCCAGGAAATCCTTTTAGTATCGAAGATAACAATCATTTATCTGTCTAACACCAAATTTTCGGCCATTTATTTCGCTTCGCTCATACTTAAATAAAGCGATAAGTTTGACCTATTTTGAATTAAATCAAAAGTGTGTCGAACTTAATTATATTTTGTAAATAAAAGGACTTTAAGAGCAGAAATTGCTTTCGACGTACTAATTTGATGTTATTCTTCGATATTAAATAGGTACTTTTCTTCCAGAGTGCTTTATTTTTCGACGCGAAGCTAACAAACTCGGCATAAATTTTGAGCTCCGAAAACGTCAATTTTGCTGGATTTTAGAATTATCGATTTTCTCGAAAACAAATCGATATTTAGCCAAACAAAGTATACTGTGATTTATTTTATATTAAGGCCTACCCATGGTAAGATTATGAGCGAAATCCATTTATGCACCAGTCAATATAAACCCCCGCACTCCCCCGGCCGGGACATAGCGGGGCATTTGACAGGAACTTACATCAAAAGTTGTTTAACGCCCCGCACCCTGTGGCAGTTTTTATGTTCTAATGGGAATAAACACCCCCGCCCAAGTGCCCCGGTCCTTTCGGAAATAGCGTCAGCTTAATAATTTATAGCCAATGGATTTAAAAAAATAAAAAACAAAGATACCGTACACAACAAGAACGTTTATTAAAAATAGCAAAAATGGTGATACAGATCGACATTCATTCACTTTCCACAGCCATCGCATAACCATGAGGTAGAACACTGAGGAGCTTGAACACCAACACACTGTGCATGGTACTGGCCAATGAGACAGTCTCTGTTAGAGCATTGCAGTACCAGGCCACACTCCACCTGCTTACAAATACAGATGGCTGACCAAATGCAGCAATTTAGACAACAACGGCCAATATTTCAGTTATAATAAATGAGAAATATAAATAGAAAACTCATTTTCGAACAACAATCACGAACAAGATACTTCGGATGGCCTTGTTACGTTACAAATTAGCGAGGATACTAACCTTTCTCTCTTCGCATTTCGCCATTGACGCCATTGCCACCAAGGTCCAATATCTCGACCCAGTCTTCTCTGAAAATTATCGTGCCAGTCTTTCCGCTGTCAGAGGAAAATGCCCCGCTCCATGCTCCGGCTGATTTAGTACGAAGTTCAAAAGCTTTCAAAAGCCCCGGTAGCCGTGTCTCTCAGTGTCGTCAAATCACTTCAAATTCCCCGCTAATGCCCCACTATGTCCCGGCCGGGGGGTGCGGGGGTTTATATTGACTGGTGCATTAAGGACTCTTACCGACATATGTTTGACCGTAGGAAACCTGTGCTCTTAATTTACATTGAAGTACTTGTTATTGTTATTCTATTATCTTTAATGAGGTATTGAACTTAAGAAAAACTATAAAACAAAAAATGAAACTTTTTTTCGGACCCGCGACAATTTTGTGTACCCGCGACAATTTTTTCTACCCGCGACATTTTACCCGCGACAATTTTGTGCACCCGCGACGTTTTACCCGCGACTCGCGACATTTTACCCGCGACACGCGACACGCGCCGATTAGATTATCTCTGTTTTAACAGGACATTCTGGATTACTGTTTAATGATTTAAACTATGGAGTTCAGGTAATTGTTGATCTCTTAGTTTTACACATAGTTATATGACAGTCAATTCTGGCAATTCCCTTCCTTCTCTACACACCTCGCCACCAGGGAGACTCGCCACTAACCAACTCGCCACCAAGCAAAGACGCCTCGCCACCAAGCCGAAGACGCCTCGCCACCAAAGATTGACTAAGAAATAAATTAAGTAAAGAAGTCGAAGTGAACTAGCTGTTTTAGTGACGATTATATAAGTTAAGCATCTGATGGCCGATCGAGGAGAATTGAAACTTCGAACGAACGCAATTTCAAAACTAGTCGAGGGAACTGAGCTATCTACGACGAAACTTACTTTCGTAATTCGACAAACGTGAATTAGTCGTAGATAGTTGGCTCTTCTAGGGCTAGCCGTCCTCTAATTTAAACGACTCATAAGTAAAGAGGTAGGACAGTTGACTTCAGTTTTCTAGTGACAAGAACTTCGAGTCAACGGAAACTTGAATTGTTTTGAAGTCGCTAGAACGGGAGTTTATCATTGGCAAGTTTTAAAACTAAACAGCCAATTTTCCTTCACTTATTTACCTTCGAGTCTATTGAGATGATAGTTACTATAACAGCTAATTCTCCATGATCAATACTCGACCAATTTAGTTTCATTTTAGTATCGAAATCGTTGTTGGTGGCGAGGCGTCTTCGGCTTGGTGGCGAGGCGTCTTTGCTTGGTGGCGAGTTGGTTAGTTGCGAGTCTCCCTGGTGGCGAGGTGACTAGATTCCAGCAACATGATGTACCCCTTGGCAACCAAAGTGCTTTTAAGGCTAGCCAGAGTACTATATAGGCTAATCGAAATCTTATGGAGGCTAACTGGAATGGCTTTCATGGCTCGTATGTTTCATGACACATGAGTGCCATACAAGCCAAAATACCTAACTCCAATAAATGGCATAACCTGAAGCCACCTCAGCTAACTATACTCAGGCTAACTGGAGTACTGCTTAGGCTAACCAGGGAGCTTTTTAGGCCAACCAATGTGCTATTTGTATATAGTGGAATGGCTCTCATGACTTGTTGGCTCGCACTTTGTCAAGACCCAAGTTTTTTTAACTCATATTAAAATTAGCCAAGCAGTAGCTGTAAATTCGATGATTTAAATAAACTTCAGCTTAGTTTTTGTTGGCAACTTGCTCTATAAGAATACCAAACATAGATTTCAGTAATGTAATGCTTTGAAATGAACAGATTACAAAATTCAGTTTTAGGGTCCAAAACATTTTTAAAGATTATTAAAATAATATGACATTTTTCTGCAATAATTAATGAAAGGAAGGGTGCAAAGAAAATTGATTTCTTCCTTGCCTGGGCAAGGTGAAACCATTATAAGCTTACCCGAAGCCACATGTTTCTTTTGAAACAACTACAACAAAAAATAAAAATCCATAAAAATCCATAAATGTCATTTGGCTATCTACAGTAGCAAGTGGAAAAAAATATTGGATCCACTGGCCTAACATAAAAGCAGCCAGTTTTCACACACTGAAAAGGGCCATTTAATTTTAATATATACAGTCTGCATGCTGGAAAAAAGCAATTCCAGCAAAATAATAGTTTTTTGTTTGTGTTGTTTCTATTTACAGGTTACTTGGAAGACTTTGCAAGGGCATTCCTGTTAGTCAAAATGAACTCAAAAATACACACTGTGTCAATGTAATAAAATTATCACATGATTGATTCCCACATGTTGCCAGTTTAAACCTGAATATACTTA
>NC_135758.1:47126377-47185002 GCF_052425735.1 Oculina patagonica | reverse complement strand
ATTCCTGAGGGGTGTGTCTACAAACAAGGACTAACAATAGAGCTATAAATCATTGAACATTATAACTCCCTCAAAAATTCCCCAACCAAAACATGCGATATGTAGTTGATACTACATACTTACTTCTGCTTTCACTTTATAGGTATTTCGGTCAAAACAGTTTTAAATAGTTCCAGCCGATCCTGGGAACGCCAATTGTATTAGTTGTCATTTTTTAATCTATTGGAGATTCAGTGACATTCCTAGCTTCTAACGGATTGTTCATTATTAATTAATTAATTATTTTTTGGGGGCGGGGGACAGCTAAATTATTAGGGGGGGGGGGGGCAGAAAAGCCTAAGACGTGTCTTTTAAGGGGGGGGGTCATTAGAGTTTCAAGATAGTAAGTAGGGGGTCATGAAAGTTTTCTTATTTTCATGGACCCAAAATATTACGAAGGCTATTTATTAACACTTTATTGAATAACCATCTGAGCCTTATCATATCCAGCACATTTTCATACCTCGAGTCTGGACAAAGGGAACGAAGACCCTGGTACGAGGATGTATCCAGCATAATGCATGACCATGGGTCGAATCCTAGATTTTTAACTCGAATGTTTTATTTGTAATTTATAGATTTTGTTTTTCCTTGGTGGTTCAAGCAAGCTTTAGCCAAGTAAAATTAAGCAATTTTTTTCTCTCTAAATGCTAATACTGCCATTTATAATGAATTGTTTATAATAAATTGTTTGCATATAATAAAGGATTAGGGGGTCATAAAAGTTTTGAAGTTTTGTGTTTGGGAGGGAGGGGGGGTCATTTAAGTTTTTCTGTTGTCGAAGGTACAGCCCCCCCCCCGCCCCCCCCCCCCGAAAAAAGGAAATAATGAACACTCCATAGCAAAAAAAAACTCAAATAATGTTAAACTTAAGCTTTCCGATTGGTTCATTTCAGAGATTTCTTTAAAGAGGGTCCTGAAGGGGTAAAATGGGACCTGGGATTTGTCTCTTTTTGGGCTGGGAAAATGGGATTCGTGCACTGGGACTGGGATTTTACCACTGAGAATGGGACAAACACTTTGGAAAATGGGAATGGGATTTCTCTCATTTGTGAGACTTGCTAGTCTCTGACTCTATAATTTCACACAAATACTTGAATTATCCCAATTCGATGACACAAACAGTCAGTATTTTTCCAGGCTTTACGCTGCATTCATAACATGTCCATGATAAGCGACCTTGCTTTCAGTTGTCTGTTCTTTCATTTTATTGCTGATCAGATCTCTCCGTAGATCCTACGTAGTTTTTTTAGTCTTAATTTTTTGTTGTCCGAAAGTCATACGAATGTTTCCGAACATTTTCCGAACTTTGCCGAAAAGTTCCGAAGATTGCCAAACATAACCGAATATTTCCGAGGAAGGTCTGAAGATGTTTCGAATTAATATCGATAAACTTTGGCTCATTCACTTTTGAACCATGGCAAACTTGTCAGCACGTGATTTGTGATATCGTAATTCAAGTCATGTTCTGTCTGATCTTTTTGAAGTTGATGAAAGTCTTACTGGTGTGGACAGTGAATATATGACACAGAAGAATTTTGTCTTGATTTTGATTTTGAATCTACAGAGATGATTACTGATGCAGAATATGTAATAATCGATGAGGAAACTTCACAAGAATGATACTGGTGCCATTTAAGGGACACGGTCACGGGGATTTTCGGGAAAAAGTACTAAAATTGGCGAATAGGTCTTCTCGTTCATGAAATGCACCTAGTACATCAAGGTGGAGATATAAAGTAAATATTGTTGTTAAAAAAGGGAGGCATTATATTTTTTTAGGTATTTTTCCAGTCCACAAGAACAAAACTTGAAAAGTCAGCCTGACTTCTTCAAGTTGAGATCATGTGAGATGTAACGTTCCTGATGGCATCACAATAATATCACTTGTTTATCGCTTCAGTACACTTGCATGGTGATTTTTAACAAAATTGGACTATTATGCGTAGTTCCCATATGTCATAAGGTTCTTTAGTTTTTGAAGTGAAACTGGTGACAGCGTCCGGCTTTAATGATCCACTTGAAATAGATTACGCAGATTACAATATGCTTCCTACATGTGTTGAGCAAACAGATGAAGTTGCTTTCACATTAGACAAACTCGTCAAACATTGGAAAATTTTTTATTTTTTTTTATTTTTATTTTTTTTTTATTGCTCTTACTGATTCATGCACACTACATTACAATACAATTACTGACAATTACTTACAAAGACGATTCTAACATTGCATACACTACAAACATGAAAAAAAAAACAATACTATTGTCGCTAACGTAAAGCGCTACTCCTATTTAACAAAAGTTTTGATTGATTGCTAAGCTACTTCTATTTGACACTAATTATGCACTATTTACAACAATGAAGATTAAGTAAAAGGACTTATTTAAAGATACAATAATTTCTCAAGAAAACTTAAGTATTTCCCATTTCTGTAGGTGAAATTTAAGCCTGTCCCTTTTCTTAGCGATACAATATTCAATGTGTTCAATATATTTAAGTTTAGCTATTAACTGAGGTAGGAGTGGTTTTGTTTTCCTGAGCCGATTAGCGTGGATTACTTGCTTACCAGCAATGAGAATATGATTGAGAAGAGTCCAATGAGGACTTTCTTTTGTAATACCTAGCAGAATTTCGCTGTCATTTAGCCTAGAAATGGTAATATTTAATTTATTTAACCAGTTAGTAGTATGCGTCCAGAAATCTATGGTAAATTTGCAGTGTAAAAACAAATGCTCGAGAGATTCTTCGTACTCTCCACAAAACGTACATAACGAGGTATCTATTAGCCTCATTTTATTCAACAATTTGTTAGTATATATTATACGATTAAGAATTTTAAATTGAAACATTCTTGTTTTAATGTCTAAAGTCACTTTTTGTGGCGTTAAATAAATTTGATTCCAGTCAAGATTTTGATCATCAAATAAAGAGTTGTATTTTAATCTTGCAGTAGGATGGACGTGTATGTTCCCTATCAGAATCCAGTACAGTCTTTTGCTCGTGAGTTCACTGAGCTTAATTTCTTCATTATTACAATTGAGCACAAACTGAGTTAAATCCAAAATTGTGGTGGTGCTCTGCTCTTGCGCATCAGGGGGTTGTGGATTTTTCGAGTTTATCAAGACTCTCCATGCGTCTGGAAGTGCTTTTGACAGACCAAGGATTAAGAAATAATTGTTAAAATTCAGCCCTTTTTCTCTAAAGAAATTCCAAGTTTTTAATTTGCCGTTCGGGAGAAGGATATCTTTTATCTTTACAATTCCAGCCATATATGATTTTTTGCAAAATTGAGGTTTGCCCCCAATACGCAGAAATTGATTGTTCCATAGTATTTGATCCATGATGACGTCTCGGGAGGACATTTCTTTAGTATTGACTGTCGCCCAGGTCTCAAAACACTCGCGATAAAATTTAGGAAGGTGTTTAGGTAGATCAGCACCATTATAATTACAATGAAGAAGGAATTTCTCGCCGTGATCTTTGAGAATCCTTGATAGAATAAGTTTCCAAGGGCTATGATAGTTCTCAGTATACTTCTTTAGGCAAATGATTCTCTGAGTTTTGATTGCAGACTCCACGTGAGGCATTTTCAGACCGCCATCTTTATAATCGCTGATCAGAGCTAAGCGTTTGATTTTATCTTTTCCGTTCCATAAAAAATTAAACATCACAGAATTAACCTTTTTCAAAAAATCTTTGTCTAGATTTAATACGGAAGCACGGTACATGAGTTTTGGCATTGCGAATGTTTTAATGATTTGAATCTTGCCGAACACAGTTAGATTTCGCCATTGCCAACCATTCAAGGTTTTCTTTAAAGATTTAAGTATTGCTTCAAGATTAAGTTCATGTTTTAGGCGAGAATTATACGTAAAATAAATTCCCAGAATCTTCATTGGTTCATTAACAGTTTCTATACCCAAGTTTTGTTTACAATTATGGCTACTCCCGAGCCAGTAGGCCTCCGTTTTGTCTTTGTTTAATTTCAAGCCTGAACATTTTTCGAATAGTCCCAGTGTACTGAACAAATGTTCTATGGAGGCTTTGTTGTGTACAAATGTTGTCAAGTCATCAGCAAAGGCTGCAAGTTTTACCTCTATATTACCAATTTTAATTCCTTTAATACGAGGATCACTTCTTATTTTAATTAATAGTAGTTCCAACACTATGATGAACAGATACGGTGACAACGGGTCTCCTTGTCTAACACCTCTTTCAACATTGAACAATGGCGTCGAAAAGCCATTGTTTGTGACACAACTGGATATATTAGAATAAAAAACAGAGATCCATTTAACAAAAGATTCACCAAGATTAAACGATTTTAATGCTTTTAGCAAAAAATTCCAGCTTATAGAATCGAATGCTTTTTCAAAGTCAATTGCCACCATTAACCCAGGTATCTGGTTAATTCTCGTGTATTCCATGATGTCTTCGATTGACCGGACCGCATCGAAAATAGTTCTGCCTTTGACATAAGCATATTGGTCCCCGTTTATAATAAAAGGCAATACTTTTTCTAATCGCAATGCTAATGCTTTCGAAGCTATTTTAGTGTCAACATTTAATAAAGAGATAGGCCGCCAGTTTTTTATATAACGTCTATCCTTTCCTTTCTTCTCAATAAGTCTTATTATTGCTTGTTTTTGTGAATTAGACAATTCGCCGTGTAGGTAAGAAAAATTCAAGGAATCGGTCATAAGTTGGCCAAGAAGATTCCAGAACTTTTTGTAAAATTCTGGTGTTAAGCCGTCATTTCCAGGTGTTTTTCCATTTGGGAATTTAGATAGTGCGTTAAAACACTCAGTGTTTGACAAAATTCCTTCACAAAGATTTTTCTGATCATCGCTTAGTTTAGGAATGTGAACGCTGTTGGTGAAATCTGGAATAAATCGGTCACCATCGCTTGAATCCTGGTTTCTGTAGAGAGATGTGTAATAATCCTCAAGTTCTTTCATAATGAATTTTGAATTTAAAATTATTTTTCCATCTGAATTAAATAGCCGACGAATCGATGTTTTTCCGGTTTTGTTGGTTTCAAGATTTAAGAAGTATTTTGAATTTTTTTCCCCTTGTTCATACCAGTTCACTCTTGATCTGATTATTTTACCTTGAATAATATAATCATACAATGCTTCATACACACTCCTTGCTTCGTCCAACTTTATAATATTATCTTCTGATGGATTGTTGTTGTAAATTTCCTCGCATTGTTTTAGGGTTTCTTCCGCTCTCTGTAACCGTGCTTTTCGATTTTTGGCGATAGTTTTGCTATATTGGAGAGTAATTTGTCTGATCCTGTATTTAATTAAATCCCATAAAACTCTTGGGTCATTAACTTCAGAAAATTCCATAATCCAATTTGGATATTCAGAGTTAATAAGCTGTATGTAAGTATCGTCATCAAGAAGGCTTGAATTAAATTTCCAATAAGATGGTCCAAATGGTTGGTCTTTTAGGCTATTGAGGGACAAGCTGATTGCTGCATGGTCGGGTCTTCGCATGGTCTTCGGACTCTTCGCTCATTCTCGTCCCCATAGCCCTTTTCGTTTCTCTTAGCCGGCAGGGCCTAGGCACGAGGAAACAAAGGGCTCTGGGGACAGAGAATAACCGAAAAAATTCGAATTTTTTTGATTGGCTGTTCGAAAACAAAGAAATTTTACACGGAAGTCAAAATGTTCGAAAGGCTGATGGCGTGAAACATTGGAAAATGCCAAAAATGGGATTTTCTATAAGTACCTTCAAGGATTCCTGCAAGTGTATGTATCCTCATAAGAATATTCATAGGATCCTGAATTCAAATAATTTAGTTTTTTAAACTCTGAAATAGCTTGGATGTCAGAGTACAGTCAATAAGATAAGAGGTCCCTTTGTGGCATGTAATGGGAAGAGGGGGTGTCTTTACCCCAGAAACGATGAAGCCAAATTTATAGTCATTATATGTACCTGTAGGATTTTAACCTGTACTTATGGAAATGGGATTTCTTGTTTATAAACTGGGATTTAGACCAAAATTAGCCTGGGAACTGGGATTTGGATCAAAATTTGGCTGGGAACTGGGATTTAGGACCCCCCTTCAGGACCCTCTTTAAAAGTAACCGCCTAATTAACCTCCTGGTAATATTTCTGCAGAGCCCCATATGTACATTATTAAAATTATCTCCAACTTTTTCAAACTTTCACACTACTCAAACAGTAATCTTGAAAGAACGAGCCGGTCAAAAATTGCTTAATAACTTAACTGACCATTGAACGACAGCGAACCACACCGGAATCGCTACAATAATGACAACGAAAATAGGCCACAAAGCGCTTTGTGGTGTTTCGAATATAGGCCACAAAGCGCTTTGTAGTGTTTCGACTAGGCCACAAAGCGCTTTGCGGTGTTTTGAATAGGTCACAAAGCGCTTTGCGGTGTTTTGAATAGGCCACAAAGCGCTTTGTGGGGTAAAAAAGCGAAAAAATTTTTTTTTCAAAAAACAGCCGTGAGATATCTGCGATTCAACGAGACATCAAGATTTTAATGTTAGCTTTTAAAATAAAACACCACAAAGCGCTCTGTGGTGTTTTGATTAGGCCACAAAGCGCTCTGTGGTGTTTTAATTAGAGTCTAATTAGGCCACAAAGCGCTTTCAGTGGTGTTTCGCTCATGCCAGTACTGCTTTTTCAATCGATTTTTAAATCAAAACGAACCAGGAACAGTTAGAAAAGCACTCCAGCCATACAATATACTCGGCAAGAACATTTCTGAAATAAATAATAAATACACGGGAGAAGCCTTATCCAAAAGCACTAGTCAACGTCGCGAACCAGCTTTCGATCGTGCTAGTGACATTGGGAACAAAGTAAAATTGCGTAGATTGAGTGGTAGTTATTTACAGCACCGAAATTAAAATTGGTTGCACTGCTTCTCAGGGATCTTATTTGCCTCTACGTTTCAGGACTATTGAATGATCTTGATTTGAGGATAAATCAAAGTGCGGAGTATTGGCTGGACGGAAACACGCAGTTCGCAAAGCAACCATATCAATCTTCGATCCACTCGAACATTTTTGTTGAATTTGAAAAACAGAAAGTACAGTAAGCTGTCGATTTGTAATAGAAATCTTGTGAGGTAAATGCAATTATTGCAAATGGCCGCTGCATATTTTCGTACAGAGTCAAGCAAAGTCAAATATTGCTTCCCTGCCCCTACCTGTCGAAAAAAACAACTTCGCTCAAAGACCGAACTGCAACAGAGTTTAGTTACCAGTCTTATGCTGCGTGTTACTAGATAGAACGCGTGATATGATTGGCTCATGATATCACATTACGTCATAGGACTGGTTCGCCAGATAGGACAGAACCACAACGGCACATGCTGCATCCTCTGCCTCCTCCACAGGCTTTTCCAAGGCCGCGCAGGTTTTGGAGAGAGTCGCCCTCGCTTTCCTCAATGATTTTAAACTAACGTTTCTCCCAACGATCGCGAGCGACTGGGGACGAGGCAGCTGCATCCTCATATCCAGGGTCTTCGCATGGTCTTCGGACTCTTCGCTCATTCTCGTCCCCATAGCCCTTTTCGTTTCTCTTAGCCGGCAGGGCCTAGGCACGAGGAAACAAAGGGCTCTGGGGACAGAGAATAACCGAAAAAATTCGAATTTTTTTGATTGGCTGTTCGAAAACAAAGAAATTTTACACGGAAGTCAAAATGTTCGAAAGGCTGATGGCGTGAAAATATGAACAGATGAAGACATAGAGGATTTGGAAGACGATCCTGCCAAACAAACAGCGTCCAACTTTGACAACACTTGTCGCTGTTGTAATAAAACGGTTTTACTTAGAAACCATCCAGTTAATATTTTTGGCGAGAAAAGTAACAAAGAGCCAGAATTGCTAAAGGTGCTCGAGTTTTTAACTGGAAAAGAAGTCAAGTCTGATGATGGCTTTCCGAATAAACTGTGCCAGCCGTGCTTTCGAAAGGTTAAGACAGTCATAGAACTTCGTTCGCTGTCTTTGGCGTCACTTTCTAAACAGGAATTGTCGATTAAAGCAACTGGTGTGAAAAGAATGTGTGCCTCGCAACAAGTAGAAGACTCGCCTAAATTGTGCTTGACAAAGAAAGCAACACCTTCCGTTTTGAATGTAACCCAAGATTCGTGCGTCGAGGCATTGAACCATTTTTCATGGGAAAAAGTAATGGTTGAGATGAGAGACCGGTCTTGGATGTTCTTGCTACAATTAGCAAACAACCGTCAGAGTCACAAGTGCCTCCAGTGTGCTTTGGTTACCCAGTTTTGATGTATCAGAGAAATTCCAAGCTGGGTATGCTTCAGAAGTTGCTATCAATTTTGCTTATGTCCGGTGGATGTAGTCGCAGGGTGAGTACACTCGTTTCAGTTTAATTAACTTTGCTAGCAAAATTTACCAGTAGCTTACAGGTATTTTTAAAAAATAGAGGTTTTCTTCCGAATTTGAAAAAAAAAATGGGAGGATATCCAAGGCGAAGATGAGTTTAGCGGCCGGTGTATGCGGACCCCCGAGGAAACAGCCTATTTTTTTTCATTCATCAGAAAAGAAAAAAATGCGCGAATTTTTTATTTGTTATTTATTTGATTCGAAAAAATGGTAGTTATTTCAATGGAATAACCAACTACACGGTAAAACCTTAACTATATTCCCCTTTTTTGTATTTTATTGAAATGTATTGACATGTTCGCCTCCCAAAGACCAACCCCTAACGTCCTCGTTCGTGGGAGGTGGGCAACGGTGGAGTAGGGGACTGCCTGTCAGGGTGAAGTACAGTGGGACTTAGGTCCCGGGGCCGCTACGGTAGCTGTGAAGGCCTGACAGGAACCCTGAACAAGCTGGCAAATAGGGGCTATGGCAAGTCTGCAGGGGGCTAGTCACCCCCTCAGACTCAACATGTGACTACAGAAACCGAAACAGAAACTTTACAGTGGGAAATGGTGGGTCGCCAGAGGGAGGACCATTCCATGGATGGTAGCATGACGCTTGCTGACCAAAACCTCCAGGGAGTTTGTGAGCCGAAACCCTCTCTTCTGGGGCCTAAGGCCATTACCAGAATTGGTTGTTGGAACGTAAGGACGATGGACTCCGGCGATGTGGCTAAAGAAGGTTTATTCTGGACACCAGAGGGAAAGCGAGCACGGGGAAGGCCTAGAACAACCTGGCGAAGGTCGGCCGAGAAAGAACTTAAGTCCCTGCACCTGACCTGGAATGGGATCCGGAAGGCGGCACAAGACCGCTCCCGCTGGAGAGAGACTGTAGAGGCCTTATGCGTCCAATGGCGCGATAAGGATCGATGATGATTGACATGTTCAATATTGCTTTGCTATTATTATTTTTATTATTATTTGTAAACCACTGGCATTCAAGAGATTTTTACATGAACATATGTTAGTTATGTATACAGATTACATAGATATTGTATAGAGGTGGCTCTAATGTTCCAGTTGTGAGTAGAAATCAATACCGTTTGTGACCTTACAACATCAATACATTGCTGTAGGTTTTTTTATACATTGCTGTATAATGGCAGTCAGAAAAACAAAAATTCTACAAAGTTCTTACCTACATTTAACACTTGCAAAAAGGGTTAGGGATATAGGTAACTGAATTTTGTCAAATAAGTGGATGTTCCTATTTTAATTACTCCATATCTTGAGTATGCAAGCTCAAGTAAAATTCTTTCAATGGACAGTTTCATGTTTATTGACTCCTGTATGTTTAAATTAATTTAAAGTTTTGTTTTCAGATATTCACTTGCTTGAATGCTATTGGAGTCACCCAATCTCAGAAGACATGGGTAAGAGCAATGGATCGAATTGGCAGTGGTTTGGTATCAAAAGTCCAAAAGCTAGTTCAAGAGGGTCTTGAATTTTATGTCAACTTTGACAACCTTGACTTCAAGATCCTTGCAAATCAGGTTCTCACGAATCACCGTAACACAGATGTGCATTGGATTAACCAGTACATCACCTTTGACCAGGTGCCATCCACACATCTTGATGATCAGAAACCACTGGTTGATTTGAAAGAACTGCCTCTGACGGAGTACTTACTTAGTCAGGGGGAAGAAAAGAAGTTCAGAAGTAATATCACAGTGTTGGCTGCTAGAGTACTTACAAAGATGGTTCCATCATTCCAAGAGAACTTGATATTAGACGCCGTGTTTTCTCTGTTGCAGTTGCAGTTAGTGCGACTACAGGAACGTTTCGAAATATTGCACCTAGCATACCTAGTTGGGAATATGCAGGCCTAAAACTCTTCCTGTAAATACAATGCATGCAATATGAATCACATTCAGATTGTGAGCATAACATTTTTATAATGTGGGAGTCAGTGGCACTGCATTAAAATCATAATGAATTTTGTGAATGTTAACCCCAAACAGTTGTAAACTAATGCAAGGGTAGCCATGCAAAAGTACTGCCAAACAAGATTTCCTACATATGGTATTGTATTCTACTAGGTCAGACAATAATTTGCAGGCTAAATTTTTAGTTGAAAGTTACCAATAAAAGTTTTTAAGGATTGGGATGGTCTGAGTGAATCCATGAAAAAAAGATGATGAAATACAGTGTAACCTTAAAAAAGGAACATACTATTAATACTTTAACAATAAAAACATACAACTAGTCATGGTGTCAGTTTCAAAATGGAGTGTTTTAATAAGCTATTCTATGTCCTCAAAGCATATTGTCTATAGTTACAGCACTCTACTTTTTTAAATGTGCTTGAAGGTGGGAAAAGACAAAAGTAGAAAATTCATTTACAGCACGCATGTAGTATTATAAATATAAGTCATAACAACATTTTGTTAATACAAAATTGCTTCACTTACAGAACCTTATATATTATTACTGTTGTCAATGGAAATAACTAAACACAGATACTAATTAATAAATACTTGCCACTCTACAATGAGATGTGCTTCATCAATTACGACAGCTTTCATATTACATCTCACTTCTTCGCAATCCAACACTTTTCTCAATTTTCCAACAAATGCCTCTGGGTGGCCATAAATTATTCGATACTTTGATTGCTTTATGTCGTTGATTTCAACTTCACTTAGCGACTCGGTATTACGGACCATTAGACAGGTGACATTTAAATCATTGAGCTTCACTGTTTGGTCTCGCATTAATGCATTTAGTGGCGAAACAACCAAAACTATGGTTTCTCCAAGCCAGGAGTCAAAAACAAAGGGCAATAACTGGAAAATTAACGACTTGCCAAAGCTTGTCGGTAAAATAACAAGAGTGTCTTTCTTTAGAAGAAAAATGTTCCGTATTGCCTCTTTCTGTTCAACACGGAGGGAAATATTTTCCAAACTGAGACCACTAAGCGCCCGTGACAAAGACTCCTCGAATCCCTCGAATCGTGGCTCGACGGCCGCCATGATAATCGCATACAGTCTATAGACACCTCACGACTGCATACATGAAGACCGGGGGTGTTTACCATTTACAAAAAATTTCCGGAAATTCCGGGCGGAATGTAAATGGAACACGACTTTTCGGTTCGTTCCACCGGAAAATTCCCGAAAAAAACGGACAACCTGAAAAGGTAGTCCCGTTTTCCCGGTGGAAACTTCCCAATGGAAATTCGTGTTCCATTTACAGATTTCTCGTCTTTCTCACCAGTCCCAAGCCTTTTTCACAGCCGGGTCTCACGGCTCCTCAACTAAAATGGCGGGTCAGTCTTATGTATAAATAAAGTTCTTCATGGTTGAGTTTTCAGGGTTTAAACGATTGCTCTACTCAAGTATTTGCATCAGTTCTGCAAAATATACTGCATCACGATAAATGGTAGGTAAAATTTGTGCCTCGCCAAGCTTTCTTTGGGCAAAGCAAGTATATTAAATTCATCGATCGAATATGCTGACAAAAAACATTCAAAATAGCGTTACTATTGTGGCACAGGTAGCGTCTCATGAAAGTTGCAGCCGCTGCAAGGATACTTTTCCCCATAATCTTTTGAATTTATCAGATTTTCCTTGTCAACTACGAACTTTATGATTTCATTCATCACGGCATTTGAGTATAAACATCTTTCGCGGACGATTCGAGGGAGCAACAGAAACTGAACAGAGAGGAGCCTGTGAACGAATGAGACCCGTCTAAATGGAACGCACTCTTCCCAACGGAAATTCCCAACGGAAATTTTCCGAAATTTTTTTGTAAATGGTAAACACCCCCTGTGTCCCCACAGCCCTTTGTTTCCTCGTGCCTAGGCCCTGCCGGCTAAGAGAAACGAAAAGGGCTATGGGGACGAGAATGACTCTTCGCTCCGCTTGCACGTTTGTCTCGTAATAGTCACGTTGCTCAGGCACAATGGAGAACGCTGGAAGAGAGGCCATTTCTGATCTTGCTGGAAAACAGCGGCCGAGAAAAAAGCCCCCTGAAAGCAACCAAAAAGGTGAGGTTGTAGAAACGATTTGAGTTTGTTCGTAGCGCGAGTCAACTTCTTCTAAACTTGCGAACTCCTCAACCTTTCAACTTCGCTGCACGTGAAATTCACAATTTCGTTTCGAAGTTCGTAATTTGATTGACAACTACTTATCGTAGCGAACTTCGCGATTTTCAAACAAACTTCGGAAACCGTTCGTGAAAAGTTTTGTGAAACACAATGTAAAAAAAGAAGAAAAAAAAATTACTCAGTCTGCACGATCTGCACGGTCTGCAGTCGACTGCAGTCTGCATGGTCTGCGTTTTATACCGACCGGTATTCCTCGCTCCGTCATTCAACTCTTTGTTTTTAAAGCGTTTTAATACGCTTTTCGACTTTCAATACGCTTTAACAAGCAGTTTCTTTGCTTGATGGCTTGTCTTGGCGACTGAGAAATATATATATTTTTACCATCGCCGAACATTTTCATCGCGTTCTATTTTCGAATATCGTTGATTCGAGAAGCGGCGAACGACTCGATTTTAATAATTGATTCATTTTGTCACCCATTTGGAATACATCTATTTTTCGGCTCAAAATTATTTTCAACCGATTCAGAATAATTTTGGGCAGATCATGTCTTGATTTGAGAGAAATAGAGAATTTGCATTACCGTTGGTATGTCCGGTATGTCCCGGTGTCCCAGAAAAATGCGGGAAAACAACTTTATCAGTGAACTTCCTTGACCCGTGTCACGATTGGTATTGGCGGCCGCTTGTGTTCGCTCTTGCAGGCGACGTTCAAGTTCCCTTGATTAGCGTTTTTTAAATATGATTTTTGTGTCGTTGAGATGGAACTTTACCTCAGTTATGTGTAATTAATACAGGTAGATATGTGTAAGGAAAATAAATGGATGCCAAGGAATATTTCTTCTTTGAAAAGCCGCAGCTGCGAACCAATGCAGGAATGAGGAGTCAAATCAAATCTTGCTGTTCTTCAGACTTGTACCGCTGATACATTATTTTCACCAGCAATTAAAACCAAAAGACTAAAAGAAAAAAGGGAAAATAAACTTGACTCGAACTTGACTCGTGAATCGAACTTGACTCGGGCTCGAACCTGACTCGTGCTACGAACAAACTCCACTGACAACAGTGTTGTTTAATAGCCCGGGGGTACTCTCCCAAAATACCTGCCACCCAACGGTGTCGTGATTTTGGGCTCCCGACCTAGAACGGGGTATCTATTTTAGAGAAGATTCCTAGAAGTGGGGATGATATTTCGAATGCACGAAAGTTTCAAATTTTCAGCAGCCAAAACGGGGTGTTAAAAATTGACCTGTACGTTCCAGATCATCTTGAATGCAAATTCTTTCTAAAACTGAGTGCTACTTTTGAGACCTAGCTGGGCGGCACGCACATACCCACCCAAAACATACCTGAGTATCCCTGCCCTGGGTTGTTAGCTAGCTTAATATTCGATCCACACTGTATTACAGCAAGGCGCCCAAAAGTGTGACCACCTTTAATTAATTCACATTCTTTCGTGCAACCACCATCCAATCAAAAGCCAAGGACAGGTTCCAGTTGACTTCTGATTGGATTAAATCTGCACGGAAGAATGTGAATAAATTAGAAGTGGTCACACTTTTGGGCGCCTGTAACAGGGCAATTTTATGGATAACTTTACTAACTAAAAAACATAGTAAGCTTATTCCAAATTAGTCCACTGTGACTATATATATAACCATAGTTAGTAGAGGAGAACTATGATATGATATAACCCAGAGCCCGGTTTTTGAAGGGATGGCATGGATAACGCTATCTGCTGGTAAAATCACTATCCATTGGATAGCGTAGTATGTTTTTTCGACACGTATTCACTTGATAGCGATTTATCCAGTTGGCAGTTGTAATGTTATTCGGTGACTACTTTAAAAGATGAGACGGATTCAACAAGGATAACTAAACACAACTTTATCATGACATCCCCCTTATAATACAAAATAAAATTACAAATATAATAAAACTGTTTAGCAATGTTCGGTAAACGAGATGCCTTGAATATTGTCCGTTTAGAACAGTGTTCAGACCATCATGCAATGCAAGGTCACTTGTAAAACTAAGACTATACTATATCTGAAAACAGGAACGCAAAACAAGTTGAATAAATGTTACTCGGCAAAACAAGCGGGTCTGGTCACTGTGCGTCCCCTGGTCCGGAAAGGCTAAGGGCTCTGATTGGCATTGGAAAGATTGGTCTCCATGGAGACCTGTGTCGGACTCACAGAAGCAGCAGTAGCACCACTTAGCGGACTGGGCATAGGGGTGGTTTGTAATGCTTCTGCAGATTCAGGAACACTTGGGTGAGCTTTTGAAACTGTGTTCTCATCTGTGGGGCCCATTTCGATGTGTTGTGCACCGGCGGGGCGAAGGTGGCACCTGTTGCGTCGCAGGGTTGAGCCATTCTGTGTCTGTACCTCATAAGAGCGGGGTTCTGGTCTCTTGCAACTGACAGTCCCTGGAAACCATTTCTTGTTGCGTTGGTCCTGTATGCTACATGTTGTCCAGTTGCCAGGGGACTAAGATCATGCACATTCCTATCATGGTAATATTTCATGCTTTGTTGCCGTTCTGTTAGCCTCTGGGAAATCTAGTCTCTATTAGGCATTTGATTCTCTATTCTGATGGGAAGATTTGATTTGAGCTTTCACTGATACAGCAGTTCAGCTGGAGATGGAAGCTGTGAATCAATAGGAGTAGATCTTAGACAGAGCATTGCCATAGTGAGGTCTTTTCCAGATTTCTCAGCCTTGTTGAGAGTGTTTTTAACAGTCTGAACTTGGCGTTCAATAAACCCGTTAGACTTTGGGTATCTTGGGCTGGAAGTTATGTGCTGGAAACCCCAATCATTGGAGAACTGCTTGTAACTTTGACAGTCATATTGTGGCACATTGTCTGAGATTATGACCTCGGGTACTCCTTGTTCCGACAGTACGCACTTGGTGAGACCGACGACAGTTTCTCCTGCGGACTCAGGCTGTCCACTTGGGATTTTCCTGACGATGGGAAATTTGGAGTAATAATCACATATTAGCAGATATTCATCTCCTTTCCAGAAGAACAGATCAGTTCGAATGACCTGCCATGGCCTTGTGGGTACTTCATGGGGCTCCAATGTTTCCTTGGCTTGTGAATTGTGACTTTCTTGACATATTTCACATCTCTGGACTCTGGACTCAATGTCCTTGTTAATAGTTGGCCAAAACACACAAGACTTAGCTCGCAGCCTGCATTTCTCAAAACCTTGGTGTGCCTGATGAATTCTCTCTATGACATCATTCCTTTGTGACTCTGGGATAACGACTCTTTCCCCTTTTAAGATCAGTCCATTTTCAACAGAAAGTTCGTCTCGGTAATCCCAATACTTCCTCAAGTGCACTGGAACCTGTTTCTGCTTGTCTGGCCAGCCAGAGTAGATGATTTCTCTCAGACCTGATAGTTCAGGATCTGCGGAGGTGTCTTGTTTGAGGGAGTCCAACCTCGTGTCAGTGAACTGGACGAGACACACCTTGTATAGGTCTAATGTGCCTTCACTGGGTAGGGGATTTAGCCTTGATAAGGGATCAGCCAGATGCATTTCTGTGCCTCGTTTGTACTTGATTGCCATGTCATATCCTTGCAATCTGAGCAGCATTCTTTGAAGCCTTGGAGGGGCAGCTGTTAAATTCTTCAAGTGGATCATTTTGAGGGACTTATGATCAGACTCCACAATGAACTTCTTTCCAAACGCATAAGAATGAAACTTCTTACAAGCCACAACAACTGCAAGCATCTCACGCTTGATATTTGCAAACCGTTTCTCAGTGTCAGTAAGTGCTCTAGATGCAAAGGCGACAACCTTGCCATCTTGTACGAGGGCACTTCCAAGGCCCCGCAGGGATGCGTCAACCTGGATGACTGTTTCCTTTTTATGATCAAAGTACGTAAGCGATACTTCCTTGCAAATTGCTTGCTTGATGCTTTCAAAAGCTGTACTGTGAGACGAGGACCATTAAAAATCAGTGTCCTTCTTGAGTAGGTTTCTCAAAGGCTCTGACATTGCAGACAAATTTGGAATGAAGGGGGCCATGTAAGTTGCTATGCCAAGAAAGGTTTGGAGTTCCTGGGCATCCTGTGGCTCCTGAAGGGCCTTGATGGCTTCAATTTTCTTGGGATCCGGGTGAACCCCTTCTGCATCGAACAACATTCCGAAGAATGTAATCTTTGGCTGCTGGATACTGCATTTGTCCAGGTTGAAGACCAGACCGTGTTGCCTTGCTACTAACATTAGATTATGCAAATTGGCATCATGTTTCTCTGTGGTAGGGCCATGCACTGCGATGTCATCGGCAATACCGACAGTTCCCGGGCATTTCTCAAGAATAAAATCCATTTTCTGTTGAAAGATAGCTTGACTCACACACAATCCAAAGGGAAGGCGAGTAAATCGGAATCTGCTGAATGGACTGTTGAAGGTTGTAAGAAAGGAAGACTCTTCATCTAGTACTACAGACCAGTAACCATGACGGGCAACTTTGAGAATACTGAGCTGCCCTTGAACTTGTGTGTGATTTCTTCTAGAGTTGGGGTATGGTGATGACTTCTCTTAACAGCCTGGTTGAGATCTTTGGGATCTAAACACACCCTCCATCTCCCATTTGACTTTTGGGAGTATGCAACACTTGAAACCCAGTTGGTGGGTTCAGTCACTGGTTTAATCACACCAAGACCAATCATTTCATCAAGTTCCTTTCTTATGTCGTCCTTGATGTGAATGGGACACTTTCTTGGTGCACGTACCACAGGCGGTACATCAGGGTCAACGACAATGTGATACTCTCCTTCAAATTTGCCAATACCATTAGAACGATCTGGATAGAGCTTCTGGTCAGGAGGTCATCTATGCTGTGAATTGCAGGAACTTGGCAGTACACACTGTCATTGCTTGCGTTTATCTCGCAGTGTAACTCCACTAACTTGAGTTTGCATGAAGTGGGCAGGCCACAAATAGCAGGGCCATCAACATCAGCGACATAAAACTTGGCCTCAGTTTCACTGGAATCATATGAACATTGGATAGAACACACACCATGCTGGGGTATTGATGTACCATTGTATGCAGTCAGCTTCGTTTGGCTCGGTGTTGTGTCTTTCGGAAGGCCATTTTCGTCCAAGCAATCTGGGAACATTTTTCCATATATTCTTAATGGCAGAATGTTTCCTTGTGCTACAGTATCCACCTTCACTTTCAGCAGAGCATTTGGATTGCCAAGATTCGGCAGTATGTGCAAAAGCTTCATCTCTCTCCACATCAGCACCAGTGCTATCAATTTTGATGCTCTCGAATAGCAACTGCTCGAAGTTAGAACTTGTTTCTTCTACCATATGTACCTTGCTCTGCTTTGCTTTGTCATATTTCTTTCGGCCATCAAATTGCGGTGGTCTGGTTTGTCGGCCCTGTGTCTGCTTATTTCTGCTGCACACTTGCTCCCAATGATTGTACTGCTTACATTTCCGGCATCTTGCACCATATGCTGGGCATTTTTTTCCATAGTTGAGTCCACATTTCCCACATTGTGGGTTGGAATCTTCTCTGACAGCATCAATATTTGTTTCATCAATACCAGCAGAGGCATCTTGCAGCTCTAGGGATTTCATGTCATTGACCGTTGCTTCTCTTGTTCGAGCAATGTCCATTGCCTTGTTGAGCTTTAGCTTCTCATCCTTTCCAAGGAGGTTTTCTTGTACTTTCCGCTCTCGAGTACCAATAATTAACTGTTCAATTAAACGTTCTTCCATCTCGGTTTCACTGAAACGGCATTTCTGAGCTTGTAGCTTGCACCTAGGCATGAATGAATCGACAGACTCGTCCTTGGTTTGTCTGAAGCCTTGCAATTGGAAACGAGCAATTCGAAAATTCGACTTGGGCTCCAGATACTTTGTAAACTTGTCGAAAATCGTATCAGTTTTTGCTTTTTCTTCATCACTCAATTCGAAAGAGGTGAAGACTTTAAGGCCTTCTTCGCCGATCCAAAGTAGGACATATGTGGCCTTCTCTTTCTCTTCTTTCTTGTTCAGCAGCCCGTCAAAAATGAGCTGACAGTACTGTTTGAAGATTTTAAACGCGGTTAGCAAGTCGGTGTCATTCCAATCCATATGGGGCGGCTTAATTCCAGATAACTCGCTGCACGCTACGAACAGTAGATGTCAAAATCCGTGTCCATCAGGTTTATTCAAGTTCTGCCTGTCCAAAACAATGCTGGCTGTGGTTGTCCTTGTCACCGCTGCCACCATGTACCGGTGACTACTTTAAAAGATGAGACGGATTCAACAAGGATTACTAAACACAACTTTACTCGTACAGTAATCCAAGATGGAGGCAAACTGTCTCACATGCGCAGAGACCATGCGGTCCATAAGTAGCTAGGGAACCCTCCCTGGGCCTGAAAAAAAAAAAAAAACAGGGAAAATACAAAGAAGGCAATGGAAATTCCCCTTATGTATTTTGGCAATATCTGAAAGACAGATGAAAGAAAGAGAATTGGATGTAGACCAGCTTGTATTGCCATTGAAAGCAAAGTTACTCTTTCCTCTACATTAATTCAGCAAAAAAGTTCCGGAAGGTACTTGTGCAAAACAAATTCTATCAGTACTAGTGATCGAATGATAAAACAATAGTTGAACTTGGTTTTTGCAAAAGATTGTTTTTGTCAGTGTCTCAACTCCAGCAAATAATTGATCTGCTTGCCACTGACAAATCACAATTGATATTTTGCTCAACATTGTCCAATAATAATATTTATTATTCTTGTGTAAAATGTTAATAAATAATAATATAAAAATCTAATACTAATCACACTAATCTATTAATTTAAAAATAGCTAGTCTAATAATGTAAAAATCGAATAATAATTGCTAAAGAGTTGATGTAAAAACAATAAGATAATAAAATTTAATGATGAGCACAGGGAACAGCCCTTGCAGCCATCATCAACTGGTAAACTTATATCATATTTATGTAACTATTTTGTTTTAAAAAATATTAAGAGTTTTTCCGGATCTAACATCTGGGGGTAGTTTTCCCCATAGCCTTGGCCCAAGATAGCGTAATGAATGCTTTCCATATGTGATAGTATTGTAGCTAGAAACAGAGAAGTCTGATAATTTGTCTGAAAAAGTAAGACGGACTGTGATTGTATCCAATTCACCAAATTGAGGGTCGTTGTCTATTTTGAGGAGTCCAATCCTGGGTAGTACCCAATTCATCTCAGGAACTTATAGCACTGGGAAATCATGCACCCTTTTCTATTTTTATGTGTAAAATTTGCACATTTGTGCATTTAACGTTGCACCTGGGCCAACATATGGGAATTCATCAGAATTCCTCTGCTATACTCAGAGAGATTGAATGAGGTGTGAATAGGCATTTTTGCATAATAAACCTAATGTGTTTTTTTTTTTTACAAAAAGGTATTCAGGCCCGTATAATGGGGGGGGGGGGTGAAGGGTTCCAATGAACCCCCTAAAATTTTTGAAGTCGGCCTTTTTTGTGGGGTTGAAAAAATAAAAATAAAAATTACACAAAACAATCAAAAGACAGTGACCAGTCGATTACACGGACAACTACCTTCCTTGCCAGTATTATTCGAGGAAGCTGCAACATTTTGGCACTATAATGAGAAGTTCTGATCTTTTGATTTGGTTAATTGATGTTCGTCTTGCTTTCCATCCTTGTCGTGGCATCTGCGGCAATCAGAACCAGCGCTAGTTGGCTGGATACTTGAATACTTTATTTACCCTCGGATTGTAGAGTAGCTTTTAACATAGCTAATATCTCCGAGCATTTCAACAGTACAACGGCACAATGGGCAAAGACCAGACCACAACACCGGGAACTTTGTGCCCTACTCTTTATGATTAGTGTGTGGGTTCTTTTACGTCCCCTGCTGATTATAACACTGAAGATGCAGGAGACGGGGCCTACGGTTTATCGTCCTTATCCGAGAAGACTAGAATATCTAACCATTTGCAGTTGTTATTGTAAAGGCAGCATATTCTCCTCAGTTATTTTAAGATCCCGAGTGTTGGTCCGGTCTGGGACTCGAACCTGAGACCTCCCGCATGGTAGTCCAGCGCTCTACCAACTGAGCTAACCGGTCGGTGGTTAAATATAGATGAGCAAGCAGGCGCATTTACTTATTTACTTCCGTCTTACTTTTTAAGACAGAATGGATAAGCAAGCATGCGCATTTGTTGTTTTATGGATTTCTGGACAAAGCTCTTAGTTTAAGAGAGTGTGTAAGCATTGCAAAATAACCCTACCAGGAACAAAAAGATATTCTGTACTTGCTAAGACATAGAACATGTTCAGTATTTGCTTCTTAAATACATAATCGTATAACATGTCAGATAATTCATCATTCTTTCAATTTCTTGTCCACTCATCCACCCTGCATGTAATTTTAATATATGTGTTTTGAAAACTGTCTAAATGCACACATTCATTTCGGAACATTTCAGAATTTTTTTAGAATGAAAATTACTTTCCGAAGAGCTAATATTGAAGGAAAATGCATCCCACCTTAGAAATGATGTCAAAATGCAGGAAATGGCACTTGAGAGAACGTAAATTTTCAAAATTTCCTGCATGGGGGGGGGGGGGGCAGTGTGGGTCCATTTGCACACAGCCAAAATGGTCAGATTATACCGAAGGTGATGTATTAATTTGGTTGTTCTACAAGACGCAAGTGTCAAGGAAATTACTAGGTTACTACTTCCAGCTTCCTTAAGCTTCTGGATTTCACCTGTGGTCGTCATGTAGTTCAAAGATCTTGGAAGGTCTGTGTGCAAGTTGTTGGTTGTCTTTGTTGCTGTTTCCATAACAAGTATTTTTCACAGGATGAGGTTATTAGCCTCAAGGCCAACCCCCATACCTGGAGGGCTGTGGGACGGACTTAAGTCTGACCTTGACCTTTCCAGCTTTGGAAGCCCTACTGGGGGTGTAATAATCACCCTGCTGGCATGGCTCTTGGAGTCATTGGGAGGCACAAGCTACTCAGCCACATTAAGGCAACAGTCCCAGTGAGTGGAAGAATTATATTCGGTGTGTCCTAATTTGTGCATTTGAACTGATGTAGTTGCTGTGCTAAAGAATACATTGAATTCATTATCTGCCTCTGTCAAATCTAGCTGCACCTTTGGGGGTTTTGAGGCAGTGCTATCTTATGTTTTATGATGTGACCTGTCCAGTGCTTTCAGTAAGATTTTAAGTAGGTGGCTGTCTTTGTGCGGCACCCGTTGGAAAGCAATATAAGAAGCTGTATTTAACCTCACCTTTATGGGGAGCTGCATGAATTTTAGCTTGTCATTTACCTTAAAATACTGGCCAGAGCTCTAGCAGGTGCCAGGTCTTATTGCAAGCACTGCCTGTAGGAAACCTACACAAACCAGAGTGAACATTAAACATAATTACCTTAAATTTGGATCTGCATGTATTTTTTAGTATTGACTAGTGGACACTTATTAAGTTTTTCTAGTTCAGTGCCGTAGCAAGGGGAGGGGCCGGGGGGGCCCGTGCCCCCCCAGTTTTTTTCCCAAAAAGTAAAAAACAGACCTGTATAAAATGTTGAAAATAAAATATAATCTCCCGAGAAGTTTGAAACAATAACATTTGTACTTCTTTTTATTTTCAATGTACATAGGAAGATGCACAACAATATTAAACAGCCAAAAACTAAAACAAATCAGAAATCGTGACAACAATGTGAAAAAAGTGTCTCAAAATGTCGCAAAAAAGTCAAAATGTCTCAAAAATGTCTCAAATTTGCGATATGCGTAAATCACAAATAGCTCTTAGAGAACGCTGGAATTAGCATTTCCAAGCCTCTAGATTTCAAAATTTTCGGGGGGAGCATGCCCCCAAACCCCCCTAGCGGCTCGCGCCTCCGGCGCTCGTGTGCCCCCCCACTTATTTTACCCTTGCTACGGCACTGTAGTTGCGCATGTAAAACCACAGTGTTAGGTGAAACCGGTAAAAACAATATATAATTATATATCCCATAGAAAACAGGTAAATGTGAAAATAGACTAGTGTGTATCAATCAGATCAATCTGCAGCTTACTTTCATAAGCAAATGCCCACATTGTGCGGTTCCAGAAAATATCCATACCCACCCCAAGGATGGTCATTGGAAATTCCGAGGGGGATGAGGGTCTCAATAGTACAAACTTTTTAAAGAAAGTATAAAGCAAAACTAGAAATCCCAGGGGGTGGGAGGGTCCAAACCAAAGAACCATCCTTGGGGGAGGTATGGATATTTTTTGGAACCACACCCTGTGAAACCAAGCATGTGCTGCACAAAAACTTGACACATTAACTTAACCTGGAGTAAAATTTGTGGTGTGCGATAAAAATTATGTAAATTCTCTGTTATTTCATTATTTTTACATGTTTTTATTGAAACAAAAATGTTTTGTCATGAACCTCAGAATGGTTTTAAAACTTACATGTAATTAAGTGTCAGTATTTACATGAAGCCTTATTGGGTTCTAGGAGAAGCCACGAGCCAAGCAGCCCACACTGCCGGAGCTTATCCCGGTTTCTGCAGCATTAAGCGGCTAGGAATATTTCTACTCCCCCCTGAATGGGATGCTAGTCCACTGCAGGGTCCCCCCCCCCCCAGCATTATGTCGCCGGTACCCATTGATACACCTGGGTGGAAAGAGGCACTATGAGAGTAAAGTGTCTTGCCCAAGAACATAACACAAGTGACCCCGGCCAGGGCTCGAACTCGGGCCGCTCGATCCGGAGTCCGGTGCACTAACCATTAGGCCACCGCGCCTCCCATCTTATTGGGTTCTGGGATGTTCATATTATATAAAAAGCCATCAATGTCACTTAAGTATATTCAGGTTTAAACTGGCAACATGTCACATTGTGGGAATCAATCGTGATAATTTTATTACATTGACACAGTGTGTATTTTTGAGTTCATTTTGACTAACAGGAATGCCCTTGCAAAGTCTTCCAAGTAACCTGTAAATAGAAACAAAAAAAAACAAAAAACTATTATTTTGCTGAAATTGCTATTTTCCAGCATGCAGATTGTATATTAAAATTAAATGGCCCTTTTCAGTGTGTGAAAACTAGCTGCTTTTATGTTGGGCCAGTGGATCCAATATTTTTTTTCACTTGCTACTGTAGATAGCCAAATGACATTTATGGATTTTTATTTTTTGTTGTAGTTGTTTTGAGAGAAACATGTGGCTTCGGGTAAGCTTATAATGGTTTCACCTTGCCCAGTCTACCTAGGTCAGGCAAGGAAGAAATCAATTTTCTTTGCACCCTTCCTTTCATTAATTATTGCAGAAAAATGTTATATTATTTCAATAATCTTTAATCTGTAATCTGTTCATTTCAAAGCATTACATCACTAAAATCTATGTTTGGTATTCTTGTAGAGCAAGTTGCCAACAGAAACTCGAAATTTTACAGCTACTGCTTGGCTAATTTTAATATTAGTTAAAAAAAACTTGGGTCTTGACAAAGTGCGAGCCAACAAGTCATGAGAGCCATTCCACTATATACAAATAGCACATTGGTTGGCCTAAAAAGCTCCCTGGTTAGCCTTAGCAGTACTCCAGTTAGCCTGAGTATAGTTAGCTGAGGTGGCTTCAGGTTGTGCTATTTATTGGAGTTAGGTATTTTGGCTTGTATGGCACTTATGTGTCATGAAGCATACGAGCCATGAAAGCCATTCTAGTTAGCCTACATAAGATTCCGGTTAGCCTATATAGTACTCTGGCTAGCCTTAAAAGCACTTTGGTTGCCAAAAATTACATCATGTTGCTTGCAGTTAGCTTTATATTGGGATTAGGGTTTTCTGGCTTGCTTAAGATTAAGGCCTCGCGATTTTTTACATTGCTACTTTAAAATGCTACTGTAGGTCATCCAACAACTGAAAATACAGGCCTTAAAAACAAACAGATTTTTTGTAAAGTAGACAAATGTCTGGTCAAAAAGCAGATCTTAAATGCCTCAGGCAATGAATGTGTGTAAAGAGAAGGAAGGGAATTGCCAGAATTGAGTGTCACATAACTATGTGTAAAACTAAGAGATCAACAATTACCTAAACTCCATAGTTTAACTCACTGAACAGTAATCCAGAATGTCCTGTCAAAACATTAGGCATTCTATTAGTCCCTGACGGGTCTTGCCAAAGTGCGAGCCAGCAAGTCATGCGAGCCATTTCGCTTAGCCTAAATAACACACCAGTTAACCTAAATAGCACTCGGGTTAGCCTAAATAGCACTCCGGTTAGCCTATAGTTAGCTTAGGTAGCTTGCGGTTAGCCTTTAAATTGGGTTAGGGATTTCTGGCTCGCATGGTTCGCGAGTCATGCGAGTCATTCAGGTTAGCCGAAATAACACATTGGTTAGCCTAAATAGCACTCCGGTTAGCCTAAATAGCACTCTGGTTAGCCTCTACTTAGTTTGGGTAGCTTGCGGTTAGCCTTTTATTGGGATTTGGGATTTCTGGCTTGCTGGCTCGCATATTGTCACTACTCGTCCCTGACCTGTAAACCACAAAATGCAAAGGAAATGTAAATCTATGTTTACCAATACAATAAAACATCATGGGAAGAACAAATTTTAAGTTAAGAAATGGTCTAATTTATTAAACATACTCAAAAAGGCATTCCAAAACGTGAGTAGCACTGTTTAATTAAAGTCTAGATTAGCTACCAGGTTGACTGCAAGTGGTCTCTAGTCTAACTTAAAAAAAGAGATCACACTGAGCTGAAATGTTTCTTCCAATTTCAAAGGTATCACATAAAATCTTCCTGACGTAATTTTTCTTTGCGGTCTAAAATGGTCACTTGGTCAATATTTTGAGGAACATTTCCTCGTGTATAAATAATGAAAGGATGCGAGTCTTATTAATTTGGAAAACAGTAGCTTAAAATTCAGATAACGAACATAAATAACAGTTGTATGCCTCGACGAAATGACTGCCATTTAATACTATCGCCTTGTTCTCACCATCTATTTTTTTACGCCTAGCCAGGCTCTAATTCCAGTAAGCTAAGTTGATAATCATGATAAACGTCGAAGACATAAGCTTTAACCAGTCTTAAAAAATCATTGTTCAATGAGAAACGCTCACCTCAGGTCCCTGTTAGTTTCTGTTGCCCACGTTTTCGCATGTTTCTACTCATTCCATATTCTTCTTTATCCGGAATACAAATAAAGGAGGATTTTCCCACGTTTGGGGACTCGTTTTGATCGCGTCAAGAAGGAAAAACATCGACAAAACTGTCCTCTATAACTCAAAAGTTTGTCGCATAGTCGCCATTTTGAAAATGCTCTTCATGAGCCCACAATACGGACCACGGGGAATCCGCTGGGATGACCAACAGCAGGGGGAGGGGGAGGGGCAGCTATTTAACTTTTCCCCAGGCCCACTCCTTTCGTCTGGAAGAAATTACATTCAACCTCGCGAAAAGCAATTGAAATGAGAAAAAACTGACAACGCTATTATAAAGAGCATACACTCCTCCCTTTGGCAAAATTTTCTTTTATTCCTACCGCAAATTGTCGTTGAGAAGGAAGCCAACAAACTTTTCAGTTGTATTTTTTACTGCCGTCCTTTTTTAGGAAAAAGTAATAATGGCCATTTTTAAAAACACTATTTAAAAAGCAACAACTTAGCGTAAAAAAATCTTAAGAGAGAGATACAGGTAAAGTTTTCAAGCGAATTTAAAACTGCGGTCCGTTCTGGTCACGTGACCGATGACGTCATAACAATAAAAGTGATAAAAATGTACTTAACATATAAATATCTACCAACATGTTATTTTTTGCTTCCTCACATTTAATGCAATGCCAGATACGCACTTGTACCCAGACTCCCACTTTTTGAAAATTGTACATAGCCCCCTTAATTTTTTATATTTTTTTCGGTACCCGGGCAGTCTGAAATGCCTCGCACCAATGTGCTTCAAACTGCAATGACTGCTTTTTCAGTAACAAAATATCTTTGTCACAGTGAGCAAAAATGAACTTCAGGGCAATGTCACGTGACTAATGACGTCATCGTCCTACGACTTATACAAGAAGTAGTTTATGGTAAGAGTTATTTCTATACAACGTACTACTCCTGCAGACTTCAAACTGACCAAGTTATTTGGCATTGACGATTTTTCAGTTGCAAAGGAGTTTGGTTGGGAATTATATATTGTTTTTATAATTATTATAAGAATTATTTCACTGCTTGTATAAGAGGGTTTTCAGTGATCATGCACTGCTCAATCCAGCTTGTTTTAACAACCTTGAGATAAATTCTAAATAAATAGTCACTGTAACAGCAGAAACTGGGGTGTAAACAAATCACAGAACCACTAACTACATATATACGTTATCTATGGCATTTCTGTTTGCAGTTATCACCTCTTTTATCATCAACTAAGCCACTTTAGAAAGCCAAAAATTGGATATTTTTTCTTTTCCTCAAATTTCTTTTGCCCTTAATAATAAGAACAAGGGCATAACAAGCAACAGACAAACATGAAATGAAAATTTAATTACTTTATGGGCACTTTGTGTTTTCCATCTTCACATATCACATTGATTGTTGATTACCAAGGAAATATAAAAAAATTGAATATTGAAAATCACATGTTTGATTTTGTCGATTACCACAAGATAATGTTTCAGAAAATATACTCACCCGTTGAAAATTCTTGGGGGGGGGGGGAGGGATTCTCAAAAGAAAATATGAAAAAATATCAAAAAAAACTGGAATTTTTATGAAGAGGTGGGGAGGGGCATTAAACCACCAAAGCCTTTTGTGGGTGGAGTATTGGCATTACTTTTGTGGGGAACAACACAACAATATTTATTGTGATGTCATTAGATGCACATTGGAGTCAAGGTGACCTAATGGTTAGCACGCCGGACTCTAGATCAAGCAGTCCGGGTTCCAGGCCTGGCTGGGGCACTGTGTTGTGTTCTTGTAGCCGCTTAATTCTACAGAAACTGGAATACTGGGTAAGCTCCAGTCCTGATGGGCCACTAGCCTTGACAACAGGCTTTACCTTTTACCCATCAGATGCACATCATTCACCCACCCACTCAGTCTCACTCTTCCTCTTCACTCCTGTAGTGGAGCATAAAGGTTGCACAGCAATGTTTTTCATCCTTCTTTTACTTGCTGTTCCACTTCATTCCAGCAAGTCCAACCCAGGTCTTTACACTCTATAATATGTCATTAATGTCACTGATATAAAATTTCTGTGTTCAGAGAAAAAAAGTATTACACCTGGCAGTACTGGAACCTCCAGTGCAAGAGCATGTTCAAGTGGTAATGACCAGACGGATTCCAAAGTGAATCTCAACTCAGGTACAATTTTTATTCAGTCAGTGTCTTTAGTGACAGTTGAATTTGCTACTCAACAGTATGGACCGTAGTTAGATAAGAGGTCCTGCAATGTTAAAAACAATACACATACCCTGGTAGACTCAGACTCATTTTGGGGGTGCTGGCCCTATGAACTTCCTTCTTTGGGTATTATGGTGTTCCAGGAAATATCTATACCCCTCCCACGAAAGTTATTTTGTTTTGGATCTCCCCACCCCTCTGGAACATACCAGTTAAGCCTCATACTTCCCTTTAAAAATTTTGGCTTTTGAGACCCCACCTCACCCCCTCGGAATTTCCATTGACATTCCATGGGGTGGGTATGGATATTTTCTGGAACTGTTACTTGATTTTATTACCAGTAGTTGCCAGTTGCAATATGTATTCAACACTGCAAGTCATCTGTACATCACATGGTTTAAAAATAATTGTGTCCTGTAAGCCTGCCCTATTCGAAGTACTTTTTCTTCCCACTTTAAAGCTTTGGATGTAAATGAAAGTGAACTAAATTCATTAAAACTTCATTATGGAGAAAAAATATTTGATCCAGTAATATGTAAAAGTAAACAAAATGTTATCAAGTCACTTAATCAAAAAAAAAAGAGATGATTTTGGATTAGATGATATAACTGTGTCAAAAGTTTTTCTTAAGGTAGCTTACTACAGTTTTTAGGGGGGAGATGAGCCCAACTTTTAACTAAATTGTAAAATCTCTAGAAATGTTTTATCTTTCTCTTTTTCCAGTTTGTTACATCCAACAACCATCATATGAGACATTTAAACAATATAAATGCTACTAAATAGCAAAAATTAATGACTGAGTGCTTAAGATAGGACTGGGCACTTGTGGTTTCAATGACATTTTTTCTCAAAATCTACCCGTATGACGCCACCTCAAAATTTCAGAAATTAGAAATTGGCTCTGATTAAACATTCATGCAAAATAAAATAAAAATCTGTCTTACAGATTTTTTTTTAATTTTGGCCATGGACGTGGTTCACCCCTTTAAATAAACTGTGAAAGTTTCATCATTGGTTGTACGGAAGGTAGATAGTCTATGGGTTGCATTCAATAATGAAGAGAAACAAGCATGGAGTCTACACTAATTCAATTCAAATTGTGTACATGTAGACATGTGATCATGTGCACAGCATGATTTCATTTTACAAGTAAGAGAATAAAAGTAGAAAAAAGGCCAAATTGGTTATGACATTTAAAAATCTTCGTATATTTTACAGAACAAAAGGTTATTGAAACAATTACAGCAAGGCGCCCAAATGTGTGACCACTTTTAATTTATTCACATTCTTTCGTGCAGATTAAATCCAATCAGAAGTCAACTGCAAGCTATCCACGGCTTTTGATTGGATTAAATCTACACAAAAGAATGTGAATGAATTAAACGTGGTCACACATTTGGGCGCCTTGTTGTAAGACATGTTTATGCCGCAGAATGGTTTTATGATTAAAGTTACTAGTTTCTAAAGAAACTGTTGTGCTGCATTATTGGGCAAGTGAAATACTTACCAGTAGTTAAAGGGACATGGTCAGCATTGTCACGATATTTTAAGTCATTTTTCTGATTACTTCCAAATTAAATGAAACCTCAAAATAATAGTTGTGTAATGTAGGAAAACAACAAAGGAGTAATTAAAACCCGATAATAACCATGGATCGTTTCGTCTGACAAAGTTTAAGATGTATTATGACTGACAAATTTGAAAAAACTTGCCAGTTTTTTCAAGATGAGTTGTCCGTGACTGAGCTCCTTTAACTGCTGTAGCAAATTTGGAAAAGCAGAGGGCTAGAGCATTAGGCCTTCATCGGAGCAAAATGTCTTTCTCTACATTTAAACGTCAGCTTTCCAAGTTTCCTGTGGCAGCTCATTCACCCTTATCAAAGGGTAGTTAATCAACTAATGGTTTTGTTGATTGTTGAATGGAGGATTATTGGCTGGGTTGGTCTACAGATAAGATAAGTTGAGATGAGACGAGACAAGATAACTAATACTAATACAATAATAAATAACTACAGTTATATAATAACAAGTGCTGAAATATGGAATTTTAGAAGATAAATAAAACAATCAATTGGACAATAGAGTTGGTAATTAGCTGTTACGTAGAAAAGATGCAGATGTTCAATTATGATACAAATTATGTAATTGCTATTACTTTCTAGATGAAGGGAGCAAGAAGCAGAAGGAGGAGGAAGAAAGGAAGAAGAAGGAGGAGGAAGAGAGGAAGCAGAAGGAGGAGGAAGAGAGGAAGAAGAAGGAGGAGGAAGAGAGGAAGCAGAAGGAGGAGGAAGAGAGGAAGCAGAAGGAGGAGGAAGAGAGGAAGAAGGAAGAGCCAGAGGGGCCACCAGGTAGGTCAGATGGTCTGAACTAATTACAAATTCACAGGAAAGTTTTTTAAGGATGTTCTTTGTTATGTGCATGTTTAACCCACTAATTCGCTAAACCACTAAAGCGCTATAGTGCAAACATTTAATTAATAATTGATTAACTTATAAGGAAGGATTGGGGGGAGACAAGAGTGTGCGTGCGATCGGATCTTTTTTTGTCTCGCCCCAAGCCCCTTCCTCATCCATCTGCCAGTTCAACCAGTTTGCTCATGTTTCAGATATAACCGTGCACTCCTGGTACCCTAAGAGAAAAGACAGACTACCAGTGGTCTAACTTGCATCCAAAGTATCAGTCAATAAAAAAGAAAAAGAGTGGCAGCCTGGGCCGAGGGTGTCGGCGCGAGCAATTATGGAATTTTTGGGGGAGAAACAAAGAAAAATGACAGAATGGAACGCTATGCGATGGTGATTTCGAATATACTACTCTATGACAAAGGAGGGGGGGGGGGGTAATAATTGCTCTGATGTGGTTGACTGTTTATCAACGGGCTGCGAGAAGTATGTAAGAAGAAAGCACAAACTGCAAACCAGCATTCTAAATTCAAAAGAATAGTGCTCCTGGGGAGCTTATTCCGCTTGTTTCCAGCAATCTGTTGCATTGATAAACAATCGGTCAAAGGTAATTCTTTCTCCTGGTGACTGTTATTTTTTCAGTTTAGGACATCCTCACTGATAAAAAGTTTCCTTTTCCATCGCCCGACCGAGCCAAATTTTTTTTACGAAAGGTAAAAAAATGGGAGTTTAATCCCATGCTCCATTTTTCGGATTATTGCCAAATTCAATTTGTTTTGTATATTTGTTAAAGTAACTGTGACAATTTTAAAAATAAGTACTCATAACCGCGATTTCGAAAACCATTTATTGCGGCTTCTTTGCAGCTCGAAGATAAAAGAAGGGAGGAAATTAACTGTAACTTTGTCGACAGTTCTCCAACTCTTTCGTTGTCTTCTCTAGACGGTATATAATTGATCCTAAAATCACTATCGCATTCAGCGTTCTTCTCTGAGTTCTGTCCCGCAAGTATTCCCCTCCCCTCAAAAAAACATAATCCTTAAAACGGTACAGATAGTGATTACCTACTGTTTCTGGCCGTTACCTTTTAAGCAGATACTGGCAAGCAAGGTTTTTTTAAAAGTTATTCCGGTAATCCTGCTTTAGTACACGGTGGCGTAGTTGAACTCGTCACCTGCGCGCGCGCTTTCAAAAGTGCTGCCAATTTAACAAATAGATTCCATTTTGCCGTGCGTCTGTTCAGTTATAGATCACAGATGACGTCAGAATGTGGTATGAACAAAAGAAGTGGCCCACGAGCCGAAGGCGAGTGGGTCACTGATGTTCATACCACATTTTGACGTCTTCTGTGATCTATAACTGAACAGACCCACGGCAAAATGGAATCTATTTGTTTTATATAATAACACAAGACTTCAGCACACTTCAGTGTGAGAATGCCGCCGTGCCGATGAGCAAAGTTGTTTTGATTTCACTATTAAGTTTTTGTTAACACGAAGCACTGTTAATCCGATTGAATAAACAGAAAAATGGTCAATTGAAAGTCAATGAAAAAACTAACCTTTATTCCGATTTGGAAAGTTGTTCAAATCTAACCGAAGCGTTCAACCGCAATTCGTTTGTTTCCCGTGGCAACGTCCAACTGTACAACATCGGTCAAACTTTCATACAGATTTCGGATAAATTCTCGAATAATTCACTGTCTTCTTCAAGGTTGTTTCGCCCAGTTAAATGCTTCGAAAGGTGAACGATGCTTGGCGTATTGTTTTTCACTAAAGATTTGTAATTAAGCTGAACTTTTTTGCTTTGTTGTGGCCCCGCAAGTTTGAAAAACTTTGCCGACAACTCTGATTTGGACTATGAACTCTGATCACGCGCGCGAGTCACACCACCGCGTGACGTCATCTATGTGTCTGTACTCTAATAGATCATAAGTAAGAACCAATAAAAATGCGCGTAGAATTCAGGTTATTATATAACGGGATTTTGAGCACGCTTACGTATACTGAATTTTATTGCGCGGCTCTGCTAGCTATGTTATAATTATGGTTTTTCCCCCTTTTTTTTGGGGGGGGGGGGTGGGGATGGCAGTTTTCTGAGCATGCGCATGCAAGTTATCCTGGACTCTCGAAGGCGATCTCGTACCTCGAATCTTCGTTCCTTACTGCGCAAGCTTGACGAAACGAGCGACTCTCGAAAGTTCCGCTGCGTGATCGAATCTGCTTGGCTTGAAAAACAATAAAAATAACCGGAAGTAAAACATTAAAAAGTTCGTTAGTCAGGCTTTTGAAAGCTAGGTATGCGCAATTCAACCAGATGTCCGATATTTTCGGACTTCAAATTGGATTTTTCCAGGGTTGCTCGTTTCTCGACCGCTGGTCAAGGGTACTTCCTCGACCAAAGCGGTTAATAAGTTTACCAACGTCTCAAAGGACTCTCGGTTTATTGCTGTCTCATTAAGGGTTGTATCTGATTTACAGCTGTGAGTCTTCCGAAACCTGTATCAATATTTCAGCATTATAAATAACAATTTGCCAAAGTCGAAGGATTACATATTTTACTGTACATACCCGATGGCTCTTATTTAGGTGTTTATCTTCGGGAGGAAACCGACGGTGATCTCAATTGCCGTTCGCACTTTTTGCAATTGATTATCGATTGTAACGTAATTCTCTCATTAATTAGTGATTGTAAAGTAATCGTCACAAATTAAGACTTTGTTTCCAACGAAACAAAGGGGAACGAAAACCCTGGGTACGAGGATGTTTCTAAGGTATATATTTGTTTCAGAACACGCTATGTTCTCTTTGTGGTACTATTCTTTCTAGAACAAAGTACTTTGCGATTTTTTGTCCAAGTTTTCAGCTAGCACAGTGCACCAAATTAAATGATTATATAGCCTAGCAGATGATTATATGCGCATGATTATATGATTATATGATTATATAATTAAATGATTATATGCGCATTTTGCGTGCGCATGCGTGCAACCGCTGTACAAAGACCGCGTGATCTTGGGAATAAAAATGGCGCGGAAGATTCAAACTTTGTTTTTTGTACTGTTTATCGTCACATAATTTAATATAGACGTACATTTCGCTAAGAAAAAGTGTTTTGTGTGTGGCAAGGCTCTTATAAAGCAGATTTTCTGGCCTGCTTCGGGATCGTTGTTGCAAATAATGGGAAAATATGTGGGACAGGTAGGAAAGCCTTCACCGACAAAAATCAAACAGGCCGTTAAAAGAGGAAAACATTTATCCGTGCGCTGGAGTGTGATATATTAGGATCAAAACTTCACATCAAATCAATTGCTGTAATACAGGCAGAGTGCGAGCAATATTATAGCTTGTCGAGAGATTTTTTGCCTAAAGGGACGGCCACCAAAAAAAAGGGTTTTCCCTGAGGGGAACGACATGTTTGGGTGTTCTGCACATGATAATGCAGGTCACTGATGACTCCAAAGCAAAGCCAACTTGCCCTTTGACTGGCAAACAGGGTTTCCTGGAACAAGAACTGCAGTTCTTTAAAACACATTTAGGCGACACAGAAGTAAAACAGCCGTTATAACAGAATGAACATCAAACTTAAAGAAATAAACGTTGAATGAAAAATTGAAAATAACATTGTTTATAGTTAAAAATTATTTCTTAAGACATTTTATGCAGCAGTTATTAGAACGTTTCTGAAAAATATATATATCGCTTGTTCGTTTCATGCTATTTTTTGACTGGTGATCAAGGCTAGATTTTGATAAAGGAGCCAAAAATGTACTAATTAACATAGTAAAATGTAAACAAATAGTCTACCAGCAAAGAATTACCATAACACTTTAAAATTAAGACCGATCGCAGTAATTCTTTTCTTGTTCAACAGAATAATTGTGGTATCATCGAAATGTGAAGTTATTTTGACCAATGCTCACGTTTAAGGAAATAATCACAAACGATAGTTTCTCTGTTAGAATAAACCAGCGAGAACGTACGTTAAAGAAAGCTAAAAATTTCCACAATTGACCATTTTTTAACGCTACCTTCGCAGCATTAGACGATAGTTTAAGTACTTCAGGCTCCATATATCATCGGTAGACGCTGGAGATCAAGGCTAGATTTTGAGATTTTTGCATTGTGAGAACAACTAAATTGTAGTTTTATGACAAATCTGAACAAAATCATGACCACTCGCTCAAACCCGGGATACTTGATTATAACATCGTATAGTTAAAACTGCTGTTTTATACTTTAGTACTAAGTAGCCGTAGCGCTTTGTCCGTTTAGATCTTCCGGCTATTAAAAACATGGGCAAGGTATTTAGGTTCTCGACATTCGGTCGCCATTTTGTTAACGTGCAATGGGTTAATACACATAGCCAAAGTTGATCAGATAAACAGCACGCCGACACCAAACTTTGCTTGTTGTTGTCAAAAGATAAAGCAAGGACTCTTAGTATTGTATACATCAAGTTAAACTTAAAACACGTTTCATTTTGAGCTAGAAATTAGGCCATAAATTGTGGAAAATATGTAAACAATCGATAGCAGAACTTCTCTGTCGTGCGCACTAGTCCATATCGACGCATGCGCACGCAAAATGCCCTCCTGCTATATAGCCTAGTGATAAATCGTAACTTCTTTTGTGCTCCCACTAGAACGAAATTTTCGATTTCAAAAACTGCTACAAGTAAATGGCTTCTAAGAGAGTAAAAATGTGAAATCTAAACTTTGAAACATGCTATCTTCATTTTGAGAAGGAAATTTAAAAATTCGCTCTAGCCAGAGCACAATAGAGTACACCAAGTTTATGTTCCGCGCGAATCAACCCTTGAAATTCTATATCGGCGGAGAAAACTTGGTGTGATATATTCAAAGCTGTGAATCTATTTATGATAATTCCCCATGTTCCAGCGCACGTGGCACAAAGCGGGGAACAATTACTAGTAATTACTTGTACAAAAGAGTTTAAAAACAAACATTCTCATAAATATTTCGTTTGTTGTCGGCTTCAGTCGTCCATCAGTTCGTGCATACTCTTAAAATAAATACATACTAATGATTGCAAGGGTCCTGCGCGACCTTAAACAATTGCTATAAACAAAATCAACACTTAAAAGTAGCATTTACCCGACCGTGGCATTCTCGTAAGCCGAGAAAACTCCATTTGAAGTCAGCAGACCGCTTTTCATATCGCTCTTTAGAAATCCAAGAACTCCAAAGTCGAAAGATTATTTCATCGCTTTTAAGACCTTGATGTTCATTATTACGGCGGTCGAGTATTCTTTAAGGTTTTTTTCATTCAATTTAGAGTTCCAAAAAGGTGTATTTTGTTCGTAAAAGGAGTGAATGACCACATTAAAAATTTTAAGGTGGCTGGCGACAGTTTCCAGCACTTTCCAAGACGCAAATTTTGATGGCATGTAGTAATTCCAAGGAACACTGGAACACGGAACACTGGAACACCCCGGAACACCCGGAACAGTATGAAAAACCCGGAACACCTTCTAGAAAACCCGGAACACCCCGGAACACGTACAAAAATATTTAGAATACCTCTAGAAAACCCAAAACACCTCCAAAATACCCAGTGATCACGCTCTAGCTTAAAGAGGGGCACAAACCTTTCTAACACAGCAACAACTGCCATGCCTAAAAATCCTGGTAGAAAGGGAAGCGTCCCTTTGACGTCTAAAATATCTCACCCCAAGTTACCTATCGATGAGCAGGTAAAGCGAGCGTACCCCTAAAATCATTCCGAACCATTGCCCAATACAAGACCGTTCTTTTTAAAAGAGATGCACTCTCGCATAAAAGTTTGCCAAGGGTGCAGAGGGTCACTTAAATCAACATCAGGAACAACTTGCAGTCCTCCTTTTGATTTTTGTGTTGCCCGAAAGGAACGGTGACCATTCAGGGACCGTGAAACAGGGCTGCTCCGCACCCCTCTCGGAAAACGGATGTCGTGGCGTGTATTCATAAACAAGAGCCTTCGTTTATTCTGCCCTCTCTTTTAATCCCTGGAGGTCTGCCCCTGACTCGTCTCCAGTCGTCTCTTATGCGAGAATTGCAAGACGCGAAGGATGATTTCCTCCTTGTTCAACAGTTGACTCAAGACAGACTCAAATGACGACTGCGGACGAGTCAAGAGTCTGCCCCTCACGGAATGCCATAAAACCTACCACGAGCAAGAGTTTGGTTTCGATGCCAGTTAGAGTTGATTTGATTTGATTGGGACACTGGACAGCTAAGCGACCCGTTTCCGCTCTGAACCCCTTTCTTCTGGCACTGCCGATCTAGTGTGCGTTTCTTGTTTATATTGTTGAGTTTCTCATCTGTGCTCACCACGTATGAAATGTTTTTTTTTTTCTTGAAACGTTTCTTTACCTAAGCAGTTTCCACACCACTTCTAGTGACGATGTTATTCGTTGATTACTCCCCACATGATTACCTCTAGTTGGCCGTCTCTGTTTTTTAACATCTGAATGCAACGACTAACAGGATGTTTTTGAAGAAATAGTGGCAAACACAGTATTACTCTGTTTTCATTAAGCTTTGCATTTCTAAGATATGGCGCTTGACATATATAAAAATTTACAAGAACATGTAAGTTGTGTTTATGAAAGCGGTATTAAACAATTATGCCAGGCCTTTGAGCATTTTCAAATTCATTTTCTCAAGCTCTGATAAAAAAAAAATGTCTTTGGTGTTATTCACGGATTATTCTGGTACTCGATTAATATTAATATTAACATTAGTTAATATAAGTCGATGTTAAGCATGCCGGCTGATAATAACGCCTCGCTGGGGGTGTGTTCAAGGCTTTCTTGGGGTATGTAAAGGTTCTGGAAGGTGTTCCGGGGTGTTCCTGGTTTTCTAGAAGGTGTTCCTGGGTGTTCCGGGTTTTTCATACTGTTTCGGGTGTTCCAGGGTGCTCTGGAGTGTTCCGGGGTGTTCCGGGGTGTTCCGGTGTTCCTGGAATTACTACATGCCGATTTTGATGGGTCATTATAACCACTCTTTATCACTTGTTGCTACAATCATGGTGTCAAACAAATGCCCAATGATTGGTGAACATGTTGTTATCATTTTTATGACACAATAGGTTACCATACCAACAGTATAACCTTCTAAATACACGCTTAATTTAAGCTTAAACTGCTTATTACTCAAAAACGAGCTCGGTGACCCCTATTTTTATGATTATATTTTGATCAGCAAGACAAATGCAACTTTTGGCAAAGTTTAAAATAATTCTGTACATGGGGTTCAGAGCCACCTTAAATTTTCGAAAATTTAAGGTGGCTCTGAACCCCATGTGGAGATTTTTTTATAAGTTTGCCAAAAGTTGCATCTTACACTTTTGATTACAATTCAATAATAAATCATAGGGTCTCTTAGAGATCTACCGACTATTTTGCATGAAGCATGAGTAGAAATATAAAAAGACGGAAAATGATTATTTACTTGTGTTTTAGCGTGAGTCACGCAATCCATTATTACGAAATTTAGTCCCCAAGGTTAAATATTAGCGACACTTTCGATAGATCGCCTCTCAGAAACACGTGCGTTGAGTTTTGTATTGCGAAATACCTAGTTGTACGGCGCAAGTTTGGGTTCTTATGATGCTTATCTGCGTTTTCAACTTCGTTGCGGCCGTTGGTGCGTTTTTTTTAACGTTTGTTGATATGACAAGTCACGTTTTGAATTTGTTATGTAATGTGTTTTAGGCAAACACACGCCATCAAACCGCAAGTGTCCCGGGAAGTGTTGACGCGTTCGTATTTTCTTTCAGTGACGTATCCATCGCCCACAGCGAAATCTATTCCCTTGAGAGTTTACAACAATTGGTTAAAGGAGTGAATTAAGCCCCATCTCTATTCTCCTATTTTACTTTAACAAGCGCAATAATCGAAAAAACGGGGGTCATCGGACTTGTTTTTTAGTTATAGGCACTTACAGCTTAAATTTAGGGTGTTTTTAAAAGGTTATACCGTTTCTATGGTAACCTGTAATGTCAAGAAAATAATCTTAACTTGTTCACCAGTGATTGGGCATCTCTTTAATACCAAACTGTTGCGTAGACTGAAAATAGTAATAATAATAATAATAATAATAATAATAATAATCTTTAATGAGGAGACTTTTTCACACATAGGTGGTTTTTAAAAAGGACCTCGAAGATTAAAACTAAAAACTAGAACTAACTTAGGACTACAAATAAAAATTTTATAAACACTTAGTCGTAGTATTGATCCGTCAAAGTTGAGGGGCTGAAAAATGTAGGAAACTGTTTTGAGCCACCTTAATCGAGTAAAATTGTCCATGTTAGAATCTGAAGTTTCGTATCGTCCCTTTGAAAGCCCATTTGAAAATTTTGCGTCAGATATGACGATCTACAATACACCTAGTTTATCCCCTGCCGTGGACACTAAGGCTCCGTCCACACTGACCCGGGTAAATTTGAAAACGGAGAAATTTGAAAACGCCGCGTAAAATGTTTTCCGTCCACATTAACCCGGGTAAATTTGAAAACGATACGCTTCATTAGTAAGTAAAAGTAAAAGTAAAGTCTTTATTTAACGAGGGTAGCACTAAAATAACATAAAAAATACTAACAAACCAGTGGCCCTCTAAAATTATTTACAATAAAATATAAAAATACACTATTTCACGCTCCAAGTCCAAACGCTCATTGGTGAGCGTTTTTGAAAAGCTCCGTTTTCGGTGACCGAAAACGCCGTTTCAGTGTGGACGGTTGGCCTAACCAGAGAAAAAAAGGTGCGTTTTCAAATTTACCCGGGTCAGTGTAGACGGGGCCTAAATTGCTTGTTTTTAACTCGGAAAAGAGTTGTAGTGGGCGAAGTGAATTCACTCCTTCGCTCGTTTCCTGTTAGACATATGTACGCAATGCGTGCAAGTGTTTTAAGGCCTCTAGAGAATTAGACCTTTTCTCTGATACCTACATTTCTTGTTAAATTACATAAAATTAACATGCTTTGTCACCAACCGAAATATTGTATTAATGTCAGTTTTCTTGAAATAATATTATGATATTTATTCAGCTATAAGCCGAGACCGTAAACCTTTGGTTTTTTAGAACCAGTTAGAAAAAAACTAACCCAAAACACTCAGCTAAAGATGAATTTATTTCAGTACGATTTGGTGAAAAAAAATTGCTCGATTTATAGCCAATGATATTATTATCATTATTATTTTTCGTTACCTTCAAATAACAAAAAGGAAAAATAAAAAGAAAGAAATCAATTTGCAACAGATGGGAACTCTATCTCTTGGCCTTTCGGTCTGCTCTCGATCAGTATTTGATGACAATCAAAGTGAAGTAAACAGAAGTTTGGAAATTATAACATCATTTGTATTAGCAAACCTTTATTTTTTTGTTTGTTGTTTGCGATTCTTGTTTCATAATAACTTTTCCGAGTTTAGTGGCTTATAGCCACTTTTAGTTATAACCCTTCCAAACGCTTTTCGAGCAAACACGAATGCAAAAACCATGAGTATGGTAATTTTGTAAATTTTTATCCACGGGCTATTGCAAAAAGAACAATGAAGCAAAATAGTGTATTTTACCAGACAGCGCTTTGCGCATGCAATTATTGATGCAGAAACATTGCAGAGCCTGTTCATAAATATTTCGCGCATTTTCGGTATCAGTCGCCGCACTTCGTGCATACACTTTTCATAAATGCATACCGATGGGCGAAACCTGTCTCCCGCAACCTTAAATTACAGTAAAATGAATGTATGTAAAACGACAGGGATCCACCCAGATGTCCGTCTTGTAGGTGTCCGTTAAGATAGAGTTGACTGTATGACCCTCGTTTTGAAAGTAAAAATGGCTGTAAAACGTTGACGTTATTATTCTTACCTTGTGAAACGAGCTGATTCCAAGCCAGTTGCTACCCAACTCTTATAACCTTGTGTTTTAGTTTCCAGTGAAGGCAAAACAACAGTGGAATGTTTTGGCGATTTGAATGAGAAGCAGGCTTCTGAAATTGCAAGAAGACTGGGACAAAACTCGGTAAAGCTATTGAGAACGGAACTAGAAGGAGGACTTGGTAACAACAGCGGCGAGCTTTCCACAGTAGATCTTATGCTGCGCAGTAGAAATTACCGTATCCGCCAGTTTACGGACTTAGTACTAAGTGGTGACAGGCAAAATGTGATACAGACTTTGCGGGATGTTTTACCTACATATAAAGGTGTCACAGGTAAGTGATTGTGGAAGTGATAAACGAGAAATGTTGCTATTAGTAGTATAGACTAAACAAACGAATAGTGTTGCGAGAGGATTTACCGTTGTTTTTTTATGATTTTTCACATTTATTCGTAGTCGGCATTTTTAAAACCTTAAAATATATCAGTAGTTCTTTTAAGTTCGGTAACAAAGGCGCATATTTCGCTTATATTACATTCATCCTGGACATTGTTGCTTTGACCACCTGGGCCGGGTTGTTCCAAAGCCGATTAACACTATTAAACCCAGGATTAAAAGTTGACCGGAGCTCAATGGTCCATAATCTTTGCCAATGTGTTGTTTTTTAATTCGGCGTAAATAAATTCGCTCAAGCAAAGCGTGAAGCTCAGTCGGCTCGTAGTTTCGATTTCTTTTTGATTTTCCCTTCTTGAGAAACCACTTATTCTAGAAAGCAGAACCAAAAACCAGTGCTTTTCAGTGCTATGGTATTTAGAGTTGTCTTCATGTCCTCTACTGTGCTCAAAACGCCAGCCATTTTTTTTACTCGCAACACGAAGCAGATCCAAACTCCGCGCCATTCAGATCGCTGGAAACGTTTGATTGGCCCTCTGTGGGTGCTTTTGTTTATTAACCATTCAGAATGCTCTGTTTGTTTCTCTTTTCTGCACTGTATTTCCTTATTTCTACACGTTAACTCATTTTTGCATCGAAGTTACTAAAAACTGCATTTCTCTAAGCCAATCAGATTCGAGAAATTTTTTCATGTTTATTATTGATTCAGTGATTTAATGAGCGCTGTAAACTTGATACAGTGTCCCAAATCGTTAGATCAGCAGGTTAGTGATAACAAATAGGTCCATTATTACAACGACGTTTAGACAGCGTTTAAGAAAACAGTGGTCTAAACTGGGCAAACTAAACTTTGACTAAGGCGTGAACTGCCGCTTTGTCACGTTATAATGCAGTTCAGTTATCTCCACTTTGTGGTGGTTCACAAAGTCCCCGCAGTTATAAACCTCAATTCAGAACTAAAACAGATTTTTTTCTATGCTGGTGAGCGGACGGCATCCTGCGAATCCTGCAATCTGATTGGTTCCGGGAGCGGGCGGAAATTGACGATCTTGCCCGCTCACATTGCGATTCCGCCCGGGTTGTAAGGGTTGTAGCAGGGCGGGAGAAGCTCTGGGTTGAAGGATGTGAAATCATTTCGCGGCGAGGCGAACGAACCCATGAAAGTTTTGCTCTCCAAAATCTATCTTGTTGCCCACCAACCGTTGTGAATGTGAAAGGAAAAAGTAGCAGTGAAATTAAAAGCTCAAAAGGCGAGTAATCGTTCTCCTTCTGACACAATCAATTTGTAGTTTTACGGCCGTAGTTTGTGCATTCGCAGTCATTTTCATGCCATTGCGGTTAACTGCAAGTCGCCAGTTAACGGACTCCATTTATCACTTCAAACGCCTGTAGTCAAGCGGGTTAGCTAGATTATCGTTACAGACCGGACAAAAGCACCAAATATGGCACATGTAGTCCTTTGCGCAAGAGCTTTCAGAAAATCCAATGCTCCAGAACATGGGACACAGAAAGGACAATAACGTCATCACAGAAATATGCCACATTTTTTTATGTCATTAAGCAAAAATTGGCCAAAGATATGCCATGGTTCGTAATTGTTTAGAAAAAAAATCGTGGTTTAGACAATGCTAAAAGCAATCTCAGTTAAGGTTAACACATATTTTGCGTTTCTTATAAAATATTAATGCTGTACTACGCATGTCAAGAATGAAGAGCATGAAAACGAGACTAAAAAGGAAAGTCTATTTACACATCACCCATGTACAGGCTGAGTGTGTTTCGCTTAAGCATTCAGAGTATCCAAACTTACCCTTAAAAATTACATTAATAATAACAGTCTCTTTATTATTTAAGATTGTATTTTCTATTTGTACTTGCACCAAACTGTAATATGGCGGGAAACCGCAACTCCAGGAACCAGGCTGGTACTCTGAGCTAAACTGTTGCTACTACCTCTTTATTTTGTACACTGGCCCTGAGGAACACCTTGATATGTGGGAGCATTTAATCAGCTGTTGGCATGCTTCGGCCGCCTCCGGAATTGTAGCCCACACTGGCTTCCAGATCTCCTCTTTCCACTTCCGCCCCCAGGCTGCTGGTGCCTCTGTACATGTTGCCCAAATCCCAGTTATGCGGCTCTTTCAATATGTAACGACGAAACATTCTGGAAAGCAAATGCATTCCGTTGAATAATAGCTCCTAAAAATAATAAAATGTAATCAGAATGAAGCGATTTTCTAGTAACAGTTCTTAGTTGTGTGGGGGAATATTTTCACCAGGTCTTCCTTTCTAAGAGAACAGCTCCCTCCAGGCAGCATTTACCGAATGTAAATTACTTCTCTTGTCGTACATTAACACTGTCAGTCTCTCTAGCTTTTAAAATGTGGTGTAGAACAGCTAACTGCAAAGAACTGCTTTTGCTGCATGTGAAAAAGGCTTCGGCGGCATAAGGGTAGAATCGTCGTGCTTGTAGTACAGTTTTCTTTCTGTTTCCACAGAAAGAAGTAGTATTGCAGTCCGAAAAGGCGTGAAAAGCAGAAAGGAACTGTGATTGCACATTGCCTAATTTTCGCAGATAGAACTGACGTGGATGTACTGAAAATGCCAACCAACTCCAAACACCACCCATATGTCAACTTAAGGATACTTCGCTTGCATGTCAAAGAATTGGCCAATCAGTAGAACGACAATATCAGTGGCCACTGTTCGAATTTCAATTCTACTCTGCTCATTTTCAAGAGCGCGAATCTAATAAACTATTACTCTGGTATCTATCTCTTCACGATTGCATTCCAACATTGGATTGGTACTACCCTTGGCAATTACCAATAGAAATTCCTTCGAGTCCTCCCAATCTGTATAATTCACTTCTTCTGAAAGAACTCATCTTTGTTCTTAGCATCCCAAAGAAAGGCATTCCAGTTCTTTGGCACTCTTGCGTGGGGACCAACTTTACCCGAACACTGGACCAATGCTTCTCGGCCCCAGTGCGCAGGTTTTTAAGCTATCTGGCAGTTTGAGATACTGCAATCACTCGTTCGACAGTTGACAGTTCCCTGGGCTGAGAATGACAATCAGCGCGCCACCATTGAAAAATTTTGCACTCAAACACTTTACACGTAACGCCTAAAAGAAACCTGCCATAATCAGATTTTGAAGGGGGATTAGCATGGTTCTCGTGGGCGACATATTCGTTAAGATTACTGATATACAGACGGCTGAACAGTCCGACGGCATGCCGCATTCTTTTGATTTGATTTGGCGGCGAACGAAATTAGTGCTTTGTTGTACCAAATATCGGCAATGAATTTCATTTCTTCTTCCAGTACTTCTCTATTAGACGTTTTAAACTGTCGTTTTCCGGCTTTTTCAATAGTGCACTCTGTTATCACAACATTGTCTACTGCACACTTTCTGGTATTGAGGACAAGTAGTCCTTGGCATTGCTCGTCAAACACATGTTCAAACGGATTGCCGCATCTGTTTATTCTATCAGCAAAGTTTTCAACTTGTTGCCAAAAAGTCATCTGATCTTCTTCTTTGTGGTGAGTAGTATCTCCCTCTGGATTTGGGTGTGGCATCTATTGCTCAGCCAACAGTGTGATGAGCCGCGTCAGTTCTGGTGTGGAAATTAGCCATTTGCATAATGCAGCTGGGTTCTCCGTAATCCCCATAACTCCTCCGGTGCCCTTGACTTTGGCCTTTGTCCTGTTCGTGGGCTTGGTCAATGTGGATCACAGAAAATCTCGTAGACTTGCTAACAATCCCCTTCAATTAGTCTGGCACTGCTTGCATATCGCGAAGATGGACACTGCCCCAGCAACTGTAGTTGCTGTGTGGTCAAAAGCTAAATGTAAGAACATAAGTTCTTGAAGACAGAATAAAATCTCGCCCTCTGAGGGAATGTACTTTACAAAAGGAAATGGGTGGTCTTCATTTAAACCAAGCCATATTGAGACACGTGTGGGAGCAAGAAAATAATAGGCAATGCGGTAGCGCTTTCTTTCCTTAGGGATATGCAAACAGATTTATTTTAATTTTCGTTTTCGTATTAACATTTTTGTTTGAAAAAAGGAAAAAATTACGGTGTCACTCACCTTGCTGCAGCTCAAATGTTTTTATCATGTAGTTTTTATTGAACATCCGCTGGTGTTATGCAGGCGCGTGATATTACAACAGTTCGCCAGCGAGCTAAAACTATCTCACAAAAATAATTTGTTTACAAGATTACATTATTAGCTTCTGAAATATTTGTCAGAATGTTTATTCATTAACAAACTAGTAACACTTTAGGTTATAGAAGAAACCTAGAATAATACGCCTTCACGCGAAGGCAACAAGAATTTTTACAGTTTTTGAAACAACTATTATTATTATTTTTTTTTTTTTTCAAAAAAAGGTCCATATTTTTAATTGATATTTACTGTAATGTATTGCTAAAATGTTTTGCACTTTTTTTCTGCATAAGAGGAAGCAAGACTTACCCAAACCTTTATTCATCATCATATTACACTCAAAATCAAAAATAACCTAAAACACTTGTGTGACGTAACGAACGACGTCAACTTCGCCTCAAAGTGAAGAGATATTTTTGAGCATTGGATTTTTGGAAATGATATGGTCAAAGGTCTTTGGACACCAAGTTTGGTGCTTTGGTCCGGTCTGTAACGATTTCCACAAAATGTAGCGTTAACCCACTAGGCTAATGCCTTCTCTGCTACTTTTTTCCAAAACCAAACACTGTTTACCACCATTCAAGAAAATGAGATCAAATATAAATGTTAATAGCAAGAAAATGTGTGTCAGTAAGTGCTTTTCAGTCGGAGAAGTAGGCTTAAATTACTGCCAAATTGAAGGAAACCTCAAAATAATAGTTTTCTAGCATAGAAAAATGCCAACGAAGTAATAAAATCTCGAAAAAAAATTTAATGATGGTTTTGACTAACAAAGATTAAGACAGATTACGAACAATAAACTTGAAAAACTTTGCCAATTTTTTCAAGATTCGTTGTTCGTGACGCAGCCCCTTTCAAAAACTTTCAAGCCAAAATGGAGTTAAAAGTGTTTCGGCGACTGATTTCCATGCTCTGTTTTGGCTTTTATATTTGTTCTTTATTATTGCAGATGCTTTTCTTTTTTGATGAAATCTGACATATTTCATTTAGAAAAAGTTAAGTGAGTCGCTACACCGCCATATCATTGGAGGGGGCCGTAGTTTTAGAGATTTGTAGGGGGTCAGTCTTAGGTCTAAATTTTTGGAGATTTGGAGAGGTCTCAAGTCTCAGATTTTAAGTCTTAGTTCTGGAGACACCCGTTTCTTGGCGTTGTGGATTGTGCGATCACCAAATGACGTAAAACAAAGGATTCAAATGACAATAAATCATAACCAAACCACAGCACAACAGCTAACCAATAGTTTCCACAACGCCACGATATACCCCGTATCTTTGTTAACGATATGATGACTCTTTCATGACACATTTTAGTGTCTCCTTGTAGAACTTTAGATTAAGACGGAATCCGCCAGGACTTTGAGTATTAATTGGACAAAATTATGTAACAAAATTATTTACATCTTATTGCAAACTTCTGTGTTACTGTTTCAAATATCTTATCAAAAGAAATCATTTCTAACAACACCAAACATCGAAAACAAATTTAGAAGTTCCACTGAATTACACTAAATCGCATTAAAGATGACTTTACAAAATAGCTACATGTAAGATTTTACCTATAGTTTGTGAACTTCGAAATTCATTTTCTCAGTCTCTGATAAGAAATTGTTGTTTTGTGTTCTCACGGATAATTAAATCTTTAGCTTTTAAAAAGGGTAGAAAATAGCGCAATAGGATTGAAATTATTCTGGTACACGAGTTTTATCCAACTTAAATTGATATCACTCGATTTCCTGATGGATTCCGTCTTAATTTGTTTTGACTTCGAGGAAGCAGCGTGACCGACTGGTTTAGGGCGCTGGTGTTGTAATCCGGAGATCCAGGATTCAAAACCTCCACCCTGCCACTAGCTGGATTTGTTTTCGGTCGTCCCGAGTTCAAATCCTCGGTCACGCTTTGTATATAGCCAACTGTTCTGCCTCCTGCCAGTTGGGATTTTTAATCATGTTATTTTTATTTAGAATATTTGTTTTCTCTGTTTCAGTGGCATGCCTGCAAACTAGCTATCTCGAAGCTAAGTGCATGACCACCATCTGATAAACAACATGTACATTACATTTTTACATTTTTGCTTTGAGAATAGTTTTCAAAAAAAATGCAGAAGTACAATTTCAGTTGAGTTATTGCTGCTCTGATACACCACGATCTCAAACTTCTTGATTAAAACGGAGGTAATGGGAAAAAATGATCGGAGAGTAGTTGAGTTTGTATGGTGTGATTTTCAGGCCGGTTAGGTGAGAGGAAATTTTGTCAGAGAACCAGAGAACATTTCGACTACATACATAGCTTTTTGTTAAGGCAGGTCTTGTAGGGCAACCATAAAGGCTGGTGTGGACCTACCATTGAATAATACACTAACAAAACATATAACTATTAATGAAAAAGAAATATAAAAAGAGAATTAAAAATATATGAAGTCAGAATCCTTGGAATTAATCAAGCAGGCCTCTTTCTCAAACTGGATTAGGTCTATAGATCTAGAGACACGTTTAAGACTTGCTTTGAAAAGCTGTAAGGAGGCAGCGTTTCTGATGTTTCTCGGGATTGAGTTCCATACAATAGGGCCCCGATATCTTACGCTGTTTCTTCCAAGTAAACTATTGTAACGTATAAGAGAAAAGTCATTAGAGCGCCTTAATTTATAATTATTATCGTCGTAACGTGTTCCAAGCAGGGATGTAAGTTGATCAGGTAGAGAGTGATTGTACACCTGGTACATAATGGAAGCAAGCCTTCGCTTGTAAATATAATTCAAAGGCTTCCATTTTACAATTTGAAGAACGGCAGCATCAGGTGTTTCACTGGGTAGCTTGTGAATTAATTTGGCAGCTTTAATGTGTAATAATAGCCCACGTGCACGCAATCGTCTGCATGAGAAAATCCCCAGCTACGCAGACAATGGGATAACAGTTAAAGCATTTCTCACATGATTGCTTTGGTTTCAGGTCCTATGCTGCTTCCCCGTACATTTATAGTGGAACTTCGTTACTCACACCGACTGGAGGTGGCCAAGAATTTGAGTGGTATGTTGCAACTAAGAATTTACCAAGTACTCATCCACCGAACTAGGTGCCTGAGTGTTGGTGTAACATGCATGAATGTATGAATGAAAACTTTATTAATGTGTCAAAAACCACATAGGGCAAACGTTTTCAAAGGAAACGTGAAAAAATGTCTAGCTAGGAATTACTGATTGCAAACTCAACTTGTTTGTTTGTGGGGCCCACAAAATCAAACTTAACTTATATTTTTGGAAAATGGAGAAAACCTGTGCCAGCTGTGCTCTGTACTAACCTTGCATCGAGATACGTTTTTTTCTGTTGTTAGCTTGAAGTTAATTCAGGTGGAGATAGACCTAAGCTTTTTAGTGAAAAACGCGGGATTGGGCTTACCGTCTTGGTAATCGCATGAATGCGAGTGCAAGTAAGGATTTTCACTACTAGGGATATTTGAAAATTCTCTCAAAATTTCACGAGCCTTTAGGCGATTCCAATGTGAAAGAATGTTTTAAACGTCACGAGTATAGTGGAAATCCTTAATTACTCGAGCTTTTATACGATTGCTCATTTATTATATGACTCAGATAATTACATGATGTGCGCCTTAATTTGCACTGCAGTGCAAATTAAAAATTAATGATAAATTTGCCTGTCCTCAGCTAATCACAACGAAGTAATTTTCTCAATCGTATAATTCTAGTAAACATTTTTCAGGTTTTGCAGGAGTATTTTGAATTTTACCTCAGCCACACTAAACCCTATGTTCCTTGAAGCCCTCATTGGATCACACTTTGCAAAACCCAAAGCACTTTCTCATTAATTGCTTGTTTCCTTCTTATTTTAGTAGAGGAAGACAGATGGAAAGCCTTGGCCGATAAACTGGGAATGAACAACCTTGATATCAGACTAATAGATAACAAAAAGAACGCACTTCCAGCTGAAGAGGTCTTAACGTTTTGGGAAAAAAAGAGTAACAGCACCGTGGGAGCATTGTATGATATTTTAGTTGAACTAGGCTATCCAGTTATAGCGGATCTTCTGTAAATTTTCTATTTAGTTTCAAATTTTCCCAAACTGTTATAAGTGTATTTCATGGTTAATTTCTATTTCATAAAATAGAAATTAACTATGTGGGTGGTAAAGTATCAGTTGATATGCAATGTACGGAATGAAAGTTATAGTCCCTGTTTGGAAGTCAATCTTTTCATGAACTAAGCCATTTTAGTTGCGTGATGAGTTAGTCACACAATATTTTTGGCCTTACCATGACCATTTCTCTCGCTAAGAAGTTTTATAGCACTAGTCTGCGTGTTTGACTTCGTGTGTTTGGATCGAATGAGTGCAGGGAATTTGGCCATTCACATTCACTCCCAGTGGAAATTTGGTTAAAGTTCGATGGCTCGCAATTGGTGGTTTTCATCTGGCGTGATCAAAATTTTAAAAATCTATATCGTCAATCCTGCAAAGCTATTCTTCTTACATATTCGAGTTATAAAAAACATTAATCTGTGCAAACTTTGGTATCAATTTAGTGCTTTGTTTTGGAAATATTGCATTTTAAAATTTATGATGCCCGGATGAACGTGTTTTAAGTTGTCACAAAATCGGCTTTTTATGTTTTTTTTTGAATTTTCAAACCAAGAGAGTGCTGTTAAGTGAAAGCGAATGCTATTGATGATAGAATCTCCTTCATTTCGTGTTTAATTTTATGGCAGCCGTATTGGTGCCCCAAAGAAGGAAACACTGATACTAAAGTAACCTATATACTGCAATTTCCCAAACTGATTTCACAATAACTCGTCTATAAAAACGCTACAAAGCTGTAGTTTGGACAAAACGTTTCTTTTTTCCTGCTGAGTAACATATGTGAGATTGAATTCCAGATTGATACGCTAATTCTTACGAAGGATGTTTTCATTTGTACTGATGAAAATTTTACAAAAAAGCACTCTCACTCGAAGATGATTTGGTGTTATAGTTATGTATTGTACTGATTTTGGTAAATCGATTGAGAAAGTTTATTGGAGCAACTTGCGTGTGGATATCATACATCAAATAACATAGTTGTTGAAAATAAAATGATGTTGAAGGACAATTAGATGTAATAAATAGGGGAATTGCGTGTTCTCTGACATTGCCAAAGAAGATTAAACGCAATGCATGCCATGTAATAGGCCACAAGGCTGGTGACGTTTATTTAACTTTAAAGAAATACTAAATGCAGAGGTGTAGTATATTTTACATTTACACTTGTTTCATTTCTATTGTTGTTGTTTATTTATTTACCTTTTTTTAAATGCCTAAGTAGTTTTCTAAGTGAAGTAAAATTTATATTTTATATTTTAATTTTTTATTTTCTGGATGAGCCTGCTATGCACATTTACGTAGTTATTGGTACCTGTACGCGACCCAGTGGATGCCACTTTCATCTTTATCTTTAGTTTGTAATTTTCAACTGAATATATTTTCAATTATAAATTATGGGGGAGAAAAGTAGTGGAGGCAGGCTATAGGTTATAAAGTATTCAAGAAATAAAATGGATCTTGCCATTAATGTGATTACTTTTTTGTTCGTTTTATATTTCTTCGCTTGCTCGCTTTCTAAAATCTTTAAAGTATCGTTATAACGTAAACCTGGTTGAAACTCCAACTTCTTTTAATTTGTACATTGAGGTTTTATTGACGATTTATTTCAGTGGGATACTTATTTCAGAAGAGGCGCCCAATAGAAATATCGGTGAATTGACCGGCATCACAAAAATTTGGGTTACAATCCTGCTGAAATCTGAATCTCCTTTTTGCAACTGGTAAAGGTGCTTCGCGACAATTTCCCGTCGTCGTCATTTTATCACAGCTAGCCGTATGAAGGTGCTGAAGAAAGTTTTTTAAGACCTGTCAAACATTTATCAAGCGGTATGTCAAACACGGTTACCATGACAACATCGAGGTAGTATATTATGGTAATATTTTACGCCGTACAGTTATTTTTGTTATTTTGTTATTTTATAGCTTACGAATTATCGTGTTAAAAATAAAGATTAAAATGAAGGGTTGTCACATAAGTTAAATTTTACCCAAGGGATAAATAAACAGCTGCTTTAATGATTCTGCGATGCTTTCCACCTCCTCCCCCTTTCTTCCACTGGTACTGGTAGTTTTTTAACCTAGAAATGCTGAAAAATTCAGTATCCTGGAATTAGGAATTATCCTTTTCTTGAAAGAGCTAAAGGTTATTTTGACTGATTGACTTAGATTGAAGCCGAAAATGGAAACAAATTCAAAGGATTTTGTGAATGGCACTCATCGCTAAACATTTAGGCTATTAGCTCATGCTTAATAATAATAATAATAATAAAAGCTTTATTTAAACTGGAAAGAAATGCTTAACTTGCAAACCCGGGATCAGGGTACCAGAAGAGCAACTACATGCAAATTAACAGCCACGCACGCCGTTAAATTCATAATAAGATGGGGAAATCTCAGTTTTCTTAAATGTTAACTTTTATTTAGAAACTAGGATTAACGAGAGGGCGGAGAAAAAAAGAAAAATGTTAAGGGTAATTCACGTTAGAAATGTTAAAAAGTACATTTAATTTGTACCAAAAAAGCTTACATTAATTAAACTCATTTGCAACAGAGTTGGTCGCTGGACACCCGAAATAACTCCTACAGAACTAATCTCTGTAATCTAGTAGGGTTTCCATTAAATATTGCAATAATTAATATTAGTATATTCTAAAACAGTAGATAGCGTTTTTGGCGCGCGCTGATTGGCTACTCAAACTCCGGACACCCTTTGCTGTTCGCAGCATTTGGGACAAAAAAGTTAATAAGCGCCGCAGTCCCGATGCAGTGCTTATTCGATTTACTAAAAACTGCACTTCAAAGCAAAGACATTTTTTTATCAAAAGCGATGTTTTGCAGTTCACAGTGATGGTTTTACTTCTCGTTCATTAGTTTTCTATCCAACATTCTTACAATACGTAGTTTTGTAAATCTTGTGAAGGCCGCGCACTTTGCCAGGACAGCTAGCGCTACTTCTCTTTTTAGCAAGAGACGAATACTGACAATCTGAAGACGCTATTTTCGATAACTGCGAAATATTAGATTCTTTGTGGCGTCCAAATGTTAAGTAAGCGCCGCCCTCAAATAAGCGCCTCCCTCGAATAAGCGCCGCCGCACTTGTGGTGCGAAAAATTTAATAAGCGCAGCGGTGCAAATACGGTAAGCTTCTACCAGATAGGTAGACAACTTCGCTTCAAAATATTGGGCCTGAAAATCTATAATCATTACGAAGTTTGGCTTAAAAAAGTTGATCGAGCAGCAAATTGAGTATTAATCAAAGTAATATAATAAGTAAGCAAGAAAAAATTATCAAAGCCCCATTTGAAAACTGATACTGATACATAAAACAAACAGTACGAACGATAACTATATTTGGCCTGGCTGGCTGGCTCCAAATCGCAGCTATAAAAATAATGTGAAAAAATTACATTGCAAATCTTGTGTACGTTTTACCAAAGAACAAATTCAAGTTGCTGTAACGTCAAAATTAGATGCATGGCAACGTCAAAAAGGGACAAAGATCCCTTAATCCCGTAATATTACTAAAAGCCGACTAGTTAAGTTTTGATGTATTTTTGTCTAACCGGCAAAGAAAACGTCTTGTCATTTTTTTAAAAAAAAAAACTGTAGACAAGGTTCCGAGCTACGTTTTTTTTTTATGAATTTAAGATGGCTCTGACCCCCCCCCCCCCCCCCCCCCCAGAATGTTTTGAAAAACTCGCAAGCACAAAAAACTTTCACTAGCTTATTAGCCACTCAAGGGCTTTTGACGTTGCCATGGAAAAGAATTTTGACGCCAATTGCGACCACAATTTGTTCATTGATAAAACTAATACAAATTTCATCTAAACGCGTTTCCTCGACATTATTGGTGTAGCTACGATAAATAGCCAAACACGGAAATGTCTAAGCCCCAACGCGGGGGGACTCCTATATGAAAGGGGCGGGAATGCTCGACGACTCGCTTAGGGGTGTGAATTTCGGAGTTTGGGTCTCACTTAGGGTGTTCCGGGCAGAATGCCAATATTTTAGCTGTCAAGGTCTCGTTTAGGGTTGCACACGATGAGATATACAAATATAAGACTATAAATCCTATTTCTAGCATTTTGGTATCATTTAGAGGTCAAAAAGCCCAGATTGGCCTCTTTTTTCATAACCCCTCCCTAGGGTTCTAAACCATTAGGAGCCAAAAACTGGAGTAAAATAGGTATCAACCTTTCAAAATATTATAAATCGGAAAGCTCACTTTTGCAGGAGACGTGTTACATTGATCAGTATTTCCTCCATAGAAGACAACAATACGATAAATAAATGGACATCAGCATAGTATAGCTGAGTTTGGGCCTGTATATGAATAAAACGTTTGATTTTTATAGATCAAGCTCTGTTTTGATTCAGTTTTTAGTCACAACTATCGCTTCCCTCCGTCCTTTTCAGGCTATAACGGTAAGTGTAAAATGGAATAGTCATTACGTAGTATGGTGCATGAATGGGAGAGGCGGTGGCCTATTGGTTAGCACGCTGGACTCTGGATCAAGCGTTCCGGGTTTGAGCCCTGGTTGGGGTCATTTTGCTGTGTTCCTGGGCAAGACACTTGACTCTCATAGTGCCTCTCTCCACTCAGGTGTATAAATGGGTACCGGCAAAATAATGCTGGGGGTAACCCTGCGATGGACTAGCATCCCCATCCCGGGGGGGGGGGGGAGTAGAAATACTCCTAGTCGCTTTTTGCTTTAGAAACCGGGATAAGCTACGGCGGTATGAGCCACTTGGCTCGACGCAGACTCAACTTTACCATGGTGCATGAATAGCTCATATTTGTATTCTTGGTAATGGAAGGTAATGCGGAGCGTACTTGAGAATTAACAACAACCTTAAGAACATAAGGCACATTTGTGAATAATGGTACACCTTTTTCAATACCTTCATGTATGCAATGTATTTCACTGATTACCTTTTGGGCTTATTTAACTTTCTTTTTACGTTTATTGAGATTCACCATTGGTTCAGTTATGGGAAAGGCCAACATTAATTTAAGGATGATCGGTACATGGTGAAAGAGCTGCTACTATGGAGTTTCTCTCAAGTCAAATCTGCATTAACATAAGCGGACACTGAGAAAAGGAAACGTAAGTGCTCGCTAATGAGATTTCATACATGGTGCGACAGTCCCTTTTATAAAGGCAAACTGAATTTCCTTACAATAAAAGAATGTCGTTTCCATATCGCTACAGGCTTGTCCAATGAATCAAAACTAATTCGATCATTTAATAGTGTACTTCTCAGTTGTCAAAGCAGTTCTCAGTACAACTAAATTACTGATAATTTGGCCTTTTTGTTACATTTTCTGTCAACCCTCTACCATGTACTTCCGAACTTTAATTAGCAGAAGTAAGCAAGCAAATTCTTCTGTTCATAAATTACTTCAATCTACTACATTAGACGATTTTCCCTTTCCCATCTGATTTTGATAACACGTTTGACAGGGTTTTGTAGAAAACTGTCAAACTAACGTGCTAGAAAGCATAATCAAACATTAGTACGCAGTACGCAGTTTAAGAGTTTAAAGATATATCTTTATTTCAACACTTTACATTCATTCATTGTGTCTAAGCTCCTTACCAAAAACACAGCGCGAAGTGAGATTTCAACAGTGAAGACGACTGCACAGTAAATGACACTGAGGAACAGCTCTTGTAAGAGATAAATCGAAAACGACAGGGACGACGAGTATCGCCAATTCTCAGAATGATCAGTAAAATGATTAAGTCTGTTAAATTCTTTGAACAAGTAATCGAGACCATCACGAAGAAATTTTTTTGTCTATTCGCATCCGTTCGACGGTCTCCACGACGCACGTGAAATCGATTAAACGAAATAGACTGCAATGGTACCTTTTATAACACCATTACATTAAAAGAAAAAACTGAACTAAGTGAAAATCTCTATTCTTAGTTGAACTGAATTTCTTGCGATAATACGTTTCTTAGTGCTAATCTTGTTGTATGTGGCGCAAAAGCTTTGAGATGTTCAATTCTGAAATCAGGAAGGCCACAAGGGTTACTCGTTCAAAAGCAACCCCGATCCAATCTGCAATAATAGACGTCTAATCAATTTCACGCCTTTTCGCCGACTTTCTTCAGCGAAATGTTGTTCTTATGCGTCAGGGGGCTAGTTATCATCGATTAGGTATAAACGGTCCTCTTATCTAGAGTGTAGAGTGAAATAAATTGCTACGCGATAACGAATTAAAATAGTACAAAACACATTCGAAGACCGTCTACTTAGCAGCCAGCCAGCCAGCCGGCCAGCTTCGAAGATAACTTCTTACACGGACACCTCAATTGTCCAAAAGACAAAATTTCTGTACCTCTGTTTATTCAGATCAACTGATCGAGTTCCTCGAGGAACTCATATCTGATGTATTTGAAATGCTTAGAGAACAATTGTTTTGCGAACATAAAGCAATTGATTGCTGGGGTAAACTAAGAAGCTCATGAAAATCTAACTATTTAGACGAAAAGCTGTTTGTAAAGAGAGGTTTTTGCTCTGTACTAACACAGAGAACAATGACAAACTAAAGCATGTGTATGATATACTCGAAGTCAGGCAGTTACATAAAGCCCTCAGTTGACTACAATGTGCAATACAGTAAAATCATTAAAAAATACGAACCAAGGATACAGCAATTGTCTACATCTTTAAAATGTTTAGCCACAATCAAAAGCAGTTTGGGACCAGTAGAAACTTCGTGATCAGCTGCCGAAAAATCTCGCATTTTGCGTCGTGTATAGAGCTGATGAAATTATCGTATGAACACGCCCTCTGTGCTGAGGCAGGTAATCTGTGGAGGGGTCCTTAATGAGCGCCCCATACCGACTTGTTTTGTGTGTGGCCACAAAACCCACCGCTGATTTTTACCGCTCGCGATTAAATGAAAACAATAACATGGGGTAGAACAACGCAAGCCGCTATCCTTTGATCATATGAACCTATAATTATCTAATTAAAGGAGCTAAAAGTCATCTTTAACCTCATGTTGAAACCGTCCCTGGATAGCCTTTGATTTCTTGCAAGTGCTGGCTTCACTTGGTGAAACGGAGTCTTTATGGTTACTAGGACATGTCGCTGAACTTAGAACAGTACAGAGCTCCCTTAAGACCCCACTTGAAGCTTAAAAGATGCCGCTATCTTGAAGCGACTCTGTCGGCAAAGTCTGTCTCATTCACTTGGCAGACAGGAGGTTTATTTTGAACGGAACATATAAACAAATCTTATCAATAGTTTGAATTTTAATTATTTTATCGAAGATAATAGGCTTCTTAAGATTAGCTTTGCGACCGGTGAATGCGTTGGGCATGAATCGCCCTCCAGTGCTACAATCACGGAGTCAAAACAACATGGTATAATTTTTTTCATCGCATTACCGAAGTGCTTGATTAAATTTGAATCGCAAACAAAAAATCGTGTACTTGTGAAGTTAGGTAAACATTTTCCTTTATCCCAGCTTGCCATTACAAATATTACGACTTAATCGTGTAAAGCTAAACATTATAAAGTCGTTATTTCTTGTATTGATCGATGACAGCACCAAACAGAAAGATAAATACGATGCAGTTTTATTGAAAGTAACTATGAATTTCTTTGATTTTACCGCCGCTTAAGGAATTGCTTTAAATAGTTTATTTACATCATTTTAATCTGTCCACATTGACCGACAAGGAAGTGGAACAGCATCAATATTTTTCTCATCAGAAAAGCCAAGAAATTTCAGATATAAACAAGAAATTTCATGAAGGCGTTTCGTTTATCTCGCGTACATATTCCTCGAAATGTTTAGAAAAACCTTTTCGATTACTCCACAAATTATTAAGCATGTTTTTTGTATCTGCCGCGAGTCTATTCTTTCGTTTGTCTTTCTTTTGCCGCTCTGTGCCCCCGGCAATGTGAAGTCTTAAACAATTATCACAATAGCATCAAAAGACGACCAGCGATAAAGGTAATAGCTTTCTTTGACTTGCTGCCGTGGCGAAGTAGGCACTTGCTTAGCTGCTGAGAGTTTCTTTTGAGCTGGGCAAAGTTGTTTTGACTTTCTGGTAACAATAACCTATTGAAAATGTCATTGAATTTGGAAAGCAACTTGAACGTGATGACATAAGAGTCGATAACTTCTGTTATTCTGAGAGGCTTTAATCTGAAGTATCTACGGAAAAGATATTGACAAAGTGTTGTAATTTTATAATTTTGATGTTTATTCCTCTGCAAAACAGACCACCATTTTTCAGTGGTCACGTGACCGGCGCCACAATGGCGTGAAACACGAGGCTTACTCGCTTGCGCAATTATCGAGTTATTGAATTTATATAACATGCTTGTAAACAATAATTGGAAGTGTGCATGTTTTCTTTGTAGTATAGTACTCTATGAGAATCTGCATCAAGACTTGACTTTTGACAAAAAAGAAGGTTTGTGAGAGTTTTCTAACGTAAAACATTCACTACGGTAGGAAAACATACTTGTTTTTAAGACGAGGACTTATAATCCAATTTTCTTATCAACAAAAGCATTCTAACTTATTGTTCACTGCTAAAGTTCAAAGTAACTTGTGGTTCTTTTGAAAACTTTGCTAGACTTTTCTTAATATTAATTAATTAGTTAATTAATTAACTAGTTAGCCTGGAAACAGAAGATAATTACTCCAAATATCAGGACAACTCGGATTAATATTAAGCGGATTAATATTAATCCTAATGATTATTATAATCCAGTAATAGATTATTATAATCTAGAAATAGATAATTATAATCCAGTAATAGATTATTATAATCTATTACTGAGGTTTGAGCCGTGCCTTAATCCATTAGGATTAATATTAATCTTATGTAAGAGTAATAGTAATCGGATTAATATATATCTAAAGCTTCCAAAGATTGACATTATTACAGTTACTTAGAGTTTCACACACGAAGCGATCATCAGTCTGTGCCGTTAGATGCGGGTGAAATACAATTCAAACTACGTTCATGGAGGACGGTTGGAACAGAGACAGGATCGTTCCAACCGTCCTCCATGAACACAGTTTAAATTGTATTTCACCCGCATCTAACGGCACAGTCTGAAGATTAGTTAAATATAAAGATATTTTTTTAATAAGAGCGTCTATCTGCTGATAACAGTAACTGTTTGCAATTTGTTAAATGAGCTACTAAACAATATTTTAAATAAACATATCTTTCGATTTGTTGTTATCCGAGCATTCACGGAATTTTATCGGGATTATAATAGAGATTAAGATTAATCCGGATTATAATATTAATAATAATCTAATCCTTCCAATTTTTTGCCGTGCCTTAATCTATTACTGGATTATAATAATATATTACTGGATTATAATAATCTATTACTGGATTATAATAATCTATTACTAGATTATAATAATCCTATTATAATCTATTATTATTATAATCCGCGGATTAATATTAATCCGAGTTGTCCTAAAATATAGAAACAAGCCTTGATGTGATTGAAAAAATCACAGATACTCAAAGAATCATGGAGAATCAACAACAGTACAACCTACTTTGGCTGATTGTCTTAAAACAATATGTTCAGTTTTTCTAAATTAATCAATTAGTTAATTAATTAAACGGTCAAAATATTAAACAACGTTTTGTCATTAGAAACTCCAAAACGTCTAACTTATAGTTCATGTAAATGTCATTAATATAAAGTAAAAATTAGTTTGTTATTTTTGAGGTATTATGTTTGGTAACATATTAAAAAAAATAGTTAAG
>NC_135758.1:46903441-47125877 GCF_052425735.1 Oculina patagonica | reverse complement strand
TGAACTGCGATACTATCAACTTGTTTATCAGCGGTCCTTCTCTCAAACCACGTGAGGGCTTGGTAACCGCTTGTTTTACTTACGGTACCTCAAGAGAATGCTATAAAGAAGGCAGAAGAAAGTTTCTGGCCGAGATCATTTCTTGGAAACGAAACCTCCTTCGGATATTAAAGCTTTTTTGTCCAACTTTGTTTCATTGAAGAGCTTCAAATCACGGCCATATTTGACAACTCGCGTGACTAGAATAGAAATAACCGGCATGTAGCTCTAAAAATTTAAATCAGTGCCAACATATGCATACATGATACAGATAAAGGACGTCCAGGCGCCTGCTAGCTACGCAGGCAAACATGCTCCATGCTTTGTATAGTTCGTATGGCCCCATAATAAAGACGAAGGACTTAATTGAAAGTCTATACAGTACTCTGTAGCCCCTTCTTTTATAAGCCTACCCAAAACCCCTTACGAAGTTGTATAAGCCCAGGGCTTTTAACCGGAATTTTACGGTATCAGGGCATGTTTTTGAAGCCAATTGGAGGCTATTGTGTTTATTATCCTTCAAAAATTTTTACCCAAGGCTGTTCATTTTGGGAAACCTTTACTCAAAGGTTTTAAACGTCAAAATAATCCTGTCGGCGTTCAGGGCTATTCAATTGTACAATTTACTTTGGATGAAACTTAGCGTTCGAAAGTAAATCGCAAATTTGAAAACTCGGGAATATCACTTTCGGGATATCACCTGTTATTAAAAACTAGCAATGGTATATTGCAATTCCTACGTTTTGATTGGTTAACAGGCAATGGTATGCGAGCTCATATTAACCACAAATATGGTAGCCGATACGCATCAACGAAAACAGCTTCGGAGCTAAAGTATTGCAATTCTTTAGGCGTTTTTAATAAAACAATTATTCCACTCGCGCTTGTTGGATATGAGATCGTTATAGCCAACTCGGTGCTACGCGCCTCGTTGACTATCTACCATCTCATATCCAACGCGCGCTTGTAGAATAATTGTTAAAGATTCCCCAGTTTTGGCTACATCACGTGACGTGTTTAGACCAATCGCGTGCGCGAAAGATATTTGATGGATTATAAAACGTAAAGATTCGAATGTATAGTGACCCTCCGGAAGAAGCAACACATTTTCATGTTTTTTTTAGATAGTTTATTTGATGTTTCTACATAACAGTCTTTCAAAGCATATGCCGAAAATAGTGACCCTCTGAAACTTACGACCTCGAACTCAATTTGACTTACTATTAATAAATATTGGGTATACTGCAAGCAGCAGATTTCTATACGTTGAAAATAATTTTCGGCTGAATTAGGGAAAGTGACGTTTTAGATATACCCGAAAGAAAAATCCTTGAATTTAGATTCAAAGGATACAACTTACAAAGTTACAACTAACAAGCAAATGCACGGCAACAATTGTCAAGCAAATAACCAATGCAGCAACTGCTAGTCCTCTTCATTGCTGAAGTAAAAAAATACTAATTTGGTTATGAAAAACTTGCCTTGTACAGATTTTTCTTACTAATAATCCAGCTACACTAGTGTCTGTTGATAAGGCCTTGCCTCCTCGTTCACTTGACCAAGATCTACTTCATTATCTTGAGAAGCAAAGGCAGTAATGGGGGTCACGTTAGTAGCAGTGGCAGAGGTAGCGGTAGGAACAGTTACAGGGGTATCGGTAGGAGCAGTTACAGGGGTATCAGTAGTAGCAGTGCTGGGGGCGTTTCGATACATCCACAATGCTAAGAAGTTGATCACATACAACAACATAGTTTTTAGTATGTCATCTGCAGTTTCCCTGCCAAAAAATGACTGTCCAGCTAATACTGGAACAGCAGCAGCTAAGCAAAGACCTAAAAAGCCAGCTGGAAATATACTAAAACGCCGAATACAAAGACTACTGCAACATTTATCTACATCGCAAATCATAAAGACTGTATAAAATAAGGCAACGATAACAAAACAAACTACAAGTAAAACAGTCAAACCCCAGATTGGGTTAATCATGATACCAATCATGAGCCAGAACAAATGGTATAAAGCCATGTTTGCACTTGACACAAAGACAGATCTTCTGTAAATTGAACTATCCTGGCTTTTTTCACAGATCTTGTGGCATATTGTACAACACTGCATCTTGCTTATTGCATACTGTATCATGCATATTACAAAACCTTCAAGAATTATCACAATAAGCATATAAAACTCGTAAAAGGCTGAATTAACCAGAACATAAATTACAAGAATAATCTCTACAAGCAACAAGAAACTAAATGAAGAATATACAGAAAGTACAAGTGGCTTTTCTTTTTCATAACAACATGAACATTGATTACAGCAAGCACAATACTCATTACAATTTTCTGTACGAACGTTCAGATAATTCAAGGCATAGAAAGCTAATAGTGGACCAAGAATCAATACAGAAATAAAAGAACACCAAATAATTGCCCTGATGTAAGCACTGCGTCCTGTAGCCAATATGTTTGGTTTATGGCCTTCTGTGACACACTCTGCAGAATTTAACCGTGGATCTCGTATACTTGGACTTACAGCCAGATCTTGAAGCTGTAGAATTAACAACATACAATATATATTATATTTCTACTGCAAAATTTTGAAAGTAATGACCCTCGCTACTCAAACTACTTACTTTCAAATTTAGAATAAAGACTTTTAAATACAGCTAATTTCAAAGGGTCGCAAGTTTTGGGCAGCAATGAAAACGTGTACCATGTAAATATATATCTCGCAGTCAATCCATCTATTAAAAATTTTTTTTTAATAGAATTTCACCAAAGCAATCAGTGTTTAATGTATACTACAGCTGGATTGAGTAAAATACTTCCTTTGGTACTATGGTCATCTGAAACAAACATCACATCAGTTAAGTATGTGCAACATGTTGTGTGTATTATTTTAATTATTTTTTTTTCTTCTTTTGCAGGGAGTTCCATACTTGATTTTTGTTTGATTGCCTGATTACTTGTTTGTATTCTTCCCAACAAATGATCTTGTTTCATTTTTCTTGTATCTTTTAAATACCGTATTTATTCGATTAAGCGCCCTTAGCGCTTATTAAATTTTTGGACCTTGAGAGTGGGCGCTTATTTGAGGTGGCACTTATTTGAGGCTGGGCGCTTATTAAATTTTCACCATTTTAAGCAAGTAGTAAAAAAAAAGTTTGTTGGGTGGTTACGGCAAGGCGTGTCGCACTGTTACTGTTCAATGAAAGTGTAGAATAGTACTAGGAAAACTTGGTCTTCGGGGAAGTCTGTTAATTAAGTACTCAGTCAGTTTCAATAATAATCAAAGTACTCCTCTTTCTCCTCTTGTGCACTTCAGTATGTTTTAAAGGGAGGTGGGGGGTGGGCACTTATTCGAGGCTGGGCGCTTAAAACTTTTCCTACCTACAGGGTGGGCCCTTATTCAAGGTGGGCACTTATTCAAGGTTGGGCGCTAAATGGAATAAATACGGTAACTTAGAATACACTGCATTTGCATTAATTGAGTTTGTAAATGTAAATGCATGATTATAGTGATGCATTCACTTATTTTCAAGCTAGGGGGCTGTAGATGGAGATACCTATGCTTCTGAGAAGGAGTGAAGGGTGAGCACACGCACTTAGCTTCAATCTAGCTATCGGTGCCTATCGGTGGCCTGTGGGTACGTTGTCCGTAATCTGTCAGCCGACAGTTGACAGACAGTTGGTGGAGGGGAGCTGTTCTTCAACTACCAGGTAATCCATATATACTTACCGCAGCTAGTACATCTTTAATCATCCTTTGTCTCTTTTCGACTGTAACGTTACAACAAAATGGTGGAATTGTGATGTTTAGCTCTTGTGTGCGAGGTGTCACAAGTATTGAACCAAGGGATAGGACCTCAAGGACTTCAGCAGGGAAAGCAGCATACAAGCAGTTCATGCTCCAGGTGTACTTTGTGTCTGTTGTAGAATTGTCTGTTTTATTGGGTCCATACACAGCCACAAACACACGAACTGAGGACGGCTTTGCTGCTGGGTAAAGGGCAGATTCGATGCTAAAACTGTTGTCATCTGATGTTAAAGCATCATAAATGTTAGCATAGGTCCCAATACAAGGAGAAAAGTTGATGCAAGCCTTGATTACATCCACTTCGGTACAATGATGAACACTGACAAAGGCAGTTTGAATAAAGAAGAAAGCAAAGAATATCTGCACTGTGACATGTGCCATTTTTAGAGATGCCAACCTAAAAACAAATACGGGAGAGCCAAAATTTGGTACAATGATACTTCTTTTTTGTTCATCATCAGAGAGGTCAGCTCTGATATGCCTATCTATATATTATATGTCGGAAAAAAATCAGATGCCCCAAGCGGGATTCGAACCCATGACAAACCTGATCTCATGAAAGGTGCTCTAACCACTGAGCTACCGAGGCAACCACACAGTGGAGTGGGTCGAATATTTGCTACAAAGGAAACACCAATAACCAGACATTTGCCCCCAGGCCTCTCGGGCTGGAAGTAATTCCCATCCCCGTTGTTTAATATATAGATAGGCTTATCAGAGTTGACCTCTCTGATGATGAACATTTGTTCGAAATATGCCATGTTACGATACTTCTTTTCAACCCCCAAAAATCATGGACTTAAAAATAGAGCTGCACTGATTCACCCACAAAAATGTGTCAAATATTTTAAAATTTCCCCAAAAATCAACCGAAATAAGCTTGAAAACAAGTCAGACTTAGTGACCCATACAGGGAGATTCGCTGGGTCTATATCCGGGAGAGTTGGCATAGATGAATTTTCCCTTCATTGGTTAACCGCTGACCGGTTAGCTCAGTTGGTAGAGCGCTGGACTACCGTGCGGGAGGTCTCGGGTTCGAGTCCCAGACCGGACCAACACTCAGGGTCTTAAAATAACTGAGGAGAATATGCTGCCTTTGCAATAACAACTGCGAATGGTTAGATATTCTAGTCTTCTCGGATAAGGACGATAAACCGTACGCCCCGTCTCCTGCATCTTGAGTGTTATGGTCAGCAGGGGACGTAAAAGAACCCACACACTTAATCGTAAAGAGTAGGGCATGGAGTTCCCGGTGTTGTGGTCTGGTCTTTGCCCATTGTGCCGTTATGTTGTACTGTTGAAATGCTCGGAGATATTAGCTATGTTAAAAGCTACTCTACAATCCGAGGGTAAATAAAGTATTCACTTCACTTCACTTCACTTATTGCTTTCAAGTCTCTGTCAATCTGTCAACTTTTTTTGCCCATAATAAAAGTACAATCATTTCATTCAATAGTTTACAATGGCAGGAGATCCTGGCAAGCTCTACTGAGCTTAAAAGGAGGTTAAAAGTGGACAGGGACAAGGGGCAGGTGCTCGGAAGAAAAGAGGCATCAAGCGAGAGGAGAGAGGGCAGGACATTTCATCATATTTCGCAATAGATATGGAACAAATATAAGAGAATGGCTATTGAAAGGGGCAGGAGGTGGGAGTAAAATGTACCGGAAGTGGGACTGAAAGGTACGGAAGGCGGGAGGTTCATACCCCCCCTGTCCCCTTTCACTTAAAACTAACCCCAGAAATATGATGAATTCTTTTTGGTGCATCCCGTGCGTCTGCACCCCTTCCCCCGACACTACAAATTGGCGAGGTAAGTCAAAATTTTTCCCCTAAGAAAATCAAAGGCTCTATGAGCAAAGTCGTGAATGTGGTATATTATAAACTGATAGCCCAGAATTAGCCAAAATAAATTTTAAATGTCTGCTGACAAACGACAATTTTTGTAATTGTCTATGAAATCTGTTAAACGTACGTCATAGTTGAGTCCTGTTTAAAATTCTAGCTGGTAAGTGATAAATAACTCCATATTCTAACTGAAAACTAACCATCCAGTAGTCCATCGAGGCCTTCTAGCTAAGCAGCTAAGAAGTGAAGATTATTTCAGAGCTTAAAATAATTAATGCTGAGAGAGACACGTATAGTGGTAACAAGATATGAGGTACCTTAAGATGCTGCGAAGCTGGTAATGGAAAGAAGCTAGGGAATTTTTTTTCACCAAACGGTTTCACATTTGCTAAAGGGTTCTTTAATTAATAACCGGGTAACTCAGCCATTTTATACAGGACAGTGGTATTATTCGACATACATTTTTCTCTGTTAAAGAATGGCAGACACTGTGACAGAAGGCAAATAATTAAAAGAAACTAACAGATGCCTCATACATGTGACTTCTAAGAATTGAAATTGGCAGGAAACAGTAAAGTCAACATAATTTATTATCAATTAAGAGGCCTGATACATGTAACAACTGAAAACTGCTGCTTATTTCCTTTTCTGGTAACTTTACTTGTAACCAAAAAGTTTACTTTACCCCTTTACATGCCACGAAAATCATCAATGCATTTTAATCAGCCTTATTAATTCGTTTTTAAATAATCTCTATACATTACCAGCCATCCTGCATAGATTTGGTGGCCATGTTGGATTAAAGGATCTGAACCTTAAAGCTTGTTTATCTTTTACTCTTTGTTTTCAGCAGTCAATAACAATAACTTCCAAATATTTTATTTTTCAAGCTGTACAGTCTGCTAAAAGTCAATTTATAGAGAGCAGTATTCACTGTTTGTGAAATGAGAGTAAATTTGAAATAAAATTCTTTTTCTGATCATGTGTTTCATACAAGTTACTGCAGGATGTTCATTCCAGCCCACACCTCTTGACAGCCTAGCCCCATGCAGAGTTCAGTGATGTGCTGTATTGCAGGATATTGTTTTGGCGAATCTGTAAATTAATTCAAAATTCTATGTGCCTTGTTAAAATAAATCTGTAGGACAACACGTACAACAAACCATCTAAGTGTAAGCAATTTGTTATTTATCAGCATGGCATGCAACCTGGTTCCTTTTCGGCTAAGATGACTGCATGCATTTATTTGGGGGGGGGGGAGGCATAGGACATGTACAGAAATCGACCTTAACGTTACTATTGTTGTATTAGTGGCTATTACATTTTAGCAATTTTAGTGAGTTGGCGAAAATCGCTAAATTTAGTACTTGCTAAAATTTGTCTTGGTCAAATTTCAAGTACCTCCCCGGTACCCCCTTCCCACCCTAATGGAACACAAAAATGGATACTGGTAACTTTGTTCTTTTAGGCAATGCAATTTATGTTCATTCAATGTCAAGATACGGTAGTTTTTTTCTTTCACTGAACATTTATTTTCATCTTAGCCATATGTTCATCACCGGCCAGTAAAAGCTGGTTTACACGATATTACTATTTTTTGAAGTTTTTGGAAAATCCCTATATTAAATAGTCGCTAAATCTTGCTCAGAAAAAATCCCTAAAATTAATAGCCGCTAACAATAGTACTCTCACCCTTTGAATTAATGTTAAATTTCTTTGAATGTCTACCCCATAGCACTCAGTGGATGTTGACAAAGCAAGAAATTACCTGAGTGCAATGATACACCCCTGGAGAACTACAATTACCACAGTTGAACTAATATGTCCCTTTTTTGACAGACCATGCATATGAAGAAGAAATAATTGTAAGGGACTGATGCATAATACTGTGTTTACAAATGTAGTTTTGCCTTCAAAAGCAGAGCAAATTTATCATTCACACAAGGCTTGCTACCTAATGAGCTACGAATGCCAGAGGAAATTTTGATTTAAGTTTAAGTCACGAGATAGATGTACTTGGGAACTTCGTTAACGAGAGTGTGACAACGAATATAAAATATTACTAGATACAAAAACTTGACGAACGTGCAAATGAATGATCAACCGAAAGACAAAGCAAGCCAACTATTGATATCTCTAATTGTTTCGAAACGCATCAGTTTAATCTTGCTGAGTGAGACTAATTTGTAGCGGAAAATACAGCCTTATTTAGGGTGATTTATTACTTACCAACTATTTGATTGCATTTCAATGAAAGATAATTTCATATCCGCGGACTTTCAAATTACCGGTAAGCTATTGATCGGTGTGCAAGTTTCTTGCTTCCTTGGCCATCCTTTCCGTTGCATTGTGTGTAAATGTGGATTCGAGCACTGGCCTCACTAGAAAAATTCCTTCCAGAAAGGAAAAAATATTCGTATTCTCCTGATGTACATCCACAAGTTCGCATTACAACTTGGGAAACCAGCCCTTGTCCCCGGGGGGGGCACTCCCCTATATGGCCTATACGGGGACGTGCCGAAGGATAGGGTATGGTTTTTGACTCCTCCGGTCCTGAACAGGGTATATAATTTCAAGCTCCTCTGTCCTAAACAGGGCCTGAAGCTGTCCTAGACAGGGTATGGCTGCAAGACTGTCGTCCATGTATTTACATTGTTTTCGCTTTCGCTTCAATAAAAAGCATTATTTTATTCGGCCGGATAGGCGTTTTTGCATTTCAATGCTTCAAACATCGCGTATGGGACGCAATCACCATAAAGCGTAAATGATTGTTGATGTTGTCCTTTGTCCTAAATAGGGTCTTAGAATAGGGGGTGTTGTCCTACACAGGGTAGGCATTTTAAGTTTTTATTGTCCTAAACAGGGTCAGGGTTTCAAACCTCCAGCGGCACCCCTATACCTAAACTTAGGTCAAGTACCCCCCCCGGGCCCTTGTCCACGTTCATCCGCCATTTTGAACTTAATTTAAACTTAATATAAAATTGCCAGGTTACCAAGGGAGTTTACACCAATTTAATTGAATTTCTCCAGCAGACCGCAATAAGTCGTTCATTGCATTCACGACTTAAAAATGATCAAAGTTCTGTGGATATTAAGCTTCAAATGGAATGGCCCAGTGACAATTTCTAGTTAGATTCTATACTGTAGTGTAGGCGTCAAGTTAAGTTAGCCAGAAAATAAAAACCAAATCCTCTGTACGTACCCTACCTAAACTACAGCGACCTTTTCAAATGCCTTTCGAGCTTGGGAGACGCGCTGTCTCTTTACTTCCTTCTTCCCTGATTGCTTCCCTCAGGTTTCCACCATTTTGAACTTAACTGAGTAACCGCGCACAGCACCTGCTTTGCGGCCTAGCCCGGCTGAGCTCGATGATCAGTTCCGGGAAAAATCGGAAGATGTGGTTTACTATGTACTTCGCGCCCTGTAAAACGCTGCGCTAGCTGTACTGTGTGATTGAATTTGGCAGAGGGTAATAATTAGCTTCTGATTTAGCCAAAACATGAGTACTAGGAAACAAGGCAATAATTATGCGAAAAGAGCCTTTAGTAATGTTGCTGGAGCTAGGAAAAAGCCACTTGAAAATGATGAAGGTAAGCTTATGTTACGCTGTTTTGATTTTGATGAACTATGACAGTTTTAAATTATACAGTACAGTGTCGTTAGCTAGCTAAATATTCGATCCAGGTTGTATTAACAGGTAAATTTTATGGATAAGTTTATTAAGGCACCGTTCTATTTTCCTGTGAAATCGCAGTAAACTTATTTCATTGTTATTTCAAAGAGCAAATTGTCAACTTGAAGACGGGCAGGCTTTGGACCTCTGAGTATGTGTCGCATGTCCGATCCGATCCACTATGTTATCCACCCTTTGCATAACCGGGCCCAGGCTCATAATGCCTATGAAATAAAAAAATAAGTTTGCCTTATTAGCTTCTTTATGTCGCAAATATGCATCAATCAGCAGCTTCCCTTGGGACCTCCACTGGGGCACCCACGGGAACCCAGGGGCATTTGTCGAGATTATCAGATATTTCTTGCTTGAGGGTGTGGGGGAAAGTACCACTTTTGTTCATAGAGATTCACACACAGCGGTCAAATGCAGCGCGCGTGCGCAGTTCCAGTGCAATCCCCGCCAAAATTCTCCATACAAAGTCTCAAATTTTCCGAAAACTTTCGCTTTAAAGCCAAAAGTTAAAGCCGTCCCTGGAAAGCTAAGGTTTATACGCGCTTATGGATTGGAAATTTGATAATTCATCTCTACTGAGTGTTCCAGCATGAAATGTTCTTTCACCGTACTATTTCTTTGACAATTTCTTACAAAAGTTTGCCCACTTTCAAGTCGAAAGTTCGAGGCGGCGAAGACCGGATGTGACGTCAAGTTTTGACCGCTGTGAAGAGATTGCATCCCAGGGGCAGACCCTGGGGATTTGTCTGGTCAGCGGTACACCCTATTGACCATTCCCAAAAGTTGTTTAACAGGCCCTTTTTGCACGAGTTTTAGGGCTTGAATTGGCCAAGTTTCCTCAGTTGACATACCTGTTTACAATGCTTCTGGCTCTGATAGAAGTAAGTCAGGCAACTAGAATTGCAGGGGCCTTTTCTATTTTGAGGAGTCCAATCCTAGGTAGTACCCAATTCACCAAATTTCACATTCTGATCCCAGTGACTCACACAACCACTCAAAAACCATGCACCCTTCTCCATTTTATGCCTAAATAATATAAATAATTTATAATTTCTCAAATAATATAAAATTTCTGTGTTCAGAGAGACAAAGTATCTCTACTGTTCCAACTGGCAGTACTGGAACCTCCAATGCAGGAGCAAGTTCAAGTTGTAGTGACCAGTTGGATTCCAAAATGAATCTCAACTCAGGTATTGTTTATTCAGTCTTTGTCTGAGGTTTAAGCATCCTCACTGACAGTTGAGTTTGTTACTCCACAGTATGAACCATAGTTTAATATATTATGCACAACAGATTTTCCTCAGTTTTGATCGGCATGTGATTATTTTGAATTTTGGAGATAAACAATTTCAATGTCTTCAATTTCTCCAAGTCTTGAGTGAAAAGGAAGGAGGAAAGACCATTTGGGAGGAGGGGGGAGGGGAGAAATTCTCAAATTAAGATAAATTTAGATGACAAAGTAAACCCAACCAAAAACATGTCATGAAATCTAGAGAAAGATCTATCTAAGATCTATCTAAAATATTCTCCTTTCTTCTTTTTGCTGTAAAGCCAGTTCTAAAGCTTTTGAGGGATGCTGGCTCCATGAACACCGTCTCCCTTTGGGTATTTCATTAAAGCCAGCTGACCATTGTTAGCAGTTACTTAATTTTTCTACCAGTGGTTTCCAGTTGCAATTTTATGTATTTAGCAAGTCATCTGTTCACCACACAAGTTATTAATAAATGTTTGCTGTAAACCTGCATATAGTTTGGATCATACTTGCTCAAAACAATTATATTCAGAAACTGCTGCTTAGTTTGCTGTTACACTGTAAATATGTTTTTTTTTTTGTTACAATTAAAAGTGGTGTATCTTAATATAGAAACAGCTTATAGAAGGTGCAGGTTTTTTTCTTTTTCATGACTTGGCCTTTCAAAAACAATTAAACCTGACAACTAATGGTTGCATTTTACACTCATGTCAATTATCTTAGCAGATATCTCAGGAAAAAACAAGTTTATTAAAATAGGTTCAAAATGTCATTTCCAGTAGGGTATTTATTGGACAGGTAGATTTTGATCTATTTTGTTTGCTTCTTTAATTTTTACAGGGTCTGTTGATTGTTTTCATGATAATAATAATTATTATATAATAATTATTATATATAATAATTATTAAATATAAGTTAATTACATGTATTATATTAAATAATAACTATTATAGTAATTATGATTGTGTTTTAAGCTGCCATCAATAATTGATGGCAGCTTAAACCACAATCATTTAGTTAAGTTTGGAACTTTAGAATTGTTATTGAAAGGTGCAGTTATTTTTTTTTCCGTTTAGATTCTGTAAATGGAGATCCTTATAGTCAGGAGGCACTATCTGCTGTGGCCAGACTAGCAATCATGTTATATAGTCAACAACTATTACGTGAAGGTCAATCACTTGAGGGCAGCAACATTTCATATATTAAAGGAAATTCAATGGATCAATTTCCCCAAAGGAAGGAGTTTGAAAAAAGAAAGCCCAGTCTTCCCTCCATCCCTTCACAGGAAGAGCAGAATGCAATGATGCAGCATCAAACAAGCGAGCTCCTTCTAAGTCAAGTAAACCAAAAAAGAAAACTTAAATTAGGTATGAATTGTCTGGAGGTTTTAAGTTGGAGGTTGAAGCCTTTTTACATGTACAAGTAAATGTAGCACTGTTTTAGAACTTGCTTGGTACATGTAGTGTACCATTGGTTGAACAATTTTATTATATCAATTCAGTGCATTGAGGGTAACATATAGCTCCAGATATGATGAACAAATCTTGTGGAACCAGCCATTTCATTTATGGAGGCTGACAACAGTTTTCAGCACTTTCCAGCTCCTATACTTTAATGGGTTAGTACTACAAATCTTTATCAGTTGCTGCTACAAAAATGGTGTCAAACAAATGCCTGATTATTGGTAAACAGGTTGTGTTTAATTTCTTGACATCACTGGTTACCGTAGCAACAATATAATCTGTTAAAACCACTCTTAATTTAACTTTAAGTGCTAATAACTCAAAAACGGGTTTTTGGTGACCCCCATTTTTTATTATTGAATAATGATCAGCATGTTAAGATACAACTTTTTTAAAAGTTAAACAAATTTCCTGGAAGCAGTTTCAGAGCCACCTTAAATTTTTGAATCTTTGAGGTGGCTTTGAAACTTCTCTCAGGGGGGGGGAAGATGCCCCTGCACCCAAGGCCTTAAGGCCATGTTCCCGCCTACTGTATATTGTTGTCATTTATTGATTCCTACAAATATTGAGAATGCTGTATTTACATATTACAGTTGAAGTACATTGAAACAAACTTTAATTACTCATAATTATCAATCTTTCTTTAATTGATAGGAGATCCACTAACCAAGTCAGTGCTAAATAATCTGGAACTTCTGGAGGGTCTTGGAAAATGTTTGGACAAGGAATATAAATGTGGTGGAGAAATTAAATGTTGGAAACATCTTGCAGAATATTTTGGTGTTGAAGCAAAAATCTACGAGGACTTCACTTGCAGTCAGGAAAGTAGTCCCACTGAAGATTTATTTGAGCTTCTTAAGACACAGAAACCTGAGGAATTCACAATTGGCAAGTTAAAGGATGAGCTAAGTTTCATTGACAGGCAAGACGTGCAAGATGTTCTTTCAACACATCAAGACTTAGGTGAGTTCAGTGAGGAGGCCTCAGAATGTTAGATGTTGAATGTTTTAGCAAATCCCTAAGAGCCACATGGGTAACAAAATATTCAAACGAAGAAAATCAAGGAAAATGGAAACTTTTCTTTGATGTGAATTCAATTCTTGGTGTCTTCATCAGTAATTCGCCGTAAGTGGGTTGCTTGTTTTAACAATGATTGCACCCAGACTGTCTTTCCCGAGCCAGTCATCCCTGCAACCATTCAAGTAAAGGGATATGCCAAGTGAAAGCACTGACACGTTTCTGGAAAAATACACCAATCTTTAAGTGGAGCAAAACCAGACCTAGTATGTTTTCTGTTTATGTGTCTTTGCATTCTGTCCTAGAAAAATCGTTTTGCAAACAGGACAGTCCAGCTCCTGTCAACTCTGTTAAAGCTTATCGCGAACTGACGAAGTGCGTAATGTTTCAAAATTTATATTGCCTTCAACCACCACCGCCTCCACCACCACAACTACCCCACCCAATCCCCACCTTCACCTTCACCTCCACCACCACCACCTACACCACCACCACCACTGCCACCACCATCTCCACCAGAGATGGTTTTTTACTTGAACAGTCTTCCACAATAAGTGACGCTTTGATGCTATTTTAGCCCAGCATGGCACTTTGTTCTTTTTTTGTGCAGATAAGCAGTTAGCAGATGAAACTCAAGTAGGCAGCCTGTTTGGAAGCCATCCAGATGTTATTGGGCAGATGGCATTCTTGTTGGACAAGGAGACGCTAGGCAGAAGGAACTGGAAACAGCTAGCTGATGCATTTGGTGTGCCAAGAAGTGAATCCCAAAACTTTGGAGACTCCATAGAAGAGAATCCAACTGAGAAGTTGTTTAAGTATCTCAAGGTCAAACAGCCTCATTTAACAATCGGGGGAGGTTAAAAAGCATTTAGAAGATTACAAAATGCAAGATGTGCTGGATGTAATATCAAAAAGCAACAAAGGTTGGTTTTTTAGGGCTGTTTAATAACTTGATTTGTGATAAATGTACAGGCTTGTTTGTTGTTTGCACAACAGAAGAAAAAAAACAAGAAAATAAAACAAAGGGCAAGGGAGTTTGCGGGGGAAAAAGCTAAGCATATTAAACTATTAAACTAGCATATTATTAAACTAGCATATTAGCCCTAATATTTGTTTTATAAAGAACATCAAATTTCCGTGGGGCAACTATCAGCCGATAGTTCCTCGCTTCTCGGGCTTAATGCTAGTTTTAAGAACATCAAATTTTCTTCGTGGCAACTATCAGCCGATAGTTCCTCGACAGAAACACTCTATTGACTACTCGCCCTCGTTTTTGCAGGCCCAAGAGGCCCGCAACCCTAATCTTGACAGTGACCAAAGGATTACGTACCACGCGTGCGCACCACGTTTATTATGTAGCCGTTCAGAACCGGAAGTTGAAAATTTCTTCTTGCACTAAGTACGATCAGAATGCGAAAAATGTGTCAATCACAACAATGCGTAACGTGCCCCAATCGGAAGTTAACAAATTTGTTCTTCCAGATTCACCAAGAATGATTAGAATATAGTCAGGGGTAGTTTATCGCGTGAAATCGAAGACTTTGTCAATCGCCTCTAACACAGTGAAGCTGGCATGAAAGTTTTCCATTGCCTCGATGTTTACGAAAGCAAAGCGTTAAAACAGAGGATATATTGTCGAATTTTGGTTGAATTGAAGCATAGTGAACTATGATTGAAGCAAACGTTTCTCATATTACACAATGGGTGATTATTCGCTTGTGTTCGGGGTTCGAACAGAACGGAAACCCAGTATTGTCTGCTCAAAGTAAAGAAATTGTTGGAAGTACAGGCATACTTGAAGGATTCTACGTGCACAGTTTCCCGTCTGAATAATGTTTCGCTGTTACTAGTGGAATAGAATGAAATAAAATTGAAGAAGTAAGGTTCATTTTGTGGAAAGTCGAGCTTGTAATTACAAAATGTTGTTCTGAGATAGACTATCGAGTCATAATGAATACTTTTACGTGTGTGCTGAGTGTGTTCTATGTGTGCGACGAGGAGTGAAGAGAAAGTACATCATTTTTATCGATTTTTTAAAAGCGTATAGCGTAGGGTAAAGTAAGTTTGTGTTGGCATTACTGTGCTTATAAACGGGAAATCTCGCTGTTATATTATTCCAATGTGAAGCTTTTTACATCGCATGACAAAATCTTAAAATTGCACGTTGTTTGATATTCAAAGAAACAATCCTCTGTGAATAATCTTCACATGCCATGGATCGAACCTGGGGACGTCTTGAAAGTTGCAGCCGCTTGCAACTGCTCCTTTTTAAGATACTGCTATTAAAGTGTTTGCAAAATATATACTTGGATCCTGCTTCTGGTCAAATCTCAAAAGTGTGCAAACTCGCTCGAGTACCTCCACTTCCCATGGCCCAAAACTCTCCTTCCAAACCCCTTACAAGACATACAACTTTTGCAGTCTATCTAGGCCCGCACTTTCTAACCTGTGGACTGTGGTTACCACTAGTTCTTAGTCATTCGTTGGTGTTATCTTTATTATAGTCCGTGACAGCTATCTTCTTAAAGATTTTTGGGACCTGGATCTAGATACAGAAACAAGTGTGTGCAACCTGCTTAATAAGAAGCATACCTGCAGAACTCGTTGCTGGAGATTTCTTGGATACAAGCTTGGCGTCAAAACGGACGTACTAGATGATTTTACAAAAGAACCAGACATAATTAGTCCCACAGAGGTACTTATTCGTCATCTAGGTGGTGCTAGGCCTAAGTTAACGATGGCAGACTTAATTTGGGCCTTGGAGACAATCGGCAGGTGGAACGATGTTCGTTTTGTGGTCGATGTTTACTTCAATGCAGGTAAGTAAAGACACTGGAACGTTACTCTAAAAATTATCCCTATTTTAGAAAGACCTAAGATGACAAACAAACATCCTGGTTCCGAGTAGCTTGTGTCACTGAATGAATAATATCTTTCTCATGTCTTTCTCCAAGCTTAAAAAATACCATCCTTTATTTCCATAGACATCTTACTCTTCCACAATACTATTCCTAGCAGAACGCGGGAAGTCTGTCACATTTGAACCTGGTTATATGGCCTAGCTCCCAGTGGAAGAGGTGTGCGGAAGGTCATAGGTTCGATTCCTATTAGAAAAATTCATTCAAAAACTCATTAATAATTCATAAACAAAATACAAAAGAAATTAATGTTTAATGAGTGTCTTTATATCTGATAAAGACACGGCTAAACTTTATGTCCAATTTTCTAGGTCAAAATAACCCCAAATCTAAATATAAGTGCAAGAATGAGTTGATCTACATCAGAAGATTTTGAATCCGTTCAGTACATTCGTAGTTCGTGCTTTATCAAGTCTAAAACACTCGGCTGCGCCTCGTGTTTCAAACTTGATAAAACACTGCTGCTCATTTATTAAACATAACATAATATCTTTCTCATGTCTTTCTTCAAGCTTAAACTATACCATCCTTTATTTCCATACATATCCTGATATTTATGCTTGGCCAACCATAGAGCACTTATCTTTCTCTGTTGCGTTCTTTTGTGATATTTACATTAAAGGGGTGAGTTTCACCGTTAATGTGCAGCCTTTGTTAACATTAATCCCAAATTTTTTAGTGATGTATGTGCGATTACGATTCAACAAGAAACGCAATGTCAAGTGCAAGGTTTGGCCATTTGAGAGAAATTGTATAAGGTTATTGTTGTTTATTATGGTAAAATACTATAATAAAATGTTATCGTTTGTCTCACGATGTAGTAAATGGCGACGTTTGGACTTGTTACTACTAGTCTTCATCAGTCGATGTGGTAGATTGATTACGCGTCACTATGTATAGCACGATAGTCTGTTATGATTGGTGTATTTCGATCCTCACTGTTCTGGTGAGAAGGATTCCTTGTCAATGGGTAAAATTTACATTAATTTACAACTGGGAGATCGGTGCAGAAAAGAATCAAGGAACACGACTGGCCACTAAGCGGAACTAGGTTAAGTCACACCCACGGTCAAAATTCTATTAAAGATTCCAGAAGCATGGATGGCCACGGTCAAGAAACAACAACAGGAGAACGGTACGGCAACGGACCGCCGTGGAAACAACATCTTGTCGTAACGGTGACGTTCGAAATGCACCAAAGGCAATCACAACCGACCATCGTGCTTAGGGTTTAGATACGAGGATTGAAGAAGCCCATAAATAATTAATAAACCAACCACGAGGGCCGTAGTCTTGACAGAACAATCGAGCTCAGCAAGGCTGGCACTGTCTGAGCAAATATCTGTAGACTATCATATGTTTGTTGCCAAAGAGATTCTAAAAGATTTTTGTTTGGGTTTAGATGGCTGTATTTCAAAGTTCCTGGAGTCTGCAAGGGCAGAATTTGGAGGGAGCAAACAGACGGATGTTTGAATGTTATGTATGTTTGGAGTACGATGCTAGAAGAACTCCTGTAGATTTGTTCAAATAGCTTCCTCTTAAAAATGTACAAAGCTTAAGAATTTATTAATGAAAAATGTTGTCATCCTGATGGAATGCAGAACGCATAGAAAGACGGACAGTTTTTATAGCTTTTATTGAACATAGTTAACACACATTTACTATGCAAATTTAAAAAAAAAAACTATATATATTATATAGTTTTGGATTTTCGAATACATAGGTCTTGAATTAGGTTCACACTTTTCGTTCTCTGTTATAAATTGCCTTGTTCACACCAAATCTTTTCGGGTCAAAACCTGTGGGGGTGGAGTACGTACTCCCTTTTATATCATGCCATAGAAAATACAGCAAGTCAGAATACAGGAAAGCCGTCGTATATTCGACGGTATTCGACCCAACCTTCCCATTGTGGGCTGCGATCTTATTCTCGACGAAATTTAGTAGGCGTATTTTCTATGGCATGGTATAAAATAGTTACACAACACTTTCTCGTGGTATACTTACAATTATTCCACTCGCGCTTGTTGGATATGAGATGGTAGATAGCCAACTGGGCGCTACGCGCCTCTTTGGCTATAACGATCTCATATCCAACCAGCGCGAGTGGAATAATTGTAAGTATACCATTCGAAAGCGTTGCATAACTAGTATATATAAGCTGTATGTGCCGCCCCAAAGGGTATGGTTTTCGAGTCGTTTTGGTCTAAAATAGAGTATGGCTTGTGCACTCTGGTCAACAATGAGGCATAATTCTTGAAAGAAACTACTTTAATTTGTACTCGTTGTTATTCCGTCTCTTGAGAAGTGCGATTTAATAACGTCAGGAATTTGAAGTCCTTAAATGTTTACGCAAAACGAAGCAGTTTCTGGGTAAGGGCTGGTCTGATAAGGGTTATCAATTTTTGGGTCAGGTCTGAAATAGGAAAATCGTATATTTTGGTCTGAAATAGGGTAAGGAAGCGCGCCGCACACCTCCACCCAAATACTCCCGGGGCCCGTAGTGAAGCTACAAGTGGGATCCTACTGCTTTGTACGAACAAGGTAAAACTTGAGGATTCTAGAGGTAGCTATTCCTTAGAAATAAGTAGCTAATAACATTTGATCTCGAGAAGCATATCTAATAGTTACTGAGGGCTTTTGACTGAGCTTGATTTAGCTATTACTCTGGTAGCACGATGTTTTAAGCTTGCGTAATTTGTCTCTTTATTACCATGCCGTAACACTATATACAGTTATCAAATTGTGACTTAATAAGGACAGTTGCAGGTTTTAATTCCCTTGTAAGATTTTGCCAAGACCCGACTTTTTTTAGCTCAGTTTTTCGGACATTGAGGCTTTTGCAAAGAAAGAATAATTTCAATGTTAGATCAACTTAAGCGGGGTTTACACGGGCAATTTTTATGTTACAAGTGACAATTATATTTGATCGTGTAGATGACACAACAATTATTTGTCAGCAGTCCAAAGTTTAGTATGCCAGTAATGACCTTGGACAGCAGAGATACGCACAGAGATACGCGCGCACGGTGCCTAGTGGGAGTTTGGGAGATTGGGGACTACATATGCTGACGCAATATTTGCCATGAGTCGTCTACACGAGCAATTTTTGTATGTGACAACTTTATTTGTCACATAAAAGCTAACTCGCCAGCTTGTCGACAAATATATTTGTCACATAAAAATTGACCAATTTTTCTCATCTACACGAGCAAATAAAAGTTGTCACAAAAATTTCCACAAATTTCTCGTGTAAACCCGACTATACAAGACATGAGAATTCCTATTTTCTCATTTCCCTTTCGTTAATAATGACGCGAATCCCTATCTCACATACATTTCAAGCAGTGCGGCGCACTGGTAACAAAAAATCGAGGGAAGGTATTTTTTCCCCATAAGCTTCATAACCTGTCCACGCTTGATGCTAAGCAACAATATTGTGACGGGTTAGAAAATACGAAATGCAGAAGTTTTGTATGTTTTATATTAATGTATCTTTCTCCTATCGATTTATGTCTTTTTGCTAAGAACGTCTTCCGAGTGAAGTAAAATTTTGTATTTATATTTGCCATTTCTATTTTATCATGTTTGTTTTTATTTCTTTTTATCCCTTTTTTCAAAGGCTGAGAACGCCTGCCTAGTAAAATAAGAATTGAGGGTTACACTTATGAGTGAATGCACCTTAATGAACGAATTTAACATAACGAGGAGAGTCGACCACCATGCTAAGTCTAAGAGTCAACCTCGGCTACTAGATTTAGAATATACAGTATATGGCTGGAGTTTTTGCTCGCCGACAGCACAAATTGGAGAAAACGATAGTAGTAAATATAGAAATTCCCTACATGAGCCTGTTATTTACTTGTAATTTTCACGTATACGTAGTTATGTGAACCTGTACGTGACCGAGTGTATGCCGCTTTTATCTTTACAAAAACAACAATCGTTAGTGTACTCTACTTGCCTTTTTACTAAAAATAAAATTGGATTACTGACTGCCTGAAATAACCATAGGGGCTAGCGGAGCCAGGCAGCTAGTTGAGACAGTTGATATAAGCGTTTAATGGAATTATAAAATATAAAGAAAAGTAGACTAGTAGAGGCAGGCTCTATGTTATAAAGTAGTCAAGAAATAAAGTAGATCTTGCCATCAATACTGTTACTTGTTTTGTTCGTAATATATTTCTGCGCTTGCTCGCTTTCTAAAATCTCATGAATTTTGTTATAAACCTCCGTGATTACCACCTTTAAGTTTAAAACATAAGTATAACGTAAACCTGGTTAAAACACCATTTACTTTTAATTCATGCATGACATGCATTCTCTCAGGCTTCAATTATGGGGAAACGTTATTCTAATGGGAGGCTTAGTTCATTTGCATTTTAATTTGTTTCGTAGCTAATTATCGTTTGAGATTTGAATTGGCCAGAAAACTGTGAGTATCTTTTTCATACACTTCTTGTGGAAAGCATTCAGTTTGTTCATATCAGCGGCTGTGGTTCTCGACATCTCTGCCCCGTACAGTAAGACGCCCACTAAATTGGTGTTAAAAATGCGCTGCTTGGTTTAAGAGTAGTACTTTGATGATTTACATAGGGGCTGTAGCGTAGAAAAAGCAAGAGCTGGTCTTGGTTTGATGTCTCTCTCCGTGCCGCCTTGCTTGACCTTGCTTGCCTAGCAAGCTAGTGAATGCTTCAGCATCTTCCAGTTCATTGTCGTTAACAGTAATGGGATCGCTCTTCCTGCAGTTCAGGCGCATGGTCTTAGTTTTGCTCGGGTTGATGTTAAGTCCCACGACTTTAACTGTGTTGTGGAGGTGGGATGTCTTCTCCTGCAGGTCTCTGTGTCTGCTTGCTAAGAGTGCGATATCAGCTGCGTAGTCCAGGTCTATTAGAACGGTGGTGAGGATCCAACGCACTCCTTTTCTATAATCAAGCGTGTTTCTTATGAACCAGTCAAACACGATGACGAAGATGAAGCCAGACATGACACAGTCCTGCCCTGAGGATGCAACTTGAGCTCTGATCGTACAGATCTCTGATGATATTGATGTACATACTAGGAATGCCGAACTCCTGCATGATGACCCATCTGATGACACTATCAAAGGTTTTCCTGAAGGCAACGAAGTTCACGTAGATGAGGGCCTGTCATTCCATACATTACTCAAGAAAAGAAATAACTTTATTTAAGTGTCAATGTATATAGCACTACCGTGCTAACTGGGATACTGTAAATAAATAAACAAATTTTGCAAATAGAACAGAAACTTGTTAAAAATCCCAACTGGCAGGAGGTTTTCCAGCTGGCTATTTACAAAGCGTGGAGGAGTTGAATTCGGGACGACCGAACACAAATCCATCTAATGGCAGGGAGGAGAATGTTCCTAAATGTGAATATCTTCCATTGTACCCCCTTTCTTGTCTGAAGCCGGTTTGTTCTTGAAGTGGCTTCCCATTTACACCCTTCCTGATTCTGTCGATCAAAATTCCTCAGAGCACCTTCGATGGCTCTGATAGGAAGGATATACCACGGTAGTTAACCCATATGGTCAGATTACCTTTCTTTGGCATTTTCACGATTAGCGATCTTATGGAGCTTCTTGATTGTGGTGTCTTGCGTGCAGTTGAACATTTCTGCGCTGATGGAGACCATTCCTGGACTTTTCTGTTCTTTAGTCTTGTAATGGCACCTCTAATCTCAACTTCTGAGATTTCTGATGCTGTTACCCCCAGTTGTTTGCTGTGCTTTCACATAGCCAGTGCCATCCCTCATGTCAGCCCTCACATAGTCTACGTTGAGCACTTTATCAAAGTGCTCCTTCCATCTTTCAAACATGTCCTCTTCATTTGATACCAGCTTCACACACTAGTCACAGATGATTGCCGTCGTGTTTCTCTTTGCCTGGACTATCTGCTTAATCAGTCAGTAGAGGCCACTGATGTTGCTGCCAGCATTTTCCGCTTTTTTCCACAATTCTCCTCTTGTCAGCACCTCCGAGTCCTCTCTTCTGCACTCTCAGTCGCACAGATCTGACTCGCCCGAGTTGCTCTTTGATCTTCCATCTCTCGTCCTAACCCCTGTATGTTTTGACTCTAATCCAGTCAGACTTGATCCTTCTCCTTTCTCCGCAGACAGCCTCCGTACTCTTATTGTATTCCTTCTTCAACTGCAGCCAGCTTTGCTCAATGCTGTCATCCTCATCTTTGGTCAGTGCGTCGAATCTGTCTCGGATCTCAATGCGGGACCGGGTGCGGGACTGCTCCTTGACTTGGCGGTCCCTGAGTTTCGTTGTGTCGTACAGTTTCCTCCCTTGCTTTCTCTCCTTCTTCATTCTGCACAATTTCAGCTTCACCCTTGCCAGAACAAGATGATGGCCACTGTTGGCGTCATCCTCTCTCATCGCTCTGGTGTCAAGTATACACCTCCTGTGTCTTCCAGTAATTATGATGTGGTCCATCTGGTTAAGGTTGCGGCCATTCGGTGAGATTCAGGTGAGCTTATAAATATCTCTGTGTTAAACAATGTTCCACCAATGACAACATCGTTCAGTGCGCAGAATTCCGCGAGCCTCTCTCCATTGCCATTCTTCGTTCCTATTCCTTGCTTACTCATAACTCTCTTCCATCCTAGGTTGTCTTCGCCCAATTTAAGGTTCACGTCTGCAATGAATTTAATTATTAGCATGTTGTGCCTAGGTGTTCTGCTCTTTGCAACTGTTCATAGTAATCGTCCCTCTCTCTCTTCTGCGTGGTTGGTTGGTGCGTACAGCAGCAGTACTGAGAGCTTTGCGTATCGTAAATTGAAATTGGTACTCATAATCCTGTCACTGATTGGGTTTCATCTCAGCAGTGCTGTTGGTTTCCAGTCACTTCGTTCCACCGTAAAACGTGTTGTTCTTGCTTCTTTCTATAGGGCTACACCACTCATCTTTGTTATTCTTCCTCTGAGCCAGAGTACAAGATGCACTTCCCTGTGTTGGTCTTCAACTCCCCAAGCCCAGCCCATATTACTTCACGCAGTCCGAGTATGTCCAGTCTATACTTCCTGAACTCTTTCATTACATTGGCTGTTTTTCCCATCTGGAACAACGTTCTACTGTTCCATCAGACAACTCTGAGAGTTGTCCTTGGTGTTGTCAGGGATGGAGTTGACAACGTGATTGGGTTCTGGATTCATCTCGACTTTCTCCACAAACCTTCATACTTGCAGCTTCGGGATTCCAAGACAGGAAATCGTCATCGGGTGTGCCGCATATTGTCTGGCTACATCCGTGGACGGATCTCGCTTCTTCTGATATGGTTTCCGTAATCAGGCTGCTAGATGGCAGTGTGGGTGATTGGCCCTACGTCGGGGACTGTTAAGATGAAGTAAAAGAAAGTCCGCGTTCGAGTCTAGTGGCCCATTAGGCCGGAATTTATCCCGGTTTCCGTAGCATAAAGCGACTTGGAGTATTTCTACTCTCCCTGGATGGGATGCTAGTCCATCGCAGTGTACCCCCAGCAGTAAATTTGCTGGTCGGTACCCATTTATACACCTGGGTGGAGTGAAGCACTATGAGAGTGAAGTGTCTTGCCCAAGAATACAACGCAGTGCCCCGGCCAGGGCTTGAACCCGAACTCGTATAGTTACAGCAATGGTTACTTTACACAAAATTCGCCTCTACACGATATAAATGGAAAGGGAGCCGGATGCAAGTAAGTATACAGTTGTAAGGCAGTTTATGTGTGCTAGAGAATTTGTTTATTAGCAGTTTGTAATTTGCGAAGTGGTGCTCGCCATATACGGGGTAATCTTGTTTGAACCGTTTTGGTTTGATTGAATAATTTTATTTAGGTCGAAGTATTTTGTTTTATTCTTGTTCAATACTTTAGAGAATATTATGTAGTTAGTTGAGTGAATTTCTTTATATATTTTTTGTGTATATTTTAATTGATTTAGATTTTAAGTTTTTAATTTCGTGAAATAACGGTAAACTAGCCGTAAAGCTAAGCTTATTTCACGTTAATAAAGTATCGTATCGTATCGTTTCTGTTCAGCAATGTTTGCAAAAACGTTTTGTGTAATTTGCGAAGCGCAGTACGCTATTAACGGCGTAAATCCTGCTTTCGATCCGTGCGGCTGAATAATTTAACTGCGGACGAGAATTTTATGTAGATACTCAATGAATTTCCTTCATTTTTGGTAAGCAATGTCAGTGCAGTAGAAAAAGACTGGAGAAGGGTAAATATAAACTCGCAACCTGCACGAAACGGAACCGCTCAATGATAAAAAAATGTAACTAAAGTAAAATAGAGCAGTTGGATAAAATGTCTCTATTTAATAAATTTTTCCTTTAAATTGGTGTGCAGTGTCGCTGAGTAGTTTTATTCCTACTTGTTTTGACTTGTTTGTGGGACTTATCTGCAGTTTTTGATTTGCGAAGGCGTAATCTTGTTTTTGATCCGTATTGCTTAAAAATTCAATATTCTTTTTACAAAACGTTCGATATCATAGATCATTTGCTCGTCAAAATCAAGTAAAATGTCACAATCAACTTCATTAACTAAAACACAAAGTTTAAAACAAAACATTAAACAGAAAATTCTGTAAATGTACAACAAAAGCGATCGGAAGCTTAAAGCTTAAAATTGAAAGCAGCATTAATGAAATTTACGGGAAGATCCGAAAACCGACACAACTTCGTTCATGTACTCCTGTTCGTAAAGTATAAACAGTTTTCACAATCAAATTAGGCTTAACGTATTCAGTAGGGTTCGTTACCTCATATTTGGAGAACGCTTGTCAATTCAACAGGGCAAAGCTTTCACTAAAACCAGCTTAATATTAAAATATCAGAGACGAAGAGGCAGTTTTTCGTGGCGATATACTCCAAGCCTAGCGACATGTGAGTTATCTGCGAAGAACCGCCAATCTCTTTCTCTTCATCTATGTAGCTGTTAACACTTTGTTTTGTCCTTCACTTCAGCGAATTGATCTACTCTAAGCTCACTTTCATACCAGCGCATTTAATTTTCTAGTTCCTCTGCTCGATTCAGATTACAAAGTGAACAGCGCGCCAACGATTTTGTCGCAAAGAAAAACGCGGCTTGCCCAAAAACACAGCATTGCGCGATTTCCCGCCAAGAAAAGATGGTATTCTCTTCCCTTCCCCTTCCCCTTTGCGTTGCCTTGTAACTCCCCTCCCCTCCCCCAGGGTCTATACGGACGCGTGAAAAGCGTACGCTGAAATCAAAAGCAAAATTCCCCACATCGGTAGGTTACCAAAATCTCTTACCCATGGTGCTCCGCTATGAACGATAACTCTGTTTTGCAACTTTAACTTAAGGTGGCTTCAAATGGTATTAGACATGTCTACCAAGTATATTGAGGGAAAATGTTTAGTAGTAGTTTGTATACATTTACCAATGAACAAATTGAGGTTATGTAAAGTCAAAATTAATTGCCATGGCAACGTCAGAAGATGTCAAAGATACCCTATATTTGCTTTTTCAGGCCCGTTTTGGCTTTTGGTATATTTTTAACCGGCAAAAGAAACATATTTGCATTTCTTTTTAAAGAAATAGTTGTAGACAAGGTTCCGAGCTACGGTATTTTTTCACAAATTCAAGATGGTTACGAATTGTGTAAACGTTTGTTTTGTCAGCTAGACAAAACTATACAACAGGATAATATAGCGCGGCTGTAAGAAACAAGCAATGACACGAACCTCAGCACGGCGATGAGAAACAAGCATTGACACAATCCTTACCGTGAGCACACCAATATAAGCAATTGGGGAAAAGAAGCCTGAAAAACATTCTGTAATCAGGGCTTCATCGGGATTCGTACTCGCGATACAGTGCGATGCACATAAGCCCCTTTCTGACAAACTACAAAAATTGCAAAACCGCGCTGCGCGTATTCTAACCTTTTCCAGCTAGACACAAATGCCGGACTTCTATTTGAACGTCTGATTAGTTACTTTGAATACTGATTAGTTTGATGAGTATTTCGTCCATACATGACGACAATAAGACAAATTAAAACGAATAGACGGCATTCTTACTAAGTTAGGGCAAGATCTGTCTCATTAAGAATATCGAGGAACCGTAGCCAGGGTTAATCATAACGGTAAATGTATCTGAAAAAAGTTCCCTGGCAAAACAAGCGCAATTTTAGCATTCACTTTTTACCCTTTGAAGACTGCAGTCAGGTAGCCGAAAGCTAAATGGACAGTATTTTAACCTTTTTTTAAACCAGAGAACGTTTTTGTTTTTTTTTTTTATCGTAAAAAGTTGTCTTGATACCCCGGGGGGCTACTCCCTATAATGGCCTATACGGGGAGGCTCCGCCCGAAAGGGGTACCTTCTTCAGGCTTCAAATATATAAAATGGTAGAGATTTTCCAAGTTTAGGTATTCGAAAGGGTATGGAAATCTGTCATTTACGTTTTTGAAGGGGCCTTTAATTAAAATATTTCGAACAGATGCAATTTATGGCTGTATTATTTCAATTTATTAAGCGCTACTTGAAAATGTCAAGAAAACGTCATGTTTTAAGTCTATACCATGACTTTTAGGTATATGAAAGGGGTACCTTTTTTCGTTAAAAGGTATACGAAAGGGGTACAATTTCTGGCAAAATGGTATATAAAAGGGTAAGAGGTAAGAGTTCGGGGCGGAGCCTCCCCACACAAAACTTTTTAGGGTACCCCTCCCCCCCCCCCCGGGCTTGATACCTGTTTTCGTCACACCTAGCCCTCCCATCCCCCGTCCTTTTCAGGCAGCCCCACGGGTGAAGTGTAAAATGGAATGGTAATTAGGTATGATACATGAATAGGATATTAGATCTGCACATAGAGAAAGGGCTGCTACTATGGAATTTCCAGTCTCAAGTGAAACCTGCATAACATAAGCGAACACCGAGAAAAAGAAACTTAAAGGGACGCTGTCACCAGTTTCACTTTAAAAACACAAGAACCTAAAGACATATGAAAACTACGAATAGTGGTCCAATTTTGTTAAAATCACCATGCAAGTGTACTAAAGCGATAAACAAGTGATATTATTGTGATGCCATCTGAAAATTTAAATCTCAACTTGAAAATGTCTGGCTGATTTTTTCAAGTTTTTTCCTTATGGACTGGAAAAACACCTAAAAATTATTATGGCTCCATCCTTCCTTTAACAACAATTAACTTTATATCTCCATCTTGATGTACTAGTGTCCCTTTAAGTGCTGGCTTCGTGGCCCATGAATCAAAACTAATTCAATCATTCAAAAGTGTTCTTCTTCACGGTCAAAGAAGTAGTTCTCAGTACAACTAAATTACTGATGATTTGGCCTTTCGCGGGTTACATTTTCTGTCCACCCTCCACCGTGAACTTTAATTGGCAGAAGTAAGCAAGAAATTTCTCCTGTCTATAAATGTTTTAAATCTACTGCATTGAACGATTTCGCCTTTGTGCCCATACTTTGATATTAAACACGTTTGACAGGGGTTTGTACAAAACTGTCAAACTTACGTGCTAGAAAGCATAATCAAACATTAAGTACACAGTTTAAGAGATTAAAGATATCTTTATTTCAGCACTTCACATTCACTAATTGTGTCCAAGCTCCAAAAGCATAGCACGAAGAACTGTTCTCGTAAGAGATAAATCGAAAACGACAAGGACGAGAGTATGCAATACTCAGAACGATCAGTAAAATGATTAAGTTTGTTAAATTCTTTGAACAAGTGCTCGGGAAAATCACGAAGAAACTTTTTGTCTATTTGCACAAGTTCGACGGACTCCACGATGCACATGCATGAAATCGATTAAGCGAAATAGACTGCAATGGTGCCCAACACCATGAAATTTTAAAAAGAACTAACTGAACTTACTTAATTTCTTGTGATTAGTTTCTCAGTTCATAGAATACGAAATGCAATCTTGTTACATGTGACGTAATAGACGTCTAATCAATTTCACGCATTTTCGCCGACTTTCTTCAGGGAAATGTTGTTCTTATACGTCAGGGGGCTAGTTACAATCGATTAGGTATAAACGGTCCTCTTATCTAGTAGCGTATAGAGTGAAATCAATTGCTACGAGATAACGAATTAAAATATAACAAAACACATTTGAAGACCGTCTACTTAGCAGCCAGCCAGCCAGCCGGCCAGCCGACCAGCTTCGAAGATAACTTCTTACACGGACACCTCAATTGTCCACAAGACAAAATTTCTGTACCTCTGTTTATTCAGATCAAGTGATCGAGTTCCTCGGGGAACTGATATCTGATGTATTTTGAAATGCTTAGAGAACGATTGATTTGCGAACACAAAGCAATTGATTGCTGGAGTACAAACTAAAGAGCTCATGAGAATCTAACTATTTAGACGAAAAGCTGTTTGTAAAGAGAGGTTTTTGCTCTGTACTAACACAGAGAACAATGACAAACTAAAGCATGTGTATGATATACTCGAAGTCAGGCAGTTACTTAAAGCCTTGACTACAATGTGCAATGCAGTATAATTATCAAAAAGAAAATACGAACCAAGGATACAGCTATTTTCTACATCTTTAAAATCTTTAGCCACAATTAAAAGCAGTTTGGGACCAGTAGAAGCTTCGTGATCAGCTGCCGAAAAATCTCGCATTTTGCGTCGTGTATAGAGCTGATGAAATTATCGTATGAACACGCCCTCTGTGCCGAAGCAGGTAATCTGTGGAGGGGTCCTTAATGAGCGCCCCATACCGACTTGTTTTGTGTGTTGCCACAAAACCCACCGCTGATTTCTACCGCTCGCGATTAAATGAAAACAATAACATGGGGTAGAACAACGCAAGCCGCTATCCTTTGATCATACGAACCTATAATTATCTAATTAAAGGAGCTAAAAGTCATCTTTAACCTCATGTTGAAACCGTCCCTGAATAGCCTTTGATTTCTTGCAAGTGCTGGCTTCACTTGGTGAAACGGAGTCGTAATGGTTCCTTGGAAGTGTCGCTGAATTTAGAACAGTACAGAGCTCCCTTCAGACCCCACTTGAAGCTTAAAAGATGCCGCTATCTTGAAGCGACTCTGTCGGCAAAGTCTGTCTCATTCACTTGGCAGACAGGAGGTTTATTTTGAACGGAACATATAAACAAATCTTATCAATAGTTTGAATTTTAATTATTTTATCGAAGATAATAGGCTTCTTAAGATTAGCTTTGCGACCGGTGAATGCGTTGGGCATGAATCGCCCTCCAGTGCTACAATCACGGAGTCAAAACAACATGGTATAATTTTTTTCATCGTATTACCGAAGTGCTTGATTAAATTTGAATCGCAAACAAAAAATCGTGTACTTGTGAAGTTAGGTAAACATTTTCCTTTATCCCAGCTTGCCATTACAAATATTACGACTTAATCGTGTAAAGCTAAACATTATAAAGTCGTTATTTCTTGTCTTGATCGATGACAAAACCAAACAGAAAGATAAATACAACGAAGTTTTATTGAAAGTAACTATGGATTTCTTTGATTTTACCGCCGCTTAAGGAATTGCTTTAAATAGTTTATTTACATCATTTTAATCTGTCCACATTGACCGACAAGGAAGTGGAATAGCATCAATATTTTTCTCATCAGAAAAGCCAAAAAATTTCAGATATAAACAAGAAATTTCATGAAGGCGTTTCGTTTATCCCGCGTTCATATTCCTCGTAATGTTTAGAAAAACCTTTTCGATTACTCCACAAATTATTAAGCATGTTTTTTGTATCTGCCGCGAGTCTATTCTTTCGTTTGTCTTTCTTTTGCCGCTCTGTGCCTCCGGCAATGTGAAGTCTAAAACAATTATCACAATAGCATCAAAAGACGACCAGCGATAAAGGTAATTGCTTTCTTTGACTTGCAGCCGTGACGAAGTAGGCACTTGCTTAGCTGCTGAGAGTTTCTTTAGAGCTGGGCAAAGTTGTTTTGACTTTCCGGTAACAATAACCCATTGAAAATGTCATTGAATTTAAAAAGCCACTTGAACATGATGACATAAGAGTCGATAACTTCTGTTATTCTGAGAGGCTTTAATCTGAAGTATTTACGGAAAAGATATTGACAAAGTGTTGTAATTTTATAATTTTGATGTTTATTCCTCTGCAAAACAGACCACCATTTTTCAGTGGTCACGTGACCGGCGCCACAATGGCGTGAAACACGAGGCTTGCTCGCTTGCGCAATTATCGAGTTATTGAATTTATATAACATGCTTGTAAACAATAATTGGAAGTGCATGTTTTCTTTGTTGTATAGTACTCTATGAGAATCTGCATCAAGACTTGACTTTTGACAAAAAAGAAGGTTTGTGAGAGTTTTCTAACGTAAAACATTCACTACGGTAGGAAAACATACTTGTTTTTAAGACGAGGACTTATAATCCAATAATCTTATCAACAAAAGCATTCTAACTTATTGTTCACTGCTAAAGTTCATAGTAACTTGTGGGTCTTTTGAAAACTTTGCCAAACTTATCTTTTTATTAATTAATTAGTTAATTAATTAATTGGTTAGCCTCGAAACAGAAGATAATTACTCCAAATATAGAAACAAGCCTTGATGTGATTGCGAAAATCACAGATACTGAAAGAATCATGGAGAATCAACAACAGTACAACCTACTCCGGCTAATTGCCTTAAAACAATATGTTCAGTTCTCTAAATTAATCAATAAGTTGATTAATTAAACGGTCAAAATATTAAACAACATTTTGTCTTAAGAAGCTCCAAAACGTCTAACTTATAGTTCATGTAAATGTCATTAATGTATATTAAATGTATGTTATCTTTTATCAATGTTGTATTAAAGACACCGTTATTAGCGAGAAGTCCTTATTTGCTGCCGTATTTACTTGCGTAATGTATCAAATAACTTATTATCTGTTGGACGGAGAGGGACTTGGTGGGGTGTCTGTCTGACAGATTGACGGACGTTTCTACTAAACACGATGTGATTTCGAGGTGTTTTGTAATGCAAAAGTTATAATTTTTTTTTAGAATAAACAGCTTTGGAGACACTTGATTGAATATTGTTTTTTTTTATATTTTATATAAAAGAGAACTTGGTTTATAAATGGCGCCATTCCATAAATAGAATGATTTATCGAATGTCCAGCTTTCATGGTTTGCATGATAAGGGTTTTGCTAATGTCATAGTATTTAAGTTAATATCATAATATGGTATGGTATTTTGAATGAAATGTCATGATGGCAGCTCTGTAGTCCTTATATTTGACAAAGTTTTTAAAACTTTTTTCCTAACTGTTTCAAATTTTTCATAACAAAGCCAAGTTACAACTAAAAGTCAGAGCTTGCAGGTAATGGGATTAAAAGAGCCTGATCATCAAGGATAAAACCGTTTCCATATATTGAGTAGTACTTAAAACTGGTTCCCAATACAAGGACAGGAGTTTATAACCCTAAAATGTTTACTGTGGATATTGCAGTCAAATTAACCCCCCACATTTCCAAATTTCAATTCGACCTGGGAAGAGAACCCGCATGAAAACCAGCTAGAGCTGACAAGGCTTCCTCTCTAAATATTATAATTTAAAGGGTATTAAAGAATATTTGAAGCTTTGGAACACAGAAGCAATCAGACGATGAGGAACTAGATGACAGCCCTTTTGAAAAAGCATTTTTGGCCATAGATGCGAAAGAACTACATAAAGAACAGTAAAAGGAAAACTGGTGAATTGCCTTCATTGTTGGCGAAGCAGTCTTGAATTGAATTTTTATGCAAAATGGTCAAAATGGGCTGGGTGTTCTTCCAGTTTCGCTAACAACAGTCTGGAGGTTTTAAAACGTTTCTTATTCACTGAAACATTTTGTTGATTTGTAAAATTGTCATTATTTTGACTCAAAAGCGAAATGAACAAAAGCCAGCCCGGTCGCTGCTAGCTGAACTGTCAGTTGCAATTTTGTTAATAAGTGATATGAATGAAATGAACGCGATGAACAATTTTTAAGAAACGTATTGTTGAAAATATTTCGTCGATAACACAAAGGAGCTGAACGATGAAACAAAACAGTGTTAATTTTTCGTTAGTAAACTACAATTGCAATAATTTGTAAACTTTTGTTCGCTGCTTTGCTCGTGGAAGGTGTTATCGCCAGCAGGTGCTCCAAGGTGACTTATTCTAAAACCCTGTCAATCACACACCAAAAATTTTATTGTCAAATATTGAAACAAAATTGGATCTGTGGTTGTGATATATTGAAAATTATAACCAAACTGCTAAATAAACCAAAGATGCAAATTATGCGGGACAATTCTTAAAGACAACTGCTAGAAATAAAATGAGAATTCTGTCTGTCAGTTGATTTTCCATCTGCAGTAAGAATGATGGTGACATCTTCAATAAAGGCAGGCTACCTGACCACCTGGAAGGATAATGGCGAAGCGAAGTTATTAAAGAAAAAAAACAGCGTTGGTTCCTTCCGGTTAAAGACAAATAACGTTCAACTAAACAAACGAATAAAAACACGTGTATCTAAGGCAACAGCATTCTCCGGACAAAAATAAAAAGCTCTCTTAAAGTTAAGACAAAAACACCAGCAAGTATTTTGGAAAACAACTGACCAACTGGCTAAGCGAAAATGAAAAATTCAACATCTTTTAAGACTGACATTTCTGCAACAACATGAATTGGTAAGAATGCCATACATTTAAATAGCTTTTTTTTCTTAAATTCTCAAAACAACTGCTTTTATACTTTCAAAATAGTCGATCTGGCGAACATTTACCCAGATATTTTAGCAACTAAGGTCTTCATCTTGCATTATTACTCGTTGGTTAAACGGAAATAACTGTTATTAACAGCAGGAAGCTGTTCAAGAGAGGTTCATGATTTTGAAAGTGTTAACCTACCTTGCTATTCCGTTGACAGATCGTTGTTGAATAGTGTCAGATAATTGGGTCGCGGCACTTAGCTGCGATGTAGATTCGTTCCTCTAAGCTTTCACCTCTAATTTCAAGGTTAATTGCATTGCTTGACTTGGTTGTCATTGAATTTTTAAAAGAAACAACAGTCTAATTCAAGCTCGTAGAATATGCCAGTTCATCAACTAGCTTCTTCTTTATCCTTTAGAATCATTAAAAATTTGAACTGGTGAAATTATCTTTACGTGCCATAAATATTTTCGTGAGGTAAAATTAGGGCACAAACGTACTTAGAAAGACTTATTCAGTTTTTGTATATCAATTGAATATAAAAGTTATCCTAGCTCAAGAAAAGCACTATTCGTAGTGGCTGCGTGTAAAAATATCAACCCTTCACCTGCCAACTCCTTACTGAAGAGTTGACAACACACGACTTTCAAGTTTTCAAACATGAAATACTTGGGGATCGGGAAACGGCAACGCAATAAAACATCGTTGTTAGAAAATTACTCCAAGCAAGGTCCATACCTCCTCTCCAACAACTGAAGCGAAGCTCAACGACTGACTACAAATTTTCCTAAATAACTCGGGCTAGAGACTTCAAAGCCTTGTTGTTAAATGAGATGATTATGTCCTTTTTCGATCGCGATTCTTGTTTGATTTTTCAATCAACTAACGCTTTGTGGTGATAAGCAAAAACCGTATATTAAGCAAAAGGGCTTTCCCTTTTATTTTTCTAGAGAATTTTGTTTTTAAAAAAATATGTAATAATGCGGATAAGTGATGCAAAATTGATCAGACATTAGCAGTGTCTAGCCTGGAACTCCTTTTCATAGCAGAAATAACAATTTGAAAGGAAAGCATCAGTAAAAGCAATCCTACTTAAAAATTTCATTTGAAGACACAGCACGTTGAAAACGAATAAATTATTAATGAAGTTTAAGGTGTGAAAAGGCTGGTTTGATCTCAAAATAGATTTCCTTTGAAAATAAGCGAGTTAAATGGAGGAATATATAAGCAAAATATAAATTTCACGGAGAAACAGTTTGAAAAAAAAATATTAAAGTCAGAACAACGAATCTTTCACTTAATTATGGAGCAAGCCGCGACTAGAATGTCAAGTATTGCGAAGACCTTTTCAGTCAGACAAAAATACATGCCAAAATCTTACAAAACACCTGCGCTTTCAATATTTCGCTTCTCGCACTTTCTTCTTATACCCATCAAGTTTATTGTCTTCTTCGTGATAAAAGGTGGCAACAACTTCTTGTACAAGTTAAGGACATCATCAGAGTAATAGAAATTTGACCATATACAAAACTACGCTCTCTTATTCCGGAAAATACAAACTGCTCTTGTTAAAATACAGTTGTTTTTACAACTGCAAATTAACGATAGCTTTCAAGCTACGATTTCTCGTAATATATATTCCTGTATAGCACCTCGGATTATTCTTTTTAACGACCACAAAAGTTTTGTATATCAACTGTGTTTCAAGTTGCGGAGTGACAAGGAGTTTTTCAGTTGCATGTCGTTGAATCTAGAAGGTGTCAGTTCGACCTGTATTTCGACAAAAGATGTAGTCGCTGCAAAGCAGTTCATAACTCCCATGTTAACTGAAAATCCTTCACTGATAGCCAGATGAAAACTGTCTGAATTTTAACCACAAGAGCGCTGAATAACGCTTTTTAATATTAAGTACATATCGATTTTTTTAAAAGCCATGCAGGCAAACTTAACATTAAGTTTTCTTGTTGTGTTTGTGGTCGCCGCGGCCCTTCAGTTTTTGACTTGTGCAGTTGCTAAATTCTCTCAGTAGTAAAGACAGAAAAACATTGTAAGAAAGAACAAAAAATTCAGAAATTGTGACTTTTTGAAAAGATTATACACAGTATACACTGTTTTTTATTCGAGACCCTTCGTAAGACATTCGAGGATGCTAAAATTATATACCGTGTCGAGAGTTTGGTATTCAACTTTACGTTTTACTAAAGATATTATCATTTGTCCCTGGGTTAGGATTTGATGTTTCAGACACCACAAATCATTTACTCTTCTTTCAAGCTGTCTTTCTCTAAGCTTTGAAGACGGTCAATTGGTTTCAGTTCATGTTTACTTGCTATACCCTTGGAAGTCCTTCATATCTGACACAAACTGCAATCAGCGAAACCCTTTTCTGACCTGACTTGTCAATGTGAGTAGCAATATTGTTTTCGTTTTGCCTTGCTTTAGTTACCCACTTCAAGCCGTCCATAGAAAAGAAACTTTTTTTCTTGAAGCTCGTTCTCAGCACTTAACTCCAAGTGGAAGAGAATAGCTCGAACGACCTTGGTATAAAAACAAAAAATCTTTAGCTTCCATCACCCTTAGTCTGCCATGTGTTATTCAGTACTGTCGAATGTGTTCAGCACGAATTTGTGTGCCTAGTTATGAACCTTGCTGAAGATTTAAAACGTTTGTGTCAAAGACATCCAGTTTTCATTTTAGAAGAAACACAATTTTAGCAAAATTGAAATCATGGAAGTGGGAAGTGTCTGATGTACAATTAATTCCACAAGCACATGCAAGCCGCCATGTTCAGTGCCTTGGTTTTTAAGGTATTTTCATTACCTAAATTTATTCAGTTGAAATTCAATACAAGACACGAATATCCTTGACTGAAACGGCTATTTATTGATAAACTACAAGAGTTGTTTTACATTCTTCGAACTAAAATCAGGGGAGATCTATTGATCGCAGTAAGTATGTAAAAAACATTATACACTTTGATGTCCTTAATGTTACAGAATGGAACTAACTTGGAACCGCTCGATATCTATTGATGTTTACAATTCTTGAGAATTCAAGTTCTGTAAAGCACTTGGAAGATATTCAGGCATATAACTGACTCAAGCAAACTCGTAAGATCTAGTTTAGGGTTACTCATACTGTGAAATCTCACATAAGTCGGATGATAAGATAGTGGTAAAGCAAAATGGCGGATTTACCGCAAAAAGTAGCAGCCGAACTTGATCTTGCCTTTCGTTTACACGTCGAATGAGAAGCCATTATCGCTTAAAAACAGAAAGCTTCACGAGTACTTTCAATATCTAAAATGTTTTCTGTACTTGAGAAAAGAAAGACGAATAAGTTCCGCCGTGTCACCGGCAGTAAACTGTCAGGACCTTCGGCAAGTCAACTATAAGACAAAAACAAGCCATCTATAGATCACACGCTCTCCTTGTGAAATCTGAAAATCTCGAGTAAGCAAGAAAATTAAGCGATAATTCCACGGTTTCCAAGGAAGATGGCAATTCCGCAAACCTTGGCAGGAAAATCAAAGCCAATTGACGTTTCTTGAAATTTTGAAACAAGACTAAAGCAGTCGCTTGTACACTTTTAAATTTGATAGTTCAAGATTCGAGAACTCGATTTTCAAAAAGCCACAAGCTTAATACTGTTTTCAACACGTGGTGTGAAAAGTGCTACTCAACCAAAACTACCTACCTGCGAGTTAAGGATCAATATTTCATCTTCTAGTGAATAAATTCAGTGTTCCATTAACACGTCTTTGGGGGTATTCATGAAAAGTTCAATAACAATTGAAAGCAAGGTTTTCTTCGCTTATCGCAATCAACAGCTCTGCGCTCACGAAAGGAAAACTATCCAAGCTTTAATGTTTTCAGTGGCTTGCTTCTCAACTAAGCAATGTTTGCTTCGCTAATTTGAATAAGTCGAATGAATATGAGAAGTGAATGTCACTCGCGTTTGACGTGGTAACCAAAACCCTTTTTTGAAAAGAAAGAAAACTCGCAATGTTTGCGAATTGTCGTGTCTAGTTAACACCTAACGGTTCCCCGTCAAATCTGTTTCCGCACGAACTCGCGGAAATCTGGCGAAATTTCACCACGGTGTTCAGCTGATAACAAAACTAACTTGGTGTGTTGATTGTGTGATACTACGAAAAAAAATAACGAGTATAGCGGAAATTTTTCATTTATTGTGAAGTCACTTTAGATTCAGCTTTTACATTTTCACGCCTTTTTCCAAATACAACTGTTTGGCAGAGGAAATAGTTCAGGTACTTTAGAACTTTGAAGGAAATTGTTAATTCAGTTTATTGTTAGGCGATCAACTGAAGAAGGCGGTTTTTTTTTCGCTGCAGAAATACAATCAGATCAATCTTTTGGTGGAAAAGAGAGGCAAAACTGGGCGTTTTTGCGGGTAAAAATTGCCTTCTGGTAGCCACATAATTGACAGCTTTTGAAGCGAAGCAGATATGAACGAGAATTAAAATGAGGCATGTCAAATCATTATTTAAGGTTGCTCTCCTAGTTTTTGACAAGTTGCACCACCGACCTACTTAACTATTAAAATATTCACGTAAGCGGCGCCTAAAATAGCTGCCCCTGTAAACAAACTTTCCGGTAACTAGTGAAAAGTGCACGGCGCTTCCTTGCAATTTATGTAATGTTTACTTTGTACAACTGCTGAGCTAGAATAATTTAATCCTTATAAAGGCCCAAGCTGTCACTTCGTGTGTGCTGATTATCCGGCAATGCAAACATCCGAAAGTTCTTTTCACACACAGAAAAATTTACATTCAATGTTTGCTTTTTCGGTTCTCTTTGAGACGTTGACAAGTTTGACTTGCTGTCATTTTCGCCCACACTCGTGGCTTCCCGCCCTGTCAAAACCTACCTTGTGTTCGCCGCCTGACATGGCGTATTTACAGAGCTGAGCGTGTGTTTAATGCTAATTGCCAAGTTACTACAACAAACTAGTTTTATAGCTAGCGGCGCGCGTACATGACGCTTCATCGCGCAAATATTCGAGCTTTTTGAAGTTAGGGCGATTTTAACTACGTCTTTTTCAAAAAACAATTTTCCTGATTTGCTTAATTTGACTCCGCCTTTCGGGAGAAATTGCAAATTTCAACTAGTTTTTTCAACATAATGTTTCCAAGAACGCAAATTTACCTCTTTAACCAGAATGTTTTATGCAGAGGTTATTGTTTATGATATATAATGTTTGTTAGACCAACTTGCTATTTAGTTTGAACTTTTACAAAAATGCCGAACTTTTAACGCTCGATTAAATATGCAGACTCAGTGATGACGCTGGGAATGAACTTGGTTAAAATGTCTGCGGTTAGAGCTAGTCACTGCGCCCTAAAAATACACCATGTACAACAGTGCCGTGAAATAGCGTTGATATAGGGTTTTACTTCATTATATGACTGAACGATTTTCACATCGGAGACTGTAAACTACAAAGTTACGTCAAAAAAATCTCGAGTACTCCTTAACCAGTGTTGGTGACCTCAACGAAAATACTGTCACCACGAAATCATAAACGGGGAATAAGTCTCGTTTCTTTAGTCTTGTGTTCCAGATTTAGAAATACTAGATTTTAATAAATCATCGGTCGTCTTTTTACTGGTTATTGCCGCGGCACCATGTTGCTCGTCAAATATACCCACCCGTACGGTTTATTAACATATGACCGTTATGCATGCTCGTCCAATGTTCGAATTTACTGCTTGCTGTGAATTATTTACTTGCTGGGCAAGATACGAGACCTACTTGCCTTGCTAAGTTCTACAGTTTAAATAACTCCAGGGCATATAATAAGTCGAGGTAGACATGCAATGAGAAACATACACTGATGTGTCGAAACCCGACAAAGACTAAAACAAATTTGGGTGATGAATATTCAAGCGACACAATTGTGGATGTTGGCAGATTTTGGGCCCGCCTCATACGGATATGAATGGCTAAGCTTCGGGGAACTGGACGCGAAGATCCGGTGAGTCTATTGACTCAATACGCTCAAAACTAGGAACTGTGTTCAGTACACAAATCTTTTAACGCTCCGGAAAATCTGGCTTGACCGCGAAACATGAACACGGCGTCCCCTGTAATAGGTACGATGTACTCCACTTTGTTGTTATTTGTACGTAAGGCTGAAAATATTCTCTCTGTTTACGCTGTTTATGATTTAATACAAAGATGAGTTTGGGATGGAATTATTCGTACCGCCGTTTACGTGACCAGAGGAACTTAAATCAGCGATCTTACTCCGAAGAAAACGCTAGCCAAGATTATCATTTAAATAATTTGTGAGTTAAGAGGTCTGGCTCCATGCCTGGCTTTATATCCAACCTTCGAGGTTTTTTTTTTTTGCCGGTTTCCTATATCGTGAGAACAACTTAATTCAAACAGAAGTGGTTACTAATGCCTAAATTGCAAGCGCTTAGAAGTTTTTTTAACCAAGTGTAAGCTTACGTTCTAAAAGGAAAATATTTCAGGCTTACAATTGGCGATGACAAGTGAATTGGAACTCAGACAAATTTACCACCGAAGATGTCAGGGCAAGACATGGAATTGGCACTATACGCCAGTTTAATGAGACCAATTTGTCAGTATGATTTCAGAGCGCTGTTTCTTATTGTTGATCAGCATATTTTGCCACCTTCAATTCGACTGTACCAAAACCCGTACATTTATAAAGAGATCGACTTAACCTTTTTTTCCCTTACCCCTTTATAACAAGCTAGTAATTAGTTTATGTCGTTAAACCGAAAACAAATGCTGTACTGTCGCGCTGTACTCGCCGTCAATTTGAGTCTCAGTTCTCCAGGAAGGCTCGCCGACTATCGCGATCTTAATAAGAACCGAAAAATCGAAGGAAAAATCAACTGTTACAAACGCTTGCAGAAATAGGCAAAGCAATCAATTGGTATATCGAGATACATTTCCTCTGAGAAAATGCTTCTTGCTGTTGTTTCATCAAAACAGTCTGCAGATGTCCCTGAGTTTGATTCATTTACAAGTCATCGACCATAGCTGTCAATCCCAAGAAAACTTTCTCTTTGTTTATTTCAAAAACTGTCTTGATACAATGTTCGGAAAAGGGTCGAAGTTTCTTTCGCGTTAAATGTAGAATCCTGTAAGAAATTTGCCCGCTCTACAGAGTCAATCCAACAGATTGCAACTAAAAAGTAAACAATTTATAACTGTGGCGAAATCTGTTTGAGGAGACGGCTTAAGTTTGTGGAGTTGATCTGATATACAGCTGGCAATATTTTCACCGTTTTCCAAATTTTCTCAGAAAGCGAGATAAAGTTTTGAAAGGTCCGAGATATCGACTCCGCAACTCTTAACCTTTTATCATTTTCACAGCTATAGCCAGGATGGAGAACAGCTAAATCTGTGTGGGGGTTAGCTTAAATATTTCATATAAGAAAACTGCTTTACAGCTTACCTAAAAGGAAAAAAACTTGAATGTCTTTTTCTGCAACTACGTGATGTGTCGAATATTTCAAAGAAAAAGGAAAAAAGTCTTTTGAGCTTTCTTAATTTTATTTCTTTGTTAATGGGGAGCAATGGTTGCAAGCGCCGCCACAAAGGAACACCGATTCATTTCAAAAATGGATTCAAGGAGCATACATACTTGAATTGCGTCTGGCTATTTGGTTGTTGTTTAGAAAGACCTCAGGCACGTGAAACGACCAAAATTAATCTCTTTGAATTTCAAAGAAAGCCTGACTTTCAAGCGGCATATTTGTGGTGAAGATGAATATACGTGTATTGAAAGAAAAGGAAGATGGCATATTAGCCAGCCTTGGGGCATATAGTCAGATTTGTGCACGGTAAAATTGATTTATACCTCAATTTTCCTAAGGGAATACGTTTGTATATGCGGAACTGATTTATTTACAAGCTTTACAGCTTATGAGAATCTCAGTAATGCTGACAAGATCACCCTGTAACATAAAATGCCTGCATATGGGTTTTATTGGAAAACAACCTTAGATTACTGTTACTTGACCTTAGAACACCTGTGAAGAAAGGGTAACTGTGCATTTAGGATAACTACAAGTTAAAAGTCTTCTAGAAATCATAGTTTCACTTGCATTTAGTCTTTATTATTATTCTGCAAAAGTTACAAAGCCTTGATTTGGCATTTTCAACTGACTACACAGAATTTTGTTTTCAGAACTATTAGGAATTAGTCGCACAGTAAGACAAGAATCAAAATATAGCCTTGCCGCATGTATTTTTAAAATTGGACTACTGATATAAGTTCTGTGCATTGAAGACTTGTATTGGAGGTAGCGTTCGCTGTTTCCTTGATCCTCACGTATACAAAAGCTTTTATATTTAGCGATTTTTACTTTAACCGGAATAATTGTATGAATACAGGAAACCACACTGCAACGAAAGACTGACTTCGGTTAGAAGTATGTTGAAAACTTCTGTCAGTAATGAAACAGAAGAATTTGACTTGGCTTGAACTTAGAAGAAAAACGAGAATTAAGCAAAATACACGACCCAAAGGCAGACCAGATGTTTCAAGTCTCAGAGTAAAACTAAACGGAACTTTCTGGCAGTTCACCTACCGAATTCAACGGTAAGGGTGCTCCAAGACCTTCGTCGGTCAAACACTCTTTGCGTACATCTTGCTATGAGAAGTGCTTTGATAAATATAGTATTTTCTATCATGATAGCGAAAAGTGTACTGAAAAACTGGCTAAAAATATTGCGAATATGCGTGTGAGCGAAACGAAGAAAAACTGCTGGCTTCAGCGAGGCCACTTAAGATGAGATATGTCAATAAACGTGTATTGCAAGAGGAAACGTTGAAATTCAATATACCACGAACTCTATTGCAAGGCTCTTTAGCGGTCCTTAGATATACAGTATGGTTTAGTTATGACACTGGTAAAAAATGCTAGTTTCGTTAACAAAAAACATTCTAAAATGAACACATTCTACATGTATCTCAAAACCAAAGTTTCAAATAGTTGTTCGGCATGTTAGGACGCAAATTAGATTTTTTGGGTCTCTGTAAAAGCAGTCAGTCTTATTTATAATTCAGTAATCGCTTAAACGAGAAAAATAGACAAATTCAATCCTACACAGACTTTTAAAAATGAACAACTTTCCACCATCCTTTAGAGTCACAGAGCTTTGGCTTCAAAAGTCTTCAAAAGCAGCTGCAATCGAAAGAGACCTTTTGAAAGATTTTAGCATAACATTACCCTTTGAGGCAGGACGACTTCCGACATCACAGAAAACAGCCTTCAACACATTATTTCCTTTAGCTTTGTGGGTTTGCAGGGTTATCAGGATCATGTAACTTCTGCGCGATTTTCTTTCTCGCAACCCGTTTATTTTACGGCAACAACTGTATGCGTAGTTGAGGAGAGTCAGCGGCGTACTCTTTCAGTGATCCAGTCTTTTTTTTCGGCAGGCGGGCGTTAATCTTCTAAAAGCACACAAAAGGCTTCTAGAATAAAACCTTCTTGAATACCGTCCGTCCTTCCCAGTTGGTAATTACACCCTTGCTGATTTCTCATTTCTTTCTCTCCAGCCTTTGATTTAAACACAAAACGATTTTCAATAATAAAGAGACGAAATAAAGAGAAGTCACGGCAATCCGTGCCTTCCGACACTAAACACAGGTATCACTTACACATTTTGCCTGAAGCGGTGAGCAAACAAATGCGTTTAGAATAGGTTAATAGTTATTTTATTTATTCAAGAAATATAGCTCCCTTAAAAAAGAGAGCATATTCGCTAAGAAATAAGATTGACTCTGAGAATCAGCGTGAAAAATAATAAATAGTGAAGTAGTAACATTTTACCCCCTTGATTATGTACCAACTGTTGGCGGTGACCCAGTTGAGAACTGACAGAGATGAAAGAATTGCCGCCTGAATCACACCCCTTGTTGTGTTATTAAAGGCGTGAGTGTATAAGTGTCTATTTAACCGCAATAATTTGTTCTCTCAAGTAGCTATACACGTATACACAATTTAAAAGACTTTTCTCGTGTGCGGAATATCTAGCTTTTTGGTCAAATCTATGAAAGTTAGGACGAGTGTAACACTAAACCGGGCAGCGCAAAGGCCGATAACGTGGTTATCAGCACGGAAAGGAGACAATGGGGTTGAATACTGATCCGTGTCTAGCCTCTCGAGTATAAAGATTAAAGTTACACAGTGATATATGACTGGAATGCATCAAAATACGAGAAGAGAAAAATAGCGGTGTCGTGCTCAGAACATTAAGGATCGCTCTAGCTGTTGTCAATAATACCTACCCTTCTACAGTATTAACCACTTTAGAAATGAATAGCTTGTAATTATGGCGATGAATATTATGAGAACGTACTTAATTAGAGGCATTCACTTGACCGTAGAGCTCTAGCTAAGAGGTCTGTTTAGCGAGAGTCAAAACATAAAACCACTGTGTAATTCACAAAATGTTTGTTGTTTTTAGAGTTGAATGTTAATATTGCGGAACGAATCTCGGTTTTGTAAGCGTTTATTTGGCAAGCGAGCAGAAAAGGAAGCATTTACAAAAATAGATGACTTACTAGTGTAATTCTTTCTTAAACAATAAATTGCATTAAAGACAAAAAGAGAGTTTGTTAACAAGAAAAAGGAAATTTGGGCTTATTACGCAGCAAACAGAAAAAAGTTTTCGCCGGTTGAAGCTTGTCTTTTCAAGCCGAAAAAAAGCCACACGAAAGAAGAAAACAACAAGCCGAAATCAAAGAACCCGACACCATTGATCCGTGTCGAAACAAAAGCTTGGTTTCAACGGTTAAATGATCATTTTTACGGCAATACCGCAGCGTAACAAAACCAAAGAGACTGAACGCGCGCACACACCAGCCGTGTTCCAGTTTGCCCTCCTTTATACTTGTTCGTGGGTCCGTGCCAATCGATAGATTGTCGTTGAAATCGCCCAAACAGCTTCACTTATTCCTTTGATATGAGTTTTTAGAGGTCTTCGTCGTATCTTCTGCGGTTCAATTGTTCTAGTTGTGGAAAGAATAGCGTGAAAGCGAAGCCAATTGCCCATGAGATTTCACATTGTCTCGAAGCCGCCAAAGTATCTGCAATTGGCGGTATCGAATTTCAAAGGCGTGCTTTCTGTCGCGAACCCACTTGTGAGCGACAGCTTAACCTGTCAACAAGCCGTCAATATAATCACCGCCGTGACACCACAACTTAAGAAATAACGCAACTCCAATCAACACGAATAATTTTCCACTTAAAATTAATCTTCGTTGTTTGGTGCGCTTTTAATGGCAGCTTACTTTGGCAATTCAATAAAAGATTGTAAAAACTCTCTGCGTGTGACCAGGTTGTTATTTCTATCGTCTTCAGCGCGTTTTCCAATTTTTCATTTTTCCATGGTGAAACAATTGGCGATATCTGCAGGTGGTTCGCGCGGATGTAATTCGGTTATTGCACGTGCGTTTTGAGCCCAGCGGTTCAGTGGAAACTTCCTCTCCCCGGTTGTGATTGGACACTTAACATTTTTTCCTGCGAGACTGGAGTCACTGCAAAATGTTTTTGCCTTTCGTCAATTCGGGGAGGCATTATAATAAGCCTTTGTAAATCAATTATTTCGATTCCAAGACCGATTAGGGAAGCTACGCGTTCGGATCTTGGATCTGTCATCTACAGAGCCAGCTAGGTACAGCGTAGAAAGTTGCTCTGCGATTTTACACTTGCGAATTTTCGCCGCGATACTGCTATTTGCCTTTTTATGCACGTGTACACTGTCGATTGTTCAGTCCTGGTTGGTCACAGAACGATCAATCAAACTGTCACATGTCATTACGGAGAAGACAATAAAAAAAGACGCCTGGCCGCCCTTTCTACCAATAGCTTAGTTGTTGAGGTGTCAAATCGATAGAGCAAGGCCTGCTTCGAATCGAAGTGGCTTGCCAGACAACACGACTAAATTTCTACATAATTCAGATTCGCGCGCGAAATGTTCACCGCGCTTGAGCAGAGTGGAAGTCGGGTGTAGAGAGGAAATTAAGCTCGTGTTCCGATTGACCAAGCAGGTGGAATGAAAGGAGCCTCTCGCACAGATCATAGATAGTAAACTACAAAAGCAGCGAAGTCAATCGTATCACAGAAACAATTACACAAACAGCAATATTGTGGCGAGTTTGCAACACAAGTCTAGCTCTGCCAGGCTGAGATTCGCGGGGATAAAAATATCGCGAAATTCGAGCAGCAGCTTGCCTCAGCAAAAGACTCGGTCGAGCCACAGTTTTGTGTATTTGTGACTTCAGCGCGCGTATCCCGATGACTATGGAAGATAGCTCCCACCGGAAGCGCCCCAAAATAATCGGTTAGTTCCACAGCATCTGAAATGAAGCACTTAACGATTGCTACTATATTAAGATTTCAATTTAACAAAGTTGCGTTGTGATCTCTTCGCAGGGAAAGCAAGCTGTGGACAAAATGGTAGCCAGACAAGGAAAATGAGCGTGTGTACGGGCTGCCAGGAACCGATTGAGGACCGATTTGTGATGAAAGTTATGGACGAGCCGTGGCACGAAAGCTGCCTGCAATGCTGTATATGTAGAAACACGTTATCACGGTCATGCTTCAGCAAAGACAGAAAGCTCTACTGTAGAACAGACTATGAGAAGTAAGTAACTCGTAAGCCGCTTGCTTCACTTGGAGGTTGTGAATTGTCGCCTTATTTGACGACCTTTCCATCTCCCTGTTCTCATTAAATATTTTTATAATTAACAATTTTTCTCTAAGTACCTACTAGATTACCGATCTAAAGCAATGTTGCCGATTTCAAGCTATCTGTTATTTATGAAATCGACAAGGCTTCCCCGTCTGTCTTCGACCCAGAAGCTTTGTCACGGCCGTCAGTCGCGTCCACTTGCTTTAGGCGAGAGGTTGTCAAGGATTCCTTTTTATTTAGCGGTAATAATTTTTCTAAACGTCCCAGTTTTATTCACCGAGGTATTTAATGTTCTGAAACGTTTCTCAATAAATTGTGGCGTTCGTTTTGCATCAGTCCATACGGCGATCATCCCGAAATTATATTTACATCACAGTCCTAAACATATACATGTTAACTATGCATCGGTCTCCTTTGAACATCTAAAGCGTAAGGCCGCCTGCCGATCTTGAAAAATATGAATAATAATTACGTTTTCTGACTTATTTCACCTTTTAATATGATTAACGTGTTGAAAGGTACAGAATACAACTTAGATACTTTTAGCTCTTAATTTTCGCGCTCTTGTATAGTAACGCGGCAGTTACTACAACCAACTGTAAACGTACAGGAAGTTCTTTTGAATGTGTTAATCAAACGTGGATCTTGAAGTGATAGATCTCTTCCGTTATTTTTGTAGTACGCATACGACTGCTTTTGCTATCATTTATGTTTTAAATTGCCTAAATGTCCGTCTGAGCTTTTTACGGGTGATTTTTGTGTAGGTAATTATTTTTCGCACTCACGAGTTGTATTTGGATCTTGAACAATCCCTGGGTGATTTTTTTTACCAGTCATATAATTGTCAGTGTTCCATGTGGACGGACATACCGTCTTTAAACGTTAACAAGACAAGAAGTAATAGCAACCTCGAACAGGAAAATATATCTTTTTCCTTTCAACTTTTTAAGAAAGTCGCAAGTCGTTTGACAAAACCGGCGTCTTTTGCTTTATTTTCGAGAAAAAAAAAAACATTTCCGTTAAGAAGGCAGATTGCTTGACCAAAAATTTTCCCTTTAAGTGCACAATTAAGGCTCATTTTATAAGACAGAAAAGTGATGAGACAAATTGCAAAGAAAGATTTCAATTTGGGTCGCGTTTAGTTACTTAGAACGAAGCCTGAATGCAACATTTAAATTATCTTACAATATATTACTTTGCTAATAATAATAGCAGCCTGGAAAATGATTACTTATTATTATTTGAAAAGAGTATACCTTATCTGCATAAAGACATTTTTTTTTTCGATTGACTGAAAGGTTTTTGGTCCATTTGTCCGTGAAATTTGTTCCAAAAATCGGTTAGCGGCGAAGTTTTTATTTTGATAATTGAATGTTTGCCTAAGAGCGGATCTATTACCATTGTCAATCACACAAACCATTAAGTGTTCTAGGCGAAGTGGCTCCTTGCACACCGTTGTTCGTTTTTCTATTTATCTCAGCATAATATTACCGCCTATGCGTTCAAAGACCGGTTTTTTTTGTGCTGCGTTCTTTAAAATAAAATGATGTTGCCGTGGATATACAAAAGTTAAAACGGAGCCGCCTTATGAAGTATTTGTTTAGAATGTGTTAGCATATCCACTGATTTACCTGAAGCAAGAAAATCGCAACGTGGATTTCCCTTTTTATTAGTGATAACTAAGAGATATTTTTACCCAGAAGCGAGTGAATGACTCTCAAGGAGCTAAAAATGACAACAATTGTCGCGCGCGGAAAATAAATCAAACTGCTTAGTGAAACACTTGTCTGGCTTGTGTGCTGTCGTATTCAACATCAAAGCGGCCATATATAATGAGCAAATGAAAACATGGTCGGATGTATTGAAGTTATCTTCCTTGCTAACCTTTCCACACGTTTTGTGCTTGAAGTAGGTGTTGAATCACCCGGAAATATAGAATCGAAAGAAAAACAGTATAATTAACGACAACAAGCAACGGCAAACACCATCGCATGTGTTCACTTGCTTTCCAAAATCGTACTGTTGGTCAGTCAAAAAAACACTGCTTGACAAAAACATCGGCGATTTCTTTGAAGCGCTAAATAACAGTGATGGTTTATTTTAACCGATGTACGAACAAATTACGCAGTTAAAGTTCTATAAACGCAACGAAAGAGTAGCCAAGAACAATGGACATCCAACCTTAAACCCTCCCTCTAAACACGGGTGAAATAAACTTTGAAATTCAGCTTTACGAACGCTACAAAATCTGATCAAAGAAAATGTGAATAATTCATTAGACCTTACACGGCCTTTGCAAACACACCTTAGCGTTTGTAGGTGATTCTTTTGTCATTTTCTTCGAGAATTTAAATCAATCTTTTTTTCTTTTTTCCCTGCATGTAAATGTTCCGTCTTCGTGTGTACAAGATAAAAACATTTTTCATTTACATGTGCATAGCATTGCCGAGTTTTGTTTGAGCGCAAACTCAAGCTGCCCAAAGACAGATTTTTGACTATTTTGAAACACTCGAAAGCAGCTAAAAAAAATTTTGAAATGACCTAAATTCTCAGGGAGAAATCGAACCAGATAATCTGCTTACTACCGAAAAAGTATTTCTTAGATTTAGTCAGCTTAAAGTGCTTGAATTTGACAGTTGTCGATCAAAAATGGCTTACTTGGTGATAAGGTCGTTTCTCGTTCGCAGACTCTTTCTGAGCCATAAAAGGAGATGATGATTTACAGCGCTTAAAAGGATTTACCCATTTTCCGATGCATCCACTAAAATCTGTTTTCATTTTTGCAGTAGAGGGCTTTTTCTCTCTTGCTCTCCGTCATTGAAAACGGACTAGTAATATAAATTAGTGATTTTCTTTAGTTTAAGGTGTTTCAATTTAGGAACAAGTGCTGTTCTAAGTCAAGTAAATCATTCGCTGACAACCGCGCTATAATTCTAATTGTTTCTACCCGTCGCTGTATCTAAATACCGTATCAGGGCAATATTTGTCGCTGTAATTACCTCGATCAAAATCGAACTAAAAAAACCTGCTTAGTTTTTCGAAGTTGGAAAAATGGACAAACTAAACTGATTTGTTCGATTGCATATTCCGTCGTAAATTTAATTTCTAACAAGGGTTATTGTTCAACTTTAAAATATAGAATATATTTTACCAGCAGGTATGTAAGTTAACAGTAAGTTTCGTTATAAATTTGTCTCGTTCAAGTAAGTAAATATGTGCTGTTATCGGCCTTTTTTTCCACTAGCTGGAAGCTGAACTGAAGGCGTTTTCAGTTAAGAATTGACTTCAAAACCGATTTGTAGTTAAGGTCTCTACCTTACTTATAGAGCCATGTCAGGCCAGATCAAAAACTTTCGTTGCATTTTTCTTTGTGCAAGACATTTATCTTCCAAACGGCGTCCGAATACAGATATGGTTCAAACATGAACAATGCCTTTCCCGGTGGCCGGAAATTTAAAACTGTTCTAGTTTTCGAAGGTTATCTCGGCAGCTGGAAATTCACCCTTCTTGGGTATAAGTTACAATGGCCCTATGATACAACAAGGTTATCGGACGGTGTTTTAAAGCTAAAGATAGCTCTCAGTGTTGTAAAATTGAGAATCTAAGTTACATACTAAAGATAGTGTTGATATGGAAACTTCACGCACAGTGGAATTAGGTTATAAGGCTGTGGAAGTTTTGGAAAGAGAGAATTTTAGATGGGTCAGTTTTCGTAAGATTGCTGTATTTTAAGGAAGTGAAATTTAAAACTGATAGCCTAAAAATTTAACGATTTAAGTATGCATGCTTGAAATTGGAGTTCGGTTTTGGTGAATTGACAAGTTGCTCCCATTCATTTGTTTTGGCTTAAAGATAAAACACACCTTGGAGTCAAATAGCCCAGAGCCCAGAGTACTTGGCCTTCGCAGAATTATCTAATGATATACAGCGAAGAAATAGGAGCAGGGGGTTGTTTAGTCTTAAAATGCGGTATTTTGTCTTCGACTGCTGATATGATTTTAATGGAATGCATAGTGGAATTGATAAGTTGTCCCAACCACTCGACATCTTGCCCAAATATACCCATGTTTTTGAAATCGAATCTCTACGCCGCCCAAAAATCTCTAGACCTTGAATGACTCTTTCAGGGGTGAATACATTTCTTATCTGCTGGATGTTAAACGTGCAACGATTTTCACCTCACGGTACACCAACAATAACAGTTTAGATATCTGACAACGAAGCGATACAACACACCAAAAATTTGACCTTGGAAAGCCCTGTTCTGATAACGGGCTATAAAATAGCGTACTGTTTCGCACTATTGCTATAAGGAGGGGATTCTATTTATTGTTTCAATTAATTTAGAATTTATTCGGTACTTGACTAATAATAGCTTCCCTGGTGTGTGATACGACTATCGAAGCGACCTTTGCATGTTTACAGGACTTATATCTATTACCAAGAGCTTTCATCTGTTTAAGTAAATCTATAAAGAGTTTTATATGAAGCAATTTCCGACAGGAAGGGAAACCCATGCAGTATCGATTGTTTTAGTGATGCCAGTGGAAGATTAGATAAAACAGGCTGGCAAAAACGCTAAGTATTTGGCACCTAAACTATGGCAACTTTCACTACATGTATTTCAAGCTTAGCAGATGTGAATTTATTTTGACAATTTGATCAATTCGCAATGATATGATATCAAGCTACTATAGAGGACAACACAGTCATTTTCTACGTACAATACGTGAATGGCTTCTTGCATAAGGCGCACGCCTCAATTTTTCTCGTCGCTTTGTATAGAGTATATTCAGTGACTCATGTTCGTCTGCTGTCTCCTTGGAATTTGTGCGTTGGCTGCCACATAGAAGCTAAATTAAACGTTGAATTATTCAAACTATCGGTCACTGACTAGCGAACAAGAAGTGAGCTATATTTCGATAGCACGTTTAAAATTTGACATATTGAACCTTCAGTCTGCCGAAACCCTGTCACACGTTGGTCTCGCAGCTGAGGTTAGTGCAAAAATAATGGCAAAGTCAGGTAGTTTTTTATAGCGTTTACCTATAAACACCATCATAAGGCGTGACTAGTACAGTTCATTCTTTGTTCCGTAGTCCCTTGTACCTTATGAAATACATTAAAATGAAAAATTCAGCAATGAAAATAAAACTTGTTAAGCTCTCTGTCTTGAAAAAGTCAACTAAATCGTGCTGCTGTTAAAAAAAGTATGAATTATTACAAACAGTCCTCTAATATCATATATTATTCCATTTTGGTCTTGAACTCTGAGAATTGTTTTAATTTATCCTTCGACGCGTAGCATTTTCCGAAGAATTGAGTTTATAAGAGGAAGCGAATGACAATTTTACAGACCTTTTGTTTTTATTCATAAAACAAAGAAAAGTTTGGAAATCTAATGTTTGCAATTAAAGTTAGTCAACAGAGTACTGACTTTTATCAGATAACAAACCATATTTAGAATTATTTAAGAGACGTTTTTTAATTTTGCTAACGGTGGTCTTGCTTACAAAGTTAACAGGAAACAGTGTATAACAATATTAGCATCGATAAGCTGATGGTGGAAAAACATTAATTTATATAAGTTTATTTAAGAGTCAATATGTTAACATAAGGAACAAAGAATCGAAAAGTGATATGGGTTTCATATTTGCTCAATCGCTGGTACTTGCAATTCGCACGAGGTCACAAATAATGAAAAATTGGGGGAACGAAATAAGACTTTAAAGCCTTTAGCTTTTACAGAGCAAGGAAAATATCTTAAAAAACCTTAACTCTTCAATTGCACAAGACAGACACAATTTAGTTAGAATTGTAGATTCTCTCTCTTAAGTAACACCTCCGTTGTTTGTTATTCTCAGCAGGTCAGTAAATACCAGGAAAATGAGATATTTAAACGCAAATAGAACAAGCTGGCGGTTGATATAATATCTAAAGAGCTTGTTTAAGCAGCTGAACCTGCCAGAAATATTACTCATTATCTAAGTTTACCGAAACGTGGTCGGAGACAGGTTTTTTAAACTGAGACGTTAAATGGAACCGTGTTATTTACACGTAAGGAATCGATAAAAAAATAGACATCAATTCGCCAAAGAGTTTTAAAGAAAGCTTGGAACGTAGACTAAAACAAAACTCAACAAAGACGAAGTTACTTTTTTATATCTTAAAAGCGTCTTTTAATCGTATGGTTTTCAGCGCACTTATTTCTTCCATTTCAGTAGAATTGCCATCGGGTATAAAGGGTGTTTTTTTAGTGTTCTTTAAGTTATTAAAAAACGAAGCCCTGATTCTATCTTTCTAGATATCCGGAAGAGGAAAACAGCTCAACAAGTGTTATCAGAATTTCAATTTCCTCTACTAAATGAACAAGCAATCGACCGATATTCGAACGTATTTATTCCTGTCGATCTTTGCATGTCGCTTTTGTAAGGTGAAGTCTGTATTCAAGCTAAGTGGCCCAAACGCCACGAATAGGAGAATTCTACACCGCGCTTGCGTCCATCTAACCCCGGTACCCATCTATAAACCTGGGTGCAGAGAGACACTGTGAGAGAAAAGTTTCCCCTAGCTTTACACTTTCTTCGTTGTAAACATAGATAAACGACAAAATATTTTCCACAAATTTTCTCAATATTTACAATGCAAATGCGATTTTTTTCGAGTTGATCTTTGCCCGAGCACGAAGCGTGCGTACCATAAATCGAACCGTATCTTAAAGTACAGACCGAGAAAACGAAGTTAATTAATAAGATGTCTATTGTATCTCTCGCTCTTTCAAGTCAGGCTCGCAAGAAGCGAGCCGTTCTACGGAAAACGGCCCGTAAAATTGACCAATCACGGCGCACGAACTATTCGAGAGGTCTAATAAGCTCTGAAGTTGTACTGATTTAGATCCGACCAAAAAGGTGCTTGTTCCCGCATGTGGTACAGAACTTATACCGTCCACAAGATACCCTGTGCAAATTCGTCATTGATTATTATTTCTAAAAGTAATGTTATTTTTTGTCCGCAGGATGTATGGAACAAAGTGCAGTGGTTGCAAGACAACAATTCCAGCCAACGAGTTCGTGATGCGAGCATTAGGAAACGTGTATCATATACAATGCTTCGTCTGCACAATGTGTGGACATCGTCTTGAGAAGGGACAGGAATTTGCGTTAAAAGATAACAAATTATACTGTAAGGATGACTATGGAAAACTTCCAAGTAAAGGCTCGTCAAATAGCAGTCCGCCTCACAAGCCACAGCAAGAAAGTAAGTCAACTTTTTTTTAACGCATTTAATCCATTATTGTTAACTGTGTTCCAATATATTCTGTTGTTGTTGTTGCCTAAATCTAATGGTAGGGTTGCCTAGGAAGCATGACATCGTTATGACGACAACCTCACGTGACACATTTCGGTGTGCACGTGCATTTCTTGGATTGGACTGGTTAATTTGATTCGGAGACTCTACGAACTGTGCGCGTTGTTTTATAGAGATTTAGCTACATCGAATTGAACACAAATGTCGGTTTTGTGATAACATGAATTATGACATTGTGAAACCGCGTAGAGCTAATGTTACATGAATGAAATAAAAAATGAGGGGTTTTCTCCAAAATGACACTAACCATTTATTTTCGAAGTGGGGGTGTGGAGAATTAAGCTAAGGAACAGAAAAGGGAGGTTAATGATTTGTAGATTCTCATGGAGTGACTTGTACCGCCATTAATAAATGAATAAATGTTGTTTTTGCCTTAAGACCCTAAACGTGCTTTTCATGGCAGGTATTCCCTTCAAAAGTGCGTCCAGGTTTACTAACATAGTCTTTTTATCTCTTTTTACTTTGCAGACGTTGTTAATAACAGTTTTAAAACTGAAAAAGAAACCAAAACGGAGAAAGGAGACAATTCCGATTCCGACGATTCATCAGTATTAGGTGATGATGAAAATGATGATAAAAAAGGACCGAAAAGACCACGAACAATACTCACAAGTCAACAAAGAAAAATATTCAAATCTGCCTTTGAAATTAGCTCCAAGCCTTGCAGAAAGGTAGGGTACTTAGCCAGATAACTGATGGTTGTTTGTAGTTGGAAATGTTTGTTAAATTTTAAAAAAAATACAGAGAAGTGAGGCCTGGTGGTCTATAGTAGACTAATAGACTCTAATAGACTCTAATAGACTAATAGACTCTGCTCTACTAACTTGGGACACTCAAAAGTCATTGCGTTTGGTTCTACGAACGAAGGCCGAAAGTTCGGGCCTGGTACCCCCCCCCCCCCCCCTCCCCCAATTGTCTTTGTGCAGAGTTCCTGGACAAGACACTTTTCTGTCTTAGCTTTGCATCTATCCAGGAGTATAAATGTGTGTTCTGCAAGGGACCTTGTGATGTACTAACATCCAATCCAAGGGGAAGTGGCCATTTTCCTACTCACTATGTAGACGAGAGGTAACGCCTATTACATGGACACGTTTGGCCTGTTTTTATACGCCGTGTGAGAGTACGTCATCCTGAATGATTAGTGAAAACGTATTGTATCGGGACAAGGAGAGGAGAGGGGCAGTAAATAATAAGAAGAAATCTTCTTCCCCCTGCTATCCTTATTCCTATCAAACACTTTTATCATTGACATCGCTATGTTATTGCTTTGTTTTTCTTAATAACAGGTCAGAGAAGAACTTTCAAGAGAAACAGGTCTTAGTGTTCGTGTTGTTCAAGTCTGGTTTCAAAACCAGAGAGCCAAGGTAACTATAATCGTCGAGATTTTTTCCGCCATAGTCTGTAGGAATGCTTTTGTCTCGTGAGAGAATTTAGCTCTCTGAAGCTGTACCGCACTTTATCCTTTTTATACAGAAGTGTGTAATTAGTCATTGAATTGTTGTATTTATTGACAGATTAAAAAACTCGCGAGAAGAAATAATCCAGAGTCTGACGGGGCTGCAAGCTGTAGAGTTAGTAATCGACAAAGAAGTCTTAAGAAAAGTAAAGACGGAAAATGTAAGTGTCTGATAGCACGACATATAACTACTAATGAAACGTCCCGGTTTTACTTTACATCACCATCATTGGACGTAAACACAAAATTGCAATAAATACAAGAAACCTTTCCTCAGTCTATGGTATAAAACTTATATGAAATTTTAAAAAGTTAAGAAAATCCAAGTCAACCGTTTTCTACTCTTATTGTCTTAGCTTTTTGATGCAGGACATTTTTTAAAGGAAATTGTTAAATTTGTTGAAATGGTACTCAAGTAGTCGACAGTTTTTCTTGTAAAACTGAAACCCCTCTCTTCACATACAGGCATCTACAGTCAGAGGCCCGACATGTAGGATTCTGTAAAGAACTTTTCTTGGCAAAAATGGCACAATTTTTCACCTTTTCCACTCTTTAAAAATAAAGTTTGCAATGGGTGATTCATTCATTTGACGAAACAATTTTTCTTTTGTTTAGCGTCAAGTCCAAGAGATAAACGGCGGGCTGACAGGGACAGTCTGGATCTTCCTCCGTCACTCTCCCCTCCCCCACAACTACCAGGATCTCAACCCCCTCCCTATGGAATGCTTCCGCCTCAATACCAACATTTACAAAATCATATGGGACCAATGATGGCACCACCCCAGTTCCAACCTCCGTACCAAGGACCGCTTAATCACATGGACTCCGGGGAAATTCCTATGGAGCATGGAATACAAGCAATCGATGAATGTATGATGCGACAACAGCAGTTTAACCCGGGGGATATGGGCGGATACCCCACCGCTACAAATCACAATGGTCAGAATCACTTAGAACTTATGCATGACATGATTAATTCATTTTAATTTATTCTAATTTGGACGTTAAAAGTATATCTTGTACAACAATTATTGACAATGCGTTGTCGGCGTCACAAACAATATATTAGATTATTATCGATATTGCTATTCGCTTATGCTATTTATTTATTTTTTGCTGATGCTAGTTTTTAATACATTCCCAGCAAAAGTTTTTAACTATAAAAGAGGATGTGTTTTTTTTGTTGAGAAAATTCAATTATGCCTCGGTCTTATCACACACAAATGGTGTTTTCTGGCATCAAGTCCTGATATACCTAATTTAGTGATATTTTAAAAGAAAATGAATGTTGATCACTTAAAGAGAAAGGAGAGAGAAAGAGAGCCTGTTATCATTCGGAATACTTTTCCAACAGATCTCCGTTTCGTTTAAAAGCATAGAACTATAGACGGGGACCATGTCATGTCTCTCAATGGAAGAAATTTTCCGATTCTGCTTTTTGCCCGTGTTGAAAACAACATAAATATGTCAAAGTTAAAACAAATCAAACTGAGTGAGTGACAGGGGTGTGGCGTGTGTCTCTTTCAATGTTTCCAATTGGCGAATAATATTTTTCCCCGCGCTAGATTCTGCGTTGCATTAACCGAAAAGTTAATTATCTTTTAACAAATTCTGTTTTCCAAGATAACCGAGACCTCTGGAATAAGAAATATCCTTGGAAATTTTTAAAATCCCTCTTTTTGTACTTAGCATACACTAGTTCTTTTTGTTGGAGTTTTGGTCTGTTCTCATTGTTTCAAGTGAACGTTTAATATTTGATGTTGTTGCTTTGAGACTGCGTGAATATTTATAGCGTTATATAAACGACTTTCTTTCAAACAACAGGCCTCGTTACATTTTCCCGCCCTTTTTTCACATACGTCGTGTAATAGTCACGATTTATTGGTGCGGTTACCAAGCTGAACATGAGAAACAATCCGCCATATTCCCATATTGTCATTTTTAACAACAACCTGAAGAAGACCAGTGAAACTAATCGAAACGTCGATTTTTAAATATTCTTACCCTCGGAAAAGATCCCAGAAAACAGTAAACAATTTTTATATAGAGAAAATTCAAACTTCACGAGCTTAAAACTGTATGACAGCGGGAAATGTTTAAAATGGAATTCCATTTTGCGGCAGGGCCGGAGTTAGTAAAATTTCAAGGGATCGATCCAAGCAAAGGTTTTTGAGAGTCCGACATTACCACGTTATTGACATGTTTCTTTCAGTTGTTAAGCGCACTTCTACAAAATAAAACTGTTATTAACTTTGCTAGCCGTGATCTAGGAATGTGTTTCCAAGGTTCTCTAAAGGCAGTAAATATATAGACAAGAGCAGATCTTTGGTTTATTAGCTCCATTATGGGAAGAAAGATTGATAAATTTTATCTTTATCTTTTTGGCCTTTAACCAGTTAGTTGCTTCGTTATCAGCGAGTAAAATGAATGAACCGCTTTTTATTTACTGGCTTTAGGAAAATCAATGAAAACACTATGGCCTCAACAATCCAAAAACACAAAACCTTTAAAGATAATACGATTTTTTATGTGTTTTGGCTTAGCTTATAAATTATATTCCTTTGATGGTAACATAGTCTCAGTCCCATTACGTGAGCAATGTTTTTACGTTTTTTCTTTATTCCAAGTTGTTCATTTGTTTAGCTCAGTTATAAAACACAGGTCTGCTCAAAAACATCAGCCTAATATCAAAAATTATTTTGTTACAGATTCTGACGATGCCTCAACACAATGGTACAACGTGTATTTATAGCAGTTTGCAGACCTTGGCATCAGTCTATAACTCTTTCAGTCCCTCGATCAAAAGATAAACTCTCCTTACTTTTCCAATACATTCTTTAAATGTTAGTTGTGAGAATTTGGTGTTAATCAAGTCAGTATCCAATATTTGATGATTTTCTTTAATCTCATTACATATCTTCTTGACAATGTTGTGGTACTGTAAGGAGATTTCATTTGTTGATCACTGTTGGGGGAATGGAATGGCTAAAAGTGTGTGTTACATTTTTTCACAACTGAATAAGATTTTCTTGAAACTTGAAATATAGAAAGTCAGCGACTTAGCTAGAAATGGTTGAACATTGTATCAACAACTCCATCATCAGTGTAAAAGTCAAGAAACAACAACCTTTAAGTCCCAAGACTGAAACATCAATTCTCTTTCCTATTAACCATACATATCTTTGAATGTTACTTCTAAGAATTTGGAAGTTAATAAAAAAATCCACAGTTGATGATTTTTTTATTAATCTCATTATCTATAGGCTTGACAATGTGTTGAATTTGTAAGGAGAAATTAATTTTTATCGTGCACTCTTGGGAATTAAAGGTTTTATATAAGAGCCCTTAAATCTTTAAGTATCGTCAGCAAATGCTGAGTATCGTATCGTATTAATATACTTATTTATTAACGTTGCATTCTCAAAGGCTTCTTATTATAGGGGCCGGAAAAACCCATTGCATGTTAATTTATAGAGATGTTGGAAAGCTCTGGAAGTAGAGCTTTGCTTCCAAATAAATCTTCCATTCTCATAATTTAAACAGCATTGAACTCCTAGTTGTATTATAAAAAAATATTGTTAAGGTGTAAATATTATTCAAAGGCAATAAGCGAGCCTTAATTTCTTGCTGTCATTATCGTGTACAGAATAATCAGATTCTAAAATAAAATAATTCAAAGTTATTACTGATTGCTGTTCACTGTGTTATATTCTTAGAAGCCCATTAGAGTGATCTATTGCGTCCGCGCACCGTCTCTTGTTATTGCTGCTTTTCCCCGACAGCGCGCGCTCTTATTGGTTAATTCGAGGTCACATGACATCTAACAATGAAAACTGTTTCCCGCCAAAAGTCTCTGAGCGGACAACAATGCAAAATCTCTGACGTCAGAGGGTAACATTGCAATGTTGCCAGCGAATGTTGACTGACGAGCGCCATTTTCCTAAGTCTTCGTCGTGCTACACAACAAAACACTTAGGGCTGATTCCTCGGAAAACCAGTTAATATTGTTTCCCTCGAGTCTCGGGAAACAAAATTAAAAATTAACTGTTTCTCTCGGGAACAGCCGTGTATATTGCGCTGTACACTAAAAACAAAGAATAAAAAGCAAAAAAATACTAACTATAGTGGAATAGAGCAGTTTTCAATTGAGTGTCGTAAACTGAACTAAAAGCAAAGTTATCACTCTGGCCAGTTACAAAGGACACAGACAATCCAGTGAACAGAAGAAAATACATGATGTTGCAAGCACGAAGCGCGGGAAAACTCGCGTAAGCGCGAGTCACATTTGGTTTTTGTTTGAGTTCTGATTGCTAAGAAAGTGGCGCAAGATTTTTAAACCTACCAATAAGTGTAGTAATGCAAAACCAAAGCAAACGCAAATTACTTTTGATCATTCAAGTGAAAACCGCTCTTATAAGAACTAATACGAAGTAGTAGTGTATTATCCCACTATCTATTTCATGGGTTAAGTAAAACTGCTCTATACCCCAGATTATTAAAATCGACGCATTTTTCTACAGCTTTTATTACGCTTTAATTGTTCAACACATACATTTAATTCTTCAAGATACCCCTGGTCATAAAACCTTGGTCGTATTAACAGGGTTTTCGTATTTTCTCTTAAACGCCGGGTCCCGAATAAAAGTCTCCAAGGCGAGGTTTTAAATGAGCCCTTCATGCATTTATTCGAGGTATAATAAGCTGTAGATAAAATGCAAACTGTCATATATATGTCAAAAATAATAATAATGGATAAAACCCTTTTCCATAAATATTGAGCTCGAATTAACTGCAGCAGTCAGCTAAACGCCAGGTCCACCAGGCCAAGTTTGAAAAAAAAAAAAAAAAAAAGCTGAGAGCGTTTAATCGACAAAATACGGTATATGAACGTATTAACGGACAACGCCCCAACAAAAAAAGGGGAAAGATTTTCGCTTCCAATTTCCCGCGCACCGTAATTTTGGACATCATAACGGACCAAGGCGTGTGCTGCTGTATGCTAACGATGAACAAGATAGCTAAGGTAAATTTAAAACAAACAAAGCTATTGGCTTTTGTACAACTCGGGTATTTTGGTTCTAACAGTAACAAAATGTGATTATCTTTATGATTTCCTGACCCTTTCCTGGCTTTATAACTACTAAAGAGTTTGAAAGTATACTTAAGTCTACTGAAAGCCGTGATTTACGTACTTTTGTTGTGTTCTTTTCAGTCCCCACTGAGGAAGGGTACTAAACGGAAACTGGATTGGTGTGGCTTTTGGACCATGAGACTCTTACTCTTCTCTTTAAAGACCAAGTTCAACTAGAAAAGTGGTAGACTTGATTTAGCAAAGAGATCCACTATTCCAGGTTATTTTCAGCAATTTTAACTCTTTGATTTGATGAACCTTTCAAATTTTAATGAGTAACGCCTTGACCCCCCCCCCCCCCCTTTAAGGATCGATTTAGGTTTCTGGGAAACTGCTCACCTACCCCTCCCCAAACCTAACATTTTGCCCAAAGCGATAAGTAAGGGTTAATGTTAGGTTTGGGGAGGGGTAGGTGAGCAGTTTCCCCCCCTTTAATAGGTACCCTTGGATTATGGAATATATTTTATCGTGAAAGTTGGGCCACATGGTACACTTACCGCCTAAGGAGGGTGTTGATTGGTAGATGGGTACTAGCGCTATCAAAATAAAGGACATTTGCATTTTTTTCGAAAACTGGCTACTCATAAATGATCATGTTCTGACGGTTAAAAAAGAGGAGTTCCTAATGACTCTCGTCGCATTAATAATGATAACGATGACGAAGAAGATGACGATGTCGATGACGACGATGATAATGACGATGATGATGATGATGATGATCCTTCATGTTAACACGATCAGTATCAAAGCACTACATGCATGTAGGGTCATGTGCATTTAATTTAGGAATTTTCTACGTCGTTAAACTTAATCAATCGATCCCAGTGAAGTGCGCATGCCCTACGAACCCAAAATTAAATATCCGTATGTCATAACTGATCTGGAAACTTCTTTACCTCCACTATCATGAAGAGGTCTAAAGACAGTTGACACCGGCTAAGCAGCGAATCCATTCTTCCCACTTCAAGGTTTAAAGTCTCTTAGAATTACCCATCGATACCTAGCATTGAAAACAGGAACGAGGTAAGGCTTGTGGGGTCCAAAACCATGCTGATCTGTAAAGACCAACTAAAAAACCTCGAGAAGTAATGAAACACATCCGTGCTCCCCAGCTAGCAGCTCCAATCCTGGATCCAGCTCAAAGAAGTCCTCAGGAGGAACCATGGCAGCCAGTTTCGGCCCCTACTCCTCAATTGCCTTCTGCAGGCTTGTAGCGTCAAAACCATGCTGATCTGTAAAGAAATTGTAGTCGCAGTAGAAGGACCGTGGACCGGGGAGATTGGCCGAGGCAGAGAAGGCTCGTTTTCAGCTGTCGTTTTGGCTTACTGCATCTAGCTGCATCCTGACAGTTGACTCCGTGCGTATACGACGCGCACTTAGCGAAGAGAATTGTAGTGAACTCTTAATGGTTTTTAAACTGCGAAGGTCAGCAATCGCTCAATGAAGCTAGGCGTAGTTCTTTAAAAAAATGCGCGTCTACATTTTTTCTGGGACGTCTTCTCAGTCTCGATTTCTTTTTCAAGGCTAAAAAAGTCTTGGGCTCGGAGAAAAGATGTCCGTTTCGCCGTCTTGCAGTGTCGAATTTATCATTCAACACCCCTAAGATAGGAATAAGCACAAACAAGGGAGGACCAAAGCGGCACAAGTGTAAACGTCCGTGTAAACCGGGATAACGTAGTCACAAGCAGTCGTTCATCAAGCTTCTCAATGGCCTCTCAACTGCACCTGGGTATGTCGCCTTGTGCTTATGCTGTTTAGTGTCAATACCCTCAATATTCCGCTGTACGTGTAAACCAGCCTGTAAGGGAAGACTTCCAGACAGGGCTGTTTTCAGAAACTAATCTTCTCTTTTCTGACGATTATCGACAAAGAAAAAAAAAAAAAATACAAAAAGAGAACTCGTGAATAAAATGTAGAGCCAAAACATCACACAATCAAAGTAATTTTAATGAAAGAATTACATCAACAATGTTATACCAAATATAATTTCATTTAAGTAAGTCCTTTAATACTGAATTTTTTCACAATGGCGTAATTTCCAAGGACCATCTAAAGCTAAAGTAATCTTTCAGATCTTTGCATATGTAATGAAAGAAAATAATGCGTTACAATGTTGCAATACACTATACCGTTTACCTGATATGGCAACCTTGAAATGGAAACGAATTCATTATTGTAATAATTGCCCAATGAAGTAGTATTTTGAAACATAGGTACAATAGATTATGAAAAACTACTAGGCTCAATGTTATTCACTGTGTTCATTCCAGATGTGCGGAACTTAATCCAAACACCACGAAAACGTCATCTATACCGTTCCAGCTACAATACTTTAACAGCACTACGCCTTGAACATTTATTTCAACTTGTCGTACCTGCCAATCTTGCAGAGAACGAACATGTAACCATAGAAACTGATTCCGTACCACTACTTAGACGAGTTTGAAGGCTAGTTGCCTTTTTTCGATACCTTTTTTCATTGCAACTTTCTAGGCGTGAAACATTAGACATTTCCGTGGTGCTTGGTTCGAATCCCTTCTTTCAATAATCAACTGTTTCGCCACGAACCCTGCCGGCTCCGTTTCTTGTGGCATTATTATTTACCTGTTACGATTTCAGGTCATCACCGGGCAGTTCCAGTAAATTTTGCAATATATTATAGGGCTCTTAAAAATGATTAAATTAGTAGCCCCTGCCGGTTAAACCTATCTGAAGTATTTCCTTCAATCAAACAATTGGATCAAATTGATGTCAAAACTAAAGAATAACTTAAACAAACCTGCCAGTTGAATGGTTGCTAAGACGACGGTTCAACGTTGCTTTCCAGCGCTATCGATTATTAAATTTTCTCAACGGAACTTGCTCCTTTCTAGATGAAGTAAGTTTTAAATTTCAGTGGAAAATAAAGGAATATGTAACAAGGGAGCGAATGTAACAATCAATAGGAAATACAATAGTTCATCTTGCATTATATTGAAGGCAACCTCCAACACACCTTACTAATCAAACGGAACCAACGGAAAACTAGTGCGATTCCCTAACCGTGTAGGTCAATATTGGAAGAATTAATTTATTTTTCCTTTAAATTAAGGAGAAAACGTCATTTCTACGCCAAGCGAAGGATTCTGACCATTAAGGTCTGAAATATGCTGTCGAAAACAGGCTGATTAAAATAAGAAATATTTATTCTTTAGTTCTGTGACAAAATATTTTCAAATATTAAAAATCATTTCTACCTAGTATTTTACATACGTTGTATTCCACACTTTATACAATTTGTACAAAGATAAATCGAATAAGGAACGCTTCGATACTACACGAAATAACTCTGTGACATGAAGTAGTGCCCAGTCTTGCTAGTTAAACTTTAGTTCTTTACATAAATTATCCCTAGTAGTTGTGGACAGTGTGTTAAGAGTGCTTAAGAGAATTTAGCTTCAGATATCAAGACTCGAACCAAAACAGAACCAAAACAGGGTACCAAGTCAACTACTTCGGACCGAAAATTGTCTGCGTTGTAAGGGAAGTTCGTTAGATTTGTAAGTCGTGTTTTTGACCAGTTGTTGTCTCAGAAATAGTCAGTTACCAAATTTTTGTTCGTTATATCGGAATAGCGCTGTATTCAAAGTGATGGAATTAATCTGGTATAATTAACCAGAAGAAACAAGACCTCAACAGGCGATACATGTTACTTCCATCTTCATAAGACTCTCTGTAGGTTATTTTTTCCAGGAAGGAAGATCCTCAGATATAACGAACAAACATTTGGTACGAAAGCATGTTAGTTTTTCAGGGGTTGTACTGAAATTCAAATCAGTGGACTACCACCGCATTGGAACTGAATCCTAGTTACGTTTCAGTTTGCAGAAAAGAATTAGTTTTAGTACCAGAAACGTTGGAATTGAATCTTAAACAAGGATCGAGTTAACATATGACCGTTTATATCAGACCTAGACGAGTCACAAGTTAAACTGTTAGAAAACTTCAGAACAGTTTAGCATCTTGTTATGGATATGGAAAGCTCCCCTTTCTTACTTTCCCTGAAATATCGATACGTCCCTTTGATTTATTGTTTTTTTCTTCTTAAAATATTTAATGCAAAATATAGTGGCTTGAAGTCAGCCAGCAGTAAATTGCAGGGAATGTACTCGAATGATTTGCCCAGATGATAATAATAGTATAATATGAATTATAAAACACGTCTGGCCAAAAAAAAATACAATATAAATTTCGAGAGCACGTATTCCTGGAATTTACTGCCACTATCTTCAAACGCTCTATAATTTATTCTCAGACTGGAGGTCCATTTATTCCCGGATGTAAAAAATGACACGTGCTTCCTCGTAAACAGCCTCGTTTTGAAACAAAGTGCCGACAAATTGGAGCTCCTCTGCCCCGGGCCCTTCCACGAGCTCGACCGCGCGGCATTCCTCGACCTCTACCGCGCATGTTCATATTATCTCCGAGTTCGCCTTCTTCATTGTCGTCCCCATACTCCCCTCCGTCGTCAAACTGATCTGAGTGGAAGTCGTCTCGTTGGGCCTGAGTGAAGAGCAAAGTTAATCAGAATTTGACTTTCACTTTATGCCTCTTACACCTACAAGTTTACGGATTTTGTTAGATAAAAAAACTGATTACAATTTGATAACTCGACGGCAATTTAACCTCAAAACTGAAATTTAAGTTCGGAATCATTTAATGAGAACATCTACACTTTCAAATCGTACTAGAGGAACTAGTGAAGAATATTAGTCTACATGACACGAGCGTGGGACAAAGAAAAAATCTGAGTCCCCGACGGGAATCGAACCCATGGCCTCCCAGAATACCGGTTGGGCGCTCGAACCCATGGCCTCCCAGAATACCGGTTGGGCGCTCTAACCGGTATTCTGGGAGGCCATGGGTTCGATTCCCGTCGGGGACTCAGATTTTTTCTTTGTCCCACGCTCGTGTCATGTAGAATAATATTCTTCACTATTTATCACCGAGCTTAAAATCCCCCATCTTTATTATTTACTAGAGGAACTATTTAGAGAAACAGCACCTCGTCTTATCTCATACAAAAGGGGAAACTTTGGGGTCACGCTTCGCATTATCGCGAGCCCACGAGTTTGATCCGTGTTTGGCCTGTCAAAACTTTATATAACATCCTCTTTGGTGTCACTTCCAGTAAATAAATTATATTATATGAACAATTTAAGCAAATTAGAGTAACGATAATAAAAGCAGTAGTTAACTGAAATACAAAGAAGCTTCAGTCATAGCTTACCATCTCTGGAAGAAGAGGCCGGGGACCAGTTGGCATGCCTCTTCCAACACCTGGCCCACCCTGCATTCGAAGTGGCATATGTCCCCTCATACGAGGTCCCATCATTGGGCCCTCAGGACCTGGGAACAGAGGTCCAATAGGGGGTCCTTGCCTAGGCCCTCCTGGGCCTTGAAAATGTGGAGGCATATCAGGTCTTAGATGAGGGCCCTGCACTCCTCTGGGGCCCATAGGACCAGGGGGCCTGAAAACATTTAGTGACCCCATTGGATCACCAGGCGCTATAACAAGAACAAAGAAAACAAATCATCATCACTTTAACGTGCATTTGCATTAAGCTACCAGTGCAAATATCACATATTAGTGTTTTACAGTGAGGTAAATAGAACAAGGCTGCCCGTGTAGTGGAATTATGTGAGTCATGAACATTGTCACGTGATAGAGCACATTGAACTTAGTCCAGCGAGCGAAGCTAGGTCTTGTTATTGAGTCTTGTCAATGCTTTCTCGTTTACAGTTTGCGTTATAAAGTTTGCTTTTAAACTTCATTCTCGTCTTTGTCACTTTTATTTCTCCCGTAAATACATCTACACCCAGGGGAGGGGAGAGGGGAGTCACCTATAAAAATGATGGCTTGCTCGGGAAGCGGGAAGGCTGCTATCAGTGTTAATGCCAGGTACCAAACACAAGATTGTGATAATTTGTAATAATGAGACATAACACCCTGTTTGTTGGCTGTTTACGCTTTTGGTGGTAGATTCACTCATAATGAGAAAAGAAATGGGATGCTGAAGGTTTGACTGGCCACATCGTGCATTGCCATCGCATTTGATGTGAACATTGCCACTGTAATAGGGGTGTAGGAAGGGATAATTGTACTGTTTGTGACAAATAAGGCCGAAATCAACAGTGATCTCCCACAAGGTGTGGCAAGCGCTTTGTTTTTTGCTGTGCTGCAATGCGCTCCAACTGTAAGGGACACCCATACTTCTTATGGCCAGCAAAGTTAAACCTGACTGGTTATATGCAATGACAAACCACTGAGTATCCTACCAACAATGTACAAAACACGTGTGTCTTAAGCACGTGCACTTACCAGCTCCAAGTAATCCTGCCCCTTGACCCATGCCAGGTCCCGGTCCAGGCCCTTGCATCCGTGGAGGGCCCATTTTATTTTGTTGTAGAGGTTCAAGGATTTGTTGCAGGGCAGTGGGTAGGGAGGAACTTCCAGGTTCGTTCTGTTGGGATTGAGAATTGGGTCCAATCAACGCTGGTCCACCCTGCTGAGACGGTTTCTGAAATAAAAGCAATGAATTAACAGTAACAAATATATATAAATAAACTCATGTATTTACACAAGATCAAAAAATGCAGCAAGCGTCAGTCCACAGTATCAATCAATCAATCTACAGGCTGTAATCAGGATACTTTAAAAACTCACTTATCTAATAAAACTCAGTTTTCTAATTAAAGGCGCATTTTAGTTTGAGTTTTTAGGTGTGTTGATTTAGTATTCCATGAACATGTATTCGATGTGAAGTTTTATTTCATGACTAAAACACTTGACACAAAGAAGCAAGAAATAATAATTTTTATTTTTTTACAACAACAACAACAACAACAACATGAAACAATGTAGGTCGAAAAGTGTGATCGTTTGGTTGAGAGTAGTTCTGAAAAGAACTGCTGTTGGTGACGGACATTTCGACAACTTGAGTCGAAGTCATCTTCATAGTCTGAAGATGACTTCTGTTAGGGCTCAAGTTGTCAACAGGTCAGTCACCAACAACAGAACTTCTTTTCACAGGGTTCGTACATTTTTTCAGGCCAAAAATTCAAGGACTTTTCAAGGACTTTCCAGGACCCTTCTTGAAAATTTCAAGGACTTTTTTTTTATGAAATTTACTTCAAACCAAGCAAAATGTTTGTGTCAAAACCTACCTTTTTGGTAAACAGGTAGTGTAGAACATGACCAGTTTTTTTTATAGTGACCTTTTAACTTGTAACTTATTTTACCCACTGGCTTTCATTTACTTCAACGCCTTTAAAGCAATGAATAGTGATATTTTTTCAATCTCGTTCAATAAAAAAATCAAGGACTTTCAAGGACCCAAAACCAATTTTAAGTACTTTCAAGGCCTTGAAATCAAACGCCTGAAATTCAAGGGTTTTCAAGACGCGTACAAACCCTGTTATCAGAACAACTCTCACTGGACGATCACACTATACAACCTGGGTTAAAACTATTAACTATAAAACAATGTTCTGGCTACTCACCATAAGTTTATCAAGCAGAGACTGGACAGTCATCGGTGAACTGTTAGTAGTCCCCTGGGGAGCTGACCCTACTAATCATCACAGAAAAGGACTAAATGTCAGTGGGTAAATCGTTTTCCATAACCCAGCAGGCACCATGTCTTTTCTTAATCCTGTACAATAAAACCTTTGGCAAGTCACCATCTACAATGTCAAGCTTAGGTGGTTGATTACATTGTATGTGAGGTGGCCGTACATGGATATTTGTTGCACATCTTGTCTTTTTTTATTGTGTAATGTTTTAAACTATTTTTTTACCCTGTTTATTCTGTTTCACCGAGTATTATTGTGAAGTCCCAAACTCTGAACAGCTCAAGAAAAAAAGAAAATTTGTCTTTCTGTATCTTGAAAGCATAATTCTTTCCGTATCTTGTGCATAATTCTTGTCTTATTTTTTGCTGTCATTTGTATCAATTTTGTTTCAATTTGTTGTCATTTTGTTTCAATTCCTTACAGGAAACAGAACTTGATCTTTCATTGATCCAAAATGCTGATCTGGGAAGAAACCGATTTGGCTTGTGCAATCTGTGGCCGACACTGACTGTAAAAAGAAAGTTATATGATTTCTAAACTACAAATGTTACATGTAGCCATACCAAGCCTTTAGTGGGTAGGCACAGCTACGCAGAAACCACTGCAGTTTGACAGGTTGTCATTTAAGGAAACACTGTTCACAAAAAAAAATTCAGGGGTCATGCTACTTTTTTGGAGATACTAGAAGAGCCTCAAAACTGAGCTTCATGCTGGGTTAGGTTTATGGCAGCAACGGCAGGGATCCATATTCCCGTCGTCCGGTCGTCCGCCTCATCGTTGCCCTGTCCTTCCGCGCGACTGTGACTGCATTGCTGGGCTCCCCCTTCCCCTCTTCCGTCTCCGCCTCCTGTGCGGTCCTCTCTCGCTCCCTCTCTTTTTTCTCCCCCTCGCTCCTGTGTCCGTCTTCCCCATGTCATTCGCCCATGGGAGCAGCCTCCCGCGTCGGGCCCGCTTTCATTGTGCCCCATCTCCTTCGCACATCGCGCCGCTTGGGGGCGTGATGTTGGTCGGCAGCCAGGTGACAGTGTCTCCCGGTCCTATTGATTCCGTCTGTTCACGTCCTGCGTCCTTTTCTCGTCAGTCGCCATTCTTCACTTTTCGGCAGTTCGGGCAGTGTATCTTCCGCGCGGGAAGATCCCTGCAAGGCCAAATTGATTTTTGTGATTGAGCAACAAACCTGTATTTGCTGACGACAGGAGGGTCATCAGTGCTGGCGGCAGCTGCACACCACTGTTGTTAGCTGGGACGGCTGCAGCCTTGGCCGGAACATGGGTGGTTCCTTTCTGCAGAAAGGAAGTTAACAAAAAACATTAAGACCTGATTCAAAGTAGGAAGGATGGCTAAGATATAACTTTGTACAGATAATTTATGGCAGGTTTGCTTTGTAAAGGGCCTTGATCAATTGTGAACATCATGTTTGTATGCTTAATACATTATATGACATAATTATGCATCTAAAATATCTCTACATTCAAATAAAAGAGAATTTTGATGAATAAAAAAAAAATATAAATATGTGTTTATAGTGGTCATGCACTTAGCTTCTTATCTCAATGAGATAGCTAGTTTACAGGCATGCCACTGAACCAGAGGAAACAATTTATAAATGAACATAACAAGGTTAAAAATCCCAACTGGCAGGAGGCAGACCAGTTGGCTATATACAAAGCGTGATTGAGGATTTGAGCTTGGGACAACCGAGAAACAAATCCAGCTAGTGGCAAGGGCAGGCCTCGAACCGGTGACCTCCGGATTACAACACCAGCGCCCTGAACCACTCGGCCACGCTTGCCTCCCATACTCGGCCACGCTTGCCTCCCATAAATATATCGCTAAAGTAAACAGAACTCTGCATTTAAATATATTATAATAATTTACCATTAACTGACCAACTATATCAATGAATGCAATGCTATTCTTTACATTCTTTAAATACCAGTAAGTAAAAAGAATATTAACCCTCGAAGGTACAAGCAAGCTCACACCTCCAACATCGTCACAGGGGGGGGGGGGTGGATGGAACCCCTCCCTGGCGTTTTTGTTACATTAAGGCTGGCAAACATTTTTTGCACTGAGAAGAAAGCCCTTAGCAAACTCTACAAGATGACATAATTTTAATTGGCTGTGATGTCATATGATGTCACGTGACCTCATTAGATCCGCCATCTTGGATTTCAACATTTTCTTAGAAAGTCAGAAAATAAGAGAAATTGATGCAGAATCAAGCCAGAATGCTTATGGAATGTAAAAATAAACAAATCTTGCACTTCTGTTTCAAAAAACTGGAAAAAATAAAGAAAAATGTTAAAAATTACGATTTTTGGTAAGACCTGCTTGTATCTGTGTTGCCATGGCAACGTCAAATATCATGGCCACATGGTAGACATATCAAAATTTCCGCAAAGGATGAATGAACAGCTACTAAAAGTTTCAGCATTGTAGAGTAAATATTCTTTTCAAAATTTGGAAAAAAATCTGTACGTCCGAGGGTTAAGTACTAAACTGTTGAGTGAACAGTATTTGTACCTCATCGTGCGGGATTATTCTGGGTTCGTCTGAATTTCCTTTCTGGTTCTCCGTTTCAGGTTCAGCCGGGCTGTCTGGGAGACTGGAACAGATATACAAAACAACTCAGATAAGAAACAATATAAATGATAAACAAACATCAAAAGGCAACTACTGAAACAACAACAAGAGAATTAATAAACTTTATGCAAGTGCCAGGAGTATCTAGCCAAGGGTATAAACACTTTACTTATATGGGATGTAATACAAGGGAAAAAAACAGTTAATAATTCAGACAACCTAAAGCAAAAAACTTCAAACAACCACAAACCAGACACACAAATTAAGGGTATTCAGTGTGACAAGTTCACTCTCTGGAGTTCTAAAACCAAAAATGCCATCTTCTGGATTATAACTTGAGTGGAACAATACATAACCAGAACTTACCTTTGCTTGTTTAAAAATAGGTATGCAAGTATGCTTTCTTCTCTAGTTTTCTGTCATAAACAAATCATATAACAATGAATAACTATTGACTGGTGCCTTTTGTTGCCTTTGGGATGGGGGAGTGGGGAATAAATATTATGGTTTGGCTTAAACAGTTGCTTACTGTTTGTTCAATAGGTCTTGGGCAAACTTTGAACTGCATACAAGCAGCTTCTGAGCAAACATCTAGGTGCCACAACTAAGTTTTCATTTTCACTTAAACCTGTAGCTCCTTACACTTGTGAGGCAGAGGGTGTCACTAGGAAGTTGTTACAGCTGTACAATACAGTGCTGTAACACAAAGTAAAAAAGGCCTGTGTGCCATGTGCCACCTTAGCTTGTTATATCTGCATGCACTGAAATGCAATGGCTGGTAAAAAAACATATTGAGAACCCTGTTAAGGGAAATGGTTTTACGCTCAACTGATGCAAACTATGGATCACCCATGACTATAAACAAATTCCCACATAAATAAACAACAACCTCAGTGTGCATTACTTCCGTAAGTGACATACCTGAATTTGCCTCTGTGTGCTTTTCGCTCCTCTCTCTGCCTGATTTTCTACTGTTAAGGGTTTAGGTCTGTACCACTAAAAAAACAAAGACCAACAATTTTAAAGAAATGTATGAAATTTAACTGGAATTTCCAGAGGGGTGGGGGGTTCTTTAAAAAATCCCTTCCATGGGGGAGGTGTGGATATTTTATGGATTCGAACTACCAGGTACCCATTGTATCTAGTTTTTCATTTTGATATCTCTTCTTTCACCATGTAACTCGTTATTATACTTGGTACACATATGTACCTTAAGTCTCTCTGCCATGATGTCTTCACTCAATCGTTTGGCTTGTTCCACAAGCTGAAACAAAAAAGTAAGAATTCTGTATGAATATAATAATGATGAACTAGATGAATGAGCAGAAAAAAGATGAGAATCCAAAATTGTACTTTTAAATGTAAATGGTATTTACAAAATACAGTAAGATAATGGTGTGAGCATTGACTAAAGCCTGGTAAAAACACAAAGGGAAAGTATGGGAGAATTCAAACTTAACAATCACGCTTGACCAAAAGCTTCCAGCAAGCTATAAAAACAAGAAGCAGCTAATTTCATTTTCATGTACTCATAAGCCAACAAAATACAGAACTTCAGTTGAAAGGAAAAATACTGCTAATTTTTGTAGCTGAAATACAATACTTTAGTCACTTGAAATGACTGGAAACAGCTAGCACACAAGTAGATCCCCCACCTCCAAACAAGGTAAGGAGGTTTTTTAAATCCACCTGTGGGATGAACATACCTGTCTTTCTCTGACCATCTCATTATGTGCTGCATCAAGAAAGTTCACAGGATGCCTCACTAGGGCTGAAAGCAAACACAATTCAATAAATAAGCACTTGAAAATTCTCAATTAAAACAGCTTGACACTTCTCTACTAGATAGGTGTTTGTACTATTTGTTTACTTTCAATTTGCCCTGTATTGAAAAATTCACCTTCACATTATCTATGAACAAATTTTCTAAGTCAAACAATTTTTAATCTTGAATTTGAGAAATATTACATTTAAGGACAGGGGTTTTGAGGATCATTCTCATCACCCATCCATGCGCAGCTCAAGGAAGCAAATGCTGTTATAATATTCAACCACTGGAATTTGAACTTCAGGTGTATCACTAAAACTCTCCCGGACTGTTCTTTCACGAGTATTTCACTGGCCTCACATAAACAAAATGCATTTGGCTTGCTTTGAAACAAATTAAGACATTTCTGCAATACTTAAGATTGTTCAAACCTGTTTAATGCTGTTTTAGAACTTGGGATTGTTACTTTTTGAACAAGGGCTACTCTGACAGGAGAAAATTACTGACCCCTGAAATGCTTTTTTTTGCCAATTATTTTCAATAAAACAAAGAATAAACTGACCTCTTTCATCTTCATCCATCTCAAAGAAATGAAAGATAGCAAGGTTTGCATCATCAGAAGGCCACTGGACCTTTTTGCCTTTCTTTGACTTCTTAGCTGGTTTCTCTTCTAATGAAGCATCGTCTCCTGTTGTTGTATCTGATGAAGTCTGTGATGCTGTAACATGAACAAAAATCATCAACACTCATAACTGATTTATAACAGTGGTAACAGTGCAACAGCCATTCCCTCTATCCGCCCTGCAGGTCACGGTAGTGTTTCATCCCATGCGCGGACTCACACGCGCATGTATTGGTGCAATGTTCACTTTAGAATATTGATTGGCAGTTTGCTCAAGCAACTTGCGAATTCCATTCAAATTTGCTAGAAACATTATTTGTCCAAAATTGTGTGGAAAAGAACATCCAGTTTGACTGTAAGAGTTTGTGATGTTTCTTTTATACATCCCCTTAGTCTTGAGATCTTCAAAGCTGAATGTCCCAATGTTTAGTTAAGGAGAAAATAGTTTCTGGTCAGTATTAAGATTGGGAATACACTAACCTGAGTTGGGAGAATTCTCTTTTTCAGATGGCTGCCAATAAAAAAATAAATTAATTTAGAAATAGAAACCAACAGATTCAAACAACATATCAGGGTTTTTAAGGAAGTCAGATTGCCCCAATTAGGAACGATTGGAATAAGAGCAACAAGTTCAAGCACTGAGCTTCTTTTCATACAACGTTAGCTTTGTCTATAATTTGAAACTGTTTGAAAAACCACACCTTTTAAAAATTAGCATTAACGTTTAACAAAATTAGCTGCCTACATGTAAGTTGTATATCATCACATACAATCCAAAACATAAAAAATAATTTTTTCTTTGTAATCAACATTGAAAGCTTCTCTATTTAATTAATTGCTCTTACTCCAAGGAACAGATAAGTAAGTACGTGTATAATATTTTAATAGTAAGTATTGTCTTGCGATGTAAGTCAGTTGTTTACCTCAGATCCTTTGCTGAAATCTCCAATATCTCCACCTAAACAATCAAGACAAAAACAACAATTTTTCACAACTCAGTCCCTTCTGTGAAATGAAGGCCTTCCACAGAGAACAAAGGTCCAAGACAACTTGATTGTAGGGCATGACATTGTTGTACAATGTTTCAATAATAGTGTTATTTACATGTATTAGCATTACTGTTTTTGTCTTAAGGCGCTCAAAGCTAAGAATAAACTAATGCAAATCATCCTTGATGGGATAAGGGAATATCTGACAAACTAGTTACTGAATCAAATAATCTTAGTGTCTACCTTTCTATCAAGTGCTGCTTTACATTAGGAATAAACAAAATAATTGATTGATCAACCATTGGATTAGGAGATGGAGCAACAACAAACCCCAGCATGTACAAACAAAGCCGTGTCTGATAGCCAGAAAGAAGCAATTTTTTGGTAGGCCAGTATTTCCTTAAGTAGCAAGTAACATTGTTGGACCTTTTACATGAAGTTGGTGAATGAAGGCCATCAGGCCAGCACACAAATAATGCACAAAGAGCAACCAGGAAAATCTATTTTCTTTACACAACAATACCCCATACCCTCTATAGAGGAAAAAATTCTGACAGGTTTACTTACTTGGAGCTGACGATGAGTTCTCTGGTGACCCATTTGGAGAGGAACCTGACTTGTTGCTACAATAAGTGAAGCCGAAAAAATTAATTAATGATGCAATCTCATTATAATATCTCATTATAATTTATGTGCATTATTTCACTGCACTGAGCTATATCCTTTAACTGTTATGACATATATAGCAGTATGGATAAATGTTACTTAAATAAGTTTCCATTTGTCAGCATCAAACTGTTTTTCATACATCTTCTTTACTTTTCCTTGGCTGAATGTGGTTCTTATTCTATGAATTACTTTATTTAATTTCATTCTTTCTCTTCCTATTTCATTTCCTTAATATGTAATGGACGACGTGGCTTTATATAATAGAGTGATCAGACCCCAAGTTACCTTGTACTGTCAGCATCTTTATCTTTGCTTTCCTTTTCCTTCTCTCGTCCATCCTCTTGGCCATGTGTCTGTGATTGGCTGTCTAATATGGCGTCAAGAATGCCTGTATATGATGGCTAAAGACATAAACCCAGCTTACAGTTAGTTTACAAGGAAACAGTTTGTATACCCAGTGCTCGACACTACTTTTTGGATCTCGCTCATCACTCCACAGCAGTCACGCCCCCCCCCCTTTAAAAAGCGGGCAATCTCTGCATTTTTTGGTCCCGGCCGGCTCCTCGGGTTCTGCGTGGTCACACTTCTCCCTGTGGTCCTCTGGTGACATTGCTCCGCGGCCCGGTGGTTCTGTGGTACGCTCCCCGCGGTCCGCCCCGTCCCTTCTCTCCCCGTCCCTTTTGGGTGTCTGGAGCGGGACATGGGCGGTCGTCCTTTCCGTTGCGTGTGGGTCGCAGCTCTCTGGTTTTCTCGCTTGTCTGTCCTGTGGGCGGGGTTCCCAGTGGGTTGTGTTGTTTTTTCCTCTTCTGTCTTGGGCTGTGGGAGTACTTTCTCGCGTGTCTTCCTGGGCTGTGTACTGCGTTAGTGTCGAGCACTGATACCTCAAATGACACTACCATTTAGCAAAAAGTTACAGGACTGAGGTAAAATGGCAGTGTCTTGATTGCCTGCCTACCTTGGTAGTCGCTGTAGAAGAGGTTGTCGTCGTAGTGTTAGTTGTCCCAGTCTGTAAAATACAAAGAAAATTATTCCAAAGATCATACATTGTACCCTTCAAAAATGGCATAAATGTTAGAAACCAGAAAAAGTTAGTGAATCCATAAATGTTGTGGTTTAATTTTATCATATTTGGTTTAACGTTTTTCAAACCAGTTGTAATTGTAAACCAAAGATAAAATTAATCCACAACACATACACAGCTCACATTATTAAAACAGATCATGAAACATGCCATAGCAGGGCTGTCATTAGTTTTTATGCAGCCGTAACATTGAATCACCCGTAGCATTTCGTTCTGATGCAAGTATAGTCACAATCAACATTTTCACCCGTAACATTGGGGCTCAGCGTACAGGTGTCGGGCGGCCTTAATACAGCCCTGCATAGCACAGATTTAAGACCACTAAATGTAACACAAACAAACTACCTTTGCAGCTGTAAACACACGTTTTCTCTTCCTAACAGGAGCAGCAGACGCGGCAGACGTTAATGCATCCATGAACCCAGCACTTTCCATGGCTACCGCTAATGACAATAACAAAACAAAAAATTTATAGCACACAACTTTGGACAAAATAGAAGGCTAGGGAACACTTCTGACATGGTACACTACATATCTACATGTATAGCCAAAGACCAGATACTAATAGCCAGTTCAAGTTGATGTCTAAGTGCTGATCTGTAGTTTAGAAGTTGTGGTCTTATATCATTCTGCTAAGGGCTTTATGAGACAACACTACCAAGCCATTGATGACACAATTTAACCACAGAATGATAATGATTGATTCATACCACTACAGAAGTAAAAACTTTATTTCTATGCTGCAGGAGCCACATGATAGTCTAGCTAATTACAGATGACCCAGCAAAGACGATATGTTCTTCCACCATTGATTTGAGTTCCCTGCAGGGCTGCAAATAACCGTTGGTCATCGGACATTGTCTGACCAAAATTTGCTCATGTCCGATGAAATCCCAAGTGTGGTCGGACATGATGTCTGGACAATTCTTTTATTGTAATTTATTTCACGGCAACAATGAATAAAATTTAACCTTTTGTTTTTGGTGATGTCCAACCACAATTTTGTTTTGTCCGACCAAGATGGTGTCTTAGTAGGACATATGTCCTTTCAAGTGAAAAAAAAATATTTGCAGCCCTGCCCTGAACTGCCACTTTGCAGCCTGGCATCCTACCAACAGAGCTAACAAGGCAAGCTACTTACGTTTAGGTTGTGGTGGGATCACTTTTGTCTTAGAGACATTCTTCTGTGCCAGGCTCTGTTTGACATCACTCTTAACTTCACTTAGTGTTTTAGATTTCTTCTCGGGTTTAGGTGACCTGTTCGAATCTGTGGAGCTGTTGTCCCTACAGAAATGAAAAAAGGATCAAAAAACTATAATTCCAATTTGTTAGCTTCTGAAACTGAGAGTATCCATATGAAATATATTGGAGACACACAGTCAATTTTAATTATTATAATAAGTCACTTTTCCAGCCCCCTTGATCTGGCTTTAAATTGTAAATTACATGTGAGCCAAGTTATATTCAAGAAAGACCTCATATATCGGCGATAGCCAAGGGCAACTCTTGCTTCTTGAGTACTCTCCAAACTTCCCAAGTGCAATATATGCATAACTCCATAGTGCATAGCCAAGAGCATGAACCAATTGCTTTAATTATAACGTTGCCAGTAGAATTTTACATTGACGGGGCAAAACCCACACCAAAAACTCGCGGGAGAAAAAAATTTTCTGGTGAAGTAATCTGCTAACACTATCAGTGTGCACTATTGGATTTTGTGCATGCTAATGTATACTGAATTTAATTGTGCGGCTTTTCTAGCTATGTTATAAATGTAGGTGGTGCAACTATTCTTGCATGTATGCTCAGACAATAAATTCTCACCTCATTCTCTTGGCAGGCTTCCCTTCAGTTAAAGGCAGTGATACAGCTGTTCACAAACAAATAAAAGCTATTAAATAACCTCTCAGGATTTTTTTTACAGTTTTCCATAAACAAATCACAACACACCAAGCATCTATTTTAATATATTAGCCTATTAATTTTTTTTTTTTATTTTTTTTTTTTTTTTTTTTTTTCGCCCCCCCGTTTTTTGCTTTATCGGCGGGGGGGGCCGTGGTGTGCCCGATTTAGTATAATTTGCAAATTTAAAATAGATTACTTTTATTTGACCATAAAAATTTATTGGTTAACCCGCCCAAAAAAAAGGGTTTTTTTTTTTTTTTTTCCCTCTTTTTTTTCCACCTTTTTTTATTAAAATTTTTTTTTTAATAAAAAAAATTATATTCTCCTTCCCCACAAATTTTTTTTTTAATAAAAAAAATAAAAACCCCCTGAAAAAAAAAAAAAAAACGTGCTCATAATTTCAAAACATCCTCGCTGCGCGCTCTACCGATTTTGAAATTACTCGCCCGATTACTCCCTGAATTGTTCTCCACTCAGTCCAATTACTATTACTAATTCTTTAGGTGTTAGTCAACCAAACAATGGACAATATGATATATCACCAACAATATCTAACAATAACAGTGTCATTTAGACTCAGTTACTAACAGTATTTACTTTGAATTGATAACAGAATGTAATAATATGAAACAAGACACTCGTTACTATGGCCGTATCAACTAAGGTAACATGTTCAGTTCTACAAACACACACTCACCCTGCTTAGATCCTTGTACAGTGTCCTCACCATCAGCTGACCCATTCTGCTTGGGCTTGTCTACTTTGTCTAAAATCAACAAACATGAAGTGAGTACAATACGGTATAATACAACCATAGCAGAAAATCCCACAAAAAAAAAAAAAACATATTTAAAAAAAAACCAAAACAAACTCTAACTTTATTATGTATAACAAATCCTCTGTTCAGTTTTGGTGGGTTTCCTATATACGAAAAATATATAAGAAAGAAAAAAAAAAAAAAAAAAAAAAAAAAATAAAAAAAAAATAAAAAAAAATAAAAAAAAAATCTAAAAATTTAAAAGAAAAAAAAAAAAATATACGTCCGTGAAAATCCACCATAAGTGTCAGAGCCACTCTAATTCTCTTATACCAACACTCTAAAGTTCCACCTCACTATGTGGCGCTAGCACATTACCACAAACACAAAGCACTTTTCTCTTCCATAACCAAGGGAAGTAAAGGATCACTAATATAAGGGACCAGATATTTTTTGAGTTGTGGACCTGAGAGTCACATATCTCTCCCAGGCTCTAAGATAGCAAGATGGCCTGAAAAGGCAAATGTAAAAATGAAACAGGCAAGGAGGGACGAGGGAAGCCAGCGTTGACACTCAACGACTCACATTCTTCCCACACCCATTATAATTATAACATTGTGTTACACAGAAGATATTTATACTACCCCTTCAATACAGTTTTTTTGCTTGGAGCCTCTCTCACTCCCGCTCCCCCAACAAACCCCCTCTGAAAATTATATCCCAGGGGTGTTTGTTGAACTCCTCCTGTTTCCTGGAATTTCAAAATGATGTTTAATGCCTGTTACACTGTATGGTACGTGTAAATACCTGCAACTCCAGTTTGATTCCTTACAATACTCATCCATTGCTTGACAATAGCTGAGGAAAGTTTTTTGACATCTGAAAAGAAAAGGGAAACATTTGAACAACCGATATATAAAAAGTTTTATGCTTCAACTTACCCACAAACTCTCAAATTGTTAAACAGAATGAAATGTGTGTTGTACTCCGTTCGTAAATGTAATGCAAACAACGAGATGGAGATGGCTATGTGAAATTGACACTGCCGGTTTATTAACTCTGAATAGCCATATGTTGTGAACTCAATTTTGTAACAAATGTGCCGTCTAAGGTGAGGGCAATAAACCAATAATAGCAATATAACAACATAATTACAAGAAAGAGGCAGGAATGGGGAGGAGGAGGGTTGGTAAGTTGTGTGTCAACGAAATAAAAACACGACATCCATTATACGACAACTCTAAATGCGACATTAGTTGGCGCCATCTGAATTAAAATTAATCATCCCTTCCTCCCCTCTCTCTGATTGGCTAGATCGCGCATAAAATTTTATTTGCGACAAATAAGGTATTAAAAGTATAACTGCCTGACCAAACTCCTATGCATAAAATCCAGTGAGAAGAGTAAATTTACTTTTGAGCTGCAACAAGTGTCAGTTTGCTAAACTTGTGAGAAACCGAAAATAACTTAAAGTTTACCTTGATTCTCCAATTTTGTGAGATGTTTGATGATTTTGCCTGTGTTACCCTAGAAAGGGAACAAATTAATACCTTGTTAGTAAATATGATTTATAAAAACTGGATGATGTTAAACACAATTATCAGTTAGATTGTTTGTTGAGGGCAGTAATTGTCATTTTGTCAAGATTGTTTTTATTTTTTTTTTCTCAACACTCGATCTTGTTTAGTGTACTCTAGGTTTGCTGGAAGCAGAAGGATGGAAGTAAGGAAAGAACCAACAGGAAAAAGCAGTTGTCAGAACAAGTCAAATTTGACATTATCTATAAAAGCATGACTGCAGTTGTAATATTTCACACAAACCGATTAATGGTTTCTTCTCCAACTGTACTATATAGCTAGTTAGTATCAATCGTAAAAGTAGAGACACTAAAAATTACAGAACTTACTTGTTTTAATGTGTCTATGTTTACAGGGAGATCTCTCAGGACCTAAATAATGGGGAAAGGACAATATTGTGTGTTAGATTTAACCAGTTTATATACATGTAAAATGTCATGCAGCATTTTACTGTTAGTAGTACTGACAATAAATTTCAAAGCAGGGATTGTTACCGGTAATTTTCCATACCTCAAGAAGCTCTACTAGGACTGGAAAATTTTCATTTTTCTTTGCTTCTACAAGCCATCTATTCAGTATACTCCAGCCCCCTATACTCATGAACCTGTTGAATAATAACAAGGAAATTACAGTTTGTTGAGAAAGTGTAATTCATCCATAAATTATGACAAACTTATCATTACTCAGATGAGTATCAAAAAAAAAAGGATAAATCTACATGACACATGAACACTGCTTTGAAAATCGACGTCACATCAACTCGTGCACGTAGTCCAAGCTGAAGCTGTCGCTACTTATCATGAGTATCAAATAAATCTACATGCACATGAACACTGCTTTGATCACGTCACATCACCATGCACTTATCCAAGCTAGCTGTGCTACATGTGTACAGGCCAAATGAATGTTACTGTGTTTGGATGCACTGCAAGACTGACTTCTGTGTTGCAGTTTGAATTCCCTCAAGTGAAGGTTTGAAAATTTAAACCTGTTTTATTTGATTTTTAATTAATTTTAAAATTTTGTTATCCTAATTAATCTAAAGGAAAAGATAACACAAATTTTAACTGATTCACAAATTTCAAACTAAAAAAATAAACTGTAGCATACATTTCTTGGCAAGTATTACATACAAATGTTGAAGGAGTGATGACCTCATGGTAAGATTAAGTGGTCAGCTGGGTTTGTGCCCAACAAGTGAAGCTAGACCATTTGGATTCTTGACTGAGTATTAATGGTTAATAAAACCCATGCAAATTTTATGTAATGCATAACTGACTGTCTGTAAAGAGATTGACCCAAATGATGGCTAGGAATGAGTCCTCACCTTGCATGCTGCTGTCATGATAAATGTTGGTTTAAATCTATCTTTGGATTAAAATTTTTCAACCCAGTTTGATTAACAGAATGCGATAATGAACTTGAAACAATAAAAAGTAAAAATCAAACTGGTTTGACAAATTTTACAAGCCAAAGACAAATTTAAACCACAACATAAATATCATTTTGAGTGATCTATTGGATGTGCGCCAATAATCTAAACCTAAACATGATTGATGTTCGAGGGGAAAGGGCAGGGGATGTTGATAAGACTAAGAATCCATACTTTTCTAATGTTTCACTTGATATTTCATTTTCCTTTGCAGCTGAGATTGTAGCTTTCAGAATATTCAGGTAAATACAACGACTCATCAGCTTCTCAGCATCTCGCATTAAACTACAAAAGTAGAAGAAAGACAAGATAAAAAATGTACATTAAATTAACATTATAAACAACCATACAAATACAAATGTATATAAATAGCATTTAAAATTTGTGATTTAGGCAAAATCTATAACTGCTTCATTTGAAGTTAAGCTGTTGGCCTAAAACTTTGCATAATCTTAATATCACTTAGTACCTACAATGCACAAAGATTGCAAAACATAACTTCTCTTGAAAATGTTGATGAAGCAATTTGTACAATGTACAATGTAACTTACAACAGTCAACTCTTGCCTTATACCCTCGCTATTATGGACAACCCGTTATTACGGACAGGAGTTGAAGTCCAGGCAATAATAATTACTGATCATAACTCTCGATACTACTGACTTACTGTATAACTGACACCAAATGGTGGTCATGAAGGAGTCTGTTATAGAGGGAGAGGACTGTACTTAGAGCTTTGGAAATGATCATAATTTTATATATATATTAACAATAGTTGACTGGGTTACCTTACTAAACGTACAACTTCTTGTGGTGTCTTGATATCTCCCAGAGAACCTAGCATGGGTCTGAGTGCATTAAGCAAAGTGCGAGGTTCTCCACCTGATGTGCTCTGCAACAAGAAAAAATGTTGTTTTCATGTTGTTAGAATAATGCTCACCTGAAACAGTTATGGAATCTTCAGTATTATATTGCTAAAATTTTGCATATACCGCATTTTCTCGATTAAACGCCAGGCCCCGAATAAACGCCGGGTCTCCAAGCTGTATTTGAAAATACCCCTTAAACAAATTAAAGGTTTAACATGCTTTTAAAATAATGTCTAAATATATTGCTGTAAAAAATAATGAATAAAAATCATTTCTGAGAAACATAGGGCTTGAACAAACTCCTGTCATCAAATAAATGCCGGCTCTATTGGGCTCAGTTTGAAATAAACGCCAGGGGCGTTTAAACGAGAAAATACGATACTAATGCAAACGGACATGTAAATCTTGTTTTTTTTTATTTTTTAATTTTTTTTGGGAACAAGGGAACATTGATCTCCCCTCCCCTCCCCTGGGTGGGGCTCATGATCAGTAATACCCCAATAAAACAGTTGAAGGTTAATCCCACTGCCTTAGTTTAAAAACAGTTGCATGTTGAAAATCAGACAGATCCACATGTGCAGGATGTCCCTGCTTTATTAGGAATTTTCTACACTTTTTCGGGTGAACTATAAATGACTGCATGTAGTCTTTTGATGATCTCTGATTGAAGAGGTTCCATGTACCCACCCCTAAAAAATCTCAATAACATATGTACCTCCCCTCTCTCTTCTCCCCCTCTCTCTTCCCTTTCTCTCCTTTTTTTTTTTTTTTTTTTCTTTTCTTTTGTCGTTTTTTCCCTTTCCCGCCCTTTTTCATCCTTTCTTTGCCCGGTTTTGATAAATTCAGAAATATTAAAAACAAAATTTAGCCCCAGTTTTCAAACCAACAGGAGACTCAAGAACAAGTCCTAATAGAGTCGCCACAGGGTTCTTTCAGCTCATTTTCTTTTCTTTGAGATGGAGCACTTTAATTATTAAATTTGTCACCATGCAACTGTTGACTATTTACTTACCATGTTTCTTTTCCAATTCTGATCTTTGGGGCTTAGCTATTTCATATCAGTCATATAACCTGAAAAAAAAAATTTAAATTAGCTGTTAACAGTTGTAACTAAGAAAAATTAAATTTCTCTAAAATTATTCCAAGAAATGAGGTGTGAATAATTATTTTACTACCAAATATAGAGCCTTTTTTTAGAAAATTCATGTTATAATAAATACTAACTAAAGACACTGAGGTTTGTCAAAGAGCCGTTTTCAACCGAGTAATGTACATGTAGAACCAAAACCAAAGAAATCACTCTGGCCAATCACAAAGGGCACAAAACAATACAGTGAACCAATCAAAACTCATAGCAAGTACATATAACTGGTGTGAAGTGCTGGAAAGCTTGTGCAAGCAAGCCACAATTGATTTTGGTTTTACTTCTGATTGGTTGAGAAATAGGGGCAAATTATCTAAACCAATAACCAAGCGTAGTAATGCAAAACCAAAGCAAATGCGAATTACCAGTACATTCAGCACTCAATTAAAAACCGCTCTACAATTGATATCTTTTGTTAACTTATTTACCACAGATTTATCTATTTCACTCATCTTCTAATACATATATCTGCTAGCTAATCGGATGTTGTGAACATCGTCTTAATGCCCAGTGTTTTAAGCATCAATACAGAATAAAAAATATCTGAGAGTTGACTCAATGATACAAAAGTCACACTTTGCCTAACAGATAATTTAACAGTCAAAACCCAAAATTTTCAAGACGGTTTAAAGAAGTTACAATATATCTATTTAGACATGTCATTCTTATTTTAAAAACAATTTTGCGTGCGATACCTTTATTTTTTTTTAATATTTTAAGATGCTTTGTTCCACAGCTGGACACAAATCATAACTTGAAAGAATCAAATGTTCATAAACAGGCATTTAATTGTTTTTCATCACACAGGTTAAAGTCCCGAAGAAAAAAAACTTACGAAAGTAGAAACATTTCTTTTGTTATTCTACATGATTTAATTTTATTGAAAAAACCCTTGCATACTTTTGTCTTGGGAACATATTAACAATATAACTAAATTCTACCAAAGTTGCCGAGTCTAGAAAACAAAACTTCCCCTAAATAATAATTTAATGATGTTAATATTTTGCAATAATTAAATAACAGAAATAATAAACTAATAATTTTATAATAAATGTAGTTGACTCCACTCAAAGTTTATCTGTTCCTAATAACACAGAATGTGAAACAAGCTTGCAATTTTGCTATTGGTAAACAAGTGGTACAAAATCTCCAAAAAATTTCAATGGATTGAATGACTATGCTCACACATTTTTAAGCTCTACAAACTTTGTTTGCAACATTTTTTTGCTTGGAAACCTTTTTTGAATTAATTTCTCTTAAACAGCCACATGACAGGTTTGCATCAAAATCAATGCTTATGAAGGTAAGAAATTGTGTATAATTATTTTTTACGATTTACATTCACAGGAGTTCTAAATGAAGTTTATCAAGAAAATTTGAGTTTATGGTATGTTTGAAGTTGAGAAATTAAATGTACAAATTTATCATTTTCAGTGCCATTCATTCCTCATCCAAAAGATTTGCAACCACCACCCAGGAAGTAAAACAGGAAGTTAGACAAGAAAGTAGACAAAGCTTTCTGATTTGTCCAAATTTACAGATCCCAAACAAAAATTAATATATTTATACTTCAAGGAAGGTTTTCTATTTTGACATATATTTTTCAAGAACAATTTTAAGAGTGAAATTCTTAACATGGTTGAAGCAAATATATTTCACTTCTATTCAATATAAATTTGGACCACAAAGTGAATGATTTCTGTGGTCGTTTTTAAACAATTTCATGAACAGCTAAATTTCCAATAAATCACCTCAGATCACTCATGAATATTAATAACCACATGTTTAGTATTTTTTCCTTCGCGTCCTCCTCGACTTATATTATATCACTTTTGTAATTCTTGTTTCCAAAGCGTTTATATATCAAAGATCTACAGTTAGTAAACTCATAAAGGAAGGAAAACTATCAAAACCCAACATTCCACAAAAGCCAATATGAAATTACACACCATCACACACGCTTTGATCGTGCAACTTTTCGTTTCATATACGCAAAACTAACACACACATTTCAGTAAGTCAGAGAATTTGAAAAGCCCCAAAAGAGTATTAAAAGATACGTATAAATGTTAAGACAAAACTTTCCTAAACCGGACCCAGGAGTTAATTTCCCACCAATATAACAAATTTAGGCTTCATTGCAGTATGGATCGTGTATGTACGTGCACCGAAGTCTTATCCTTCTTCAAAACCTTTAAGTCTTTGATCGTCTTTTTACATTTTTCCTTTCAGTGACAGTCTTTATTTCAGACTGCTTATTTCAGACCAACAAGGTTTTTCTAGATTACGTGAGAAAGAAAGAAGAAAGGACGCAATTCATCTTGAACCACCGCGCGAAGACCGCTTTATTTGCAGCAACGTGGATGGTGGTTTTATACGATAAGTGAAAGAGAAAGGCTCAATTCAACCAACTTACTCTTGGCTACTGCGTCACTTCGATAACCCTTTCCTCAAAGAACTTTCTTTCGTCAATAAATGCACGTTTTTAAGCGTGTACATGTATTTTGAAAAGATTTTGGGGCGACTTAATTTCACGTATAACACGCAAACTACTAAGAGCGGCCATTTCACATGGCCGCTCGCTCAACTTCAAACAGTCTGTTGATCGTTTCCTCTTCAAAATTGAATGACTTCACCCTGAAAATCATAGAAAAAGAACACTATTAGTCCAAGATTGTTACCACATCGAAATTTCCACTTCATATCGTACTTGTGAGGAAGAAAACAGCGCAAATTTCAGGCGGGAATTTTCCAAACAACATGGCTTACCAATTTTCACTTTGGAGTCATACCCCACCCCAAAAGGACGATGGACATATGAGAGCCTAACAATGATACTGCGTTCTGATTGGTCAACTTCCCATCAATCAAATTAACAACGAGGACTGCAACGGAGTAGAGACTGGACCGAAAATCAAAATGGCGGCTTCATTTCGAGTTTTACCAAGGGAGCTGAATGTGGCTTCGTTCAATAGTTGTGGACAAACCTTTGGTCAAAAATTGTTGAGTTTCTGTTTAAAAGCTAGAGCTTTACACAGCTGCAGCTCAGGTCATCGATCATGGCTCGTGCGACGTTCTTTGGTCAGAGGTATATAAAGTAAATTCATGCAGCTCTAAGATTAAAATGATCTTAATATAAGACCATTAAGCTTAATGTTTTGCAGGAGTTACCGATTCTAGAAAGGTTTCAAGCAAGTCAGCAAGCAGAGTCATCTCTCCTGTTATGGCTGAACTTCTCAAAAGTATACAATATGGTAAAAGTTCCTGAGCAATTCTCTTACAATGATCTTACATCTCTGTAAAAACTAAAATCTTAATTTAAGAATTTTTGTCTTACCTCAGCACCAGAACAATAGCTGATGTAACTTCTCAGCTATTGTTCTGGTGCTGAGTTAAGACGAAACATCTTAATTTAAGATTTTAGGTTAACGAAGATTTTATATCCACCCCCTCATAACTAACCTGATTTTTCTAAACCCCTACAGAAAAAAGTGAACTTTTCCCTTACCTCTTCAGAAATATTCTAAAGATAAAAGAATATACGACAGGACTACCCAGTGATAATAAACCTGCAGTCAGGGCTCTTTACACGGCTCCAGGTTGGCTTCTTATGTGGGCTGAATCACTGCAGTGGGTAACCTTTTTCAGTTAAACTTTTGTAAGTGTTTACAGGGAAAAAGCTTCAATTCCAACCCTGGGTCAACCCCCCTTGAAGTTAACCCTTTTTTAGACTTGGCTGGCCCAGATAGAAGGGTTGTTGTATTCCATGTAAAAGGTCGATAATAGCCGGGATGGTATTTTGGTGCAAATAGTTATGTATCTTTGTTGTCTTCTTTCATTATTTAGTAGCCACTACTACTAGGGCTATTATTAAGTTTTTAAGCAGCCATTATATTAAAGTTATCACCCCACCCATTTGGTTTTTTTTACCCAGGAAAAGAACAATGGATGGAACAATCAAGACGTAACACTCTTGCTAAAAAATTTGATGAGGGGATCATTGATCTTCATTCTACTGAATATGACAAGTAAGGGAAGATACAAAGCTGTGCTCTTAGTATAAGTACAGGGTGCCTAAAAGCTCTTATGTAAGAAATCTTGGGTTCCTAGTTCTTAAAAGCTTTTATGAGAGCAAAGTGCAACTGTAAAACAAGTCGCCCAAAGACAAACGTCAGTTGCCTGTGGCACTAGGGCTTTGCTAGAGCACAGCTCTGAGATATGAAAAACCAGCTGATACAATTCATTTAGAAAGTGAAAACATATTTTACCCATAACATTAGGCTTAGCAATTCACTAATGCTTGTTACCTAACATTTGGGTCTTGTCCTTTACTGCATGCAGGGAATTTGATTGATTCTGATCTTAGTTTCCTTTCAACGCAATCATCTTGTATTCTTGATGATGACAGCCAAATAGATTAGAAGAGATTATATAAAGAAATCTTCAGAAGAAAATTCTGTCTTGCTCACTTATCTTCATCTTTCTATCAAATTTCTTCTTGGGACTCCCCTTTCCCTCAACCAATGTCTGCACAGGCAGGTGGGCATGTGCTGAAGTCAGAACCAGAATTTTTCAGCTTGATGGGTTTACCAAATTTTCTTTGGTATGGGTTCCGATCACACAAACCTATGGCATCTACTGAAGTTATGCTATGATTTGTACATGCAAATGTCACTGCACTGAATCGAGCAAATGGCAACATGTGCCTAACATAAGTGGGTTTATTGTCTTTTTCATTCAGGTTGACACTGGAACACTTTCAAGTTTTTTGGCCAGGTTTGTGTCAAATTTGCTTTGTAACTGTAAAATTCTGGTATAGTTTAAGAGACTTCTTTTTATACTTTGTTTTCTCATTTTCATATTGCTACCCACAGGTGTTGAATGAGATCATAGTGGTTTCCGATAGCATTTTGTAGAATTTTTAGCAGTTTTGGGAAGCCTTCAACAAATCTTTAGAAATTCTAAAAGTATTTACAAACCTCAGTTAACTTTTCCAAATTTTATAGAGGCCTCTGAGCAATATATTAATCGCCTGATCAGCAGTTGCGAGTCACTAACTTCCTGTTTTGTTCTGTTAAGATGGAAAGCCAATCTGGACAAATTACAGAAGAAACTTCAAAGGCCAGTTTCCACCCCAGGTAATAATTAACACAAAAAAGTCATGTAGTTCAGAGATGTCATCTGTTTGTGTAAAGCAGTTTTCAATATTTAGTGCTACACAGTACACATGCTGGCGAACCTGTCGTGAACACTTTCTTTTCTGCTTCTTTTTTCAGAGAACCCGTCGGAATTGCTTTGTAAGTAAAATTCATTCACTTCGATTATTTACAGGTGGATTCAGGTTGAGCGTTTAATGGCCTCAGTTGTCGCATTTGTTGTCGTGGTTGAATTGATTGCGTTATAAGGCAGAATGACAGACGTTGCTGAGCAGGAATGCCAACGTTTTGCCTGGGAAAACCACAACGTGCTTTTTCCTTCAGACAGAACGTCGTCATTCCCATCTAGGGGCCAACGTCTAAGTAAAAGTTATTGTCATTGTATTTGGTACTAAGTGTTATGTGACCTATGCATTAATGACCATTATGCATGATAAATTGTTGTTGAGTTTTCTTTTCTTTTCTTTTTTTTTTGCACAACCACTTGTGAGAAAATCACTTATTTACACCATAATTTTTATTTACACCAATAATTTTTTGGCTAGTTCAGATATTTTGTGAGGGTGAAAATTGATGTCTAAAGAAGCTTGAAGTCAGATGGATGAATTTTTGCACAAGATTGGTCAAACCTTCCCTGCTTGTAGCTGCCCTTATTCCTGTTTGGTTTATAACGACCTGTTTGCTATTTTCGCCCCTTGGTCAACTGTAATTGATCATTAAGTTTTTTTATAAATATTATTAAATGTACTTTTAACAACTTCTGTTCTAGAGGGGAACCAACATTTGCAGTAATCCCTGCCCAATTTGTCGACTGATTGCAGAGAAAAACTATGAGTTGGTTTACACAGTGAGTAAAAGTAGCATGGCAGTAATGTAGCATTCTTTTTAAGCTAGTCCAGTTTCTGATTTAGATTGTAGTCTGTAGTTTATTCCATTTGGTAAACACATTGTCAAACCAGATTCCACTATTAAAATAGAAATGATTAATCTTTGATCATGGATCACTAGATTGGAAATATCTAACGTTTCCATCAAAATCTGAATTTAGATGAGTTGAAAAAATGAATTTACTTAAGGGTACATTTGTTTGAGAGGCAGTTCATACATCCAAAATTTTCCAGCATTAGCAACCCTCCAAGGTAAGACCATTTTAGTCGCCATGGCGACTAAAATTTTGGAGCTGGCAACTACATTGAAACCGAACTCACCAGCCTGGCGACTAAAATCGAGAAGAAGGATTGAAAGCGTGAGCGCAACTAAAATGTTTCTCTGGCGACCAAACTTGAGCAGGTGGTGGCCAAATGGCCACCAAGGAAAAAAATAAACTTAGAGGGTTGATTAGAAGTTAACTTTAACATTATCTGCTAGCTGATAACAGTACATGTGTGAGATTTTTTCAAAGGCTCAAGGAAAAAAATTGGCATTGACCTTCTAGCTCACAAATAAACGGTAGGAAATCTCTTATCAAATCAGGTGAGTTGACCTTCTAGCTCACAAATAAACAGTAAGAAATCTCTTATCAAATCTGGTGAGGTTGCTTGCCACGCCTGCCGCAAAATTAAGTTCATGCTTTAAATTCTTCCTCTCAATTTTAGTCACCAGGCTGGCAACTTCGGTTCCAATATTTTTGTTGCCGTGGCGACTAAAATGGTCTTACCCTGGAGGGTTGTTCAGACTTTTTTTTAAATTTTAACTTCTTTTCAGGATGTTGGTTTGCTGTCTCAGTTCATCTGCCCCCATACTGGAATGGTTCTTGAAACAGCGAAAACAGGTGATAATATGACTTTTAATAAAAGAACTAGTCAGCTGACATAAAATTTTGTCGTATGTCACTTGTAGCATCTTGAGGATAAAAATTAATGTCTTATGGTTGAATAATGCCCAACATTTTGATTTGATCAGTGGAACGCTCATTGAACTATGAATAATCCTGACACCATGGATACATTTTATACAGTGTTCCAAACCTAGATCATAACAATATTCACTGGTTGACAGTTCTCCATTTTCTCAGTTCTCATTTTCTCAGTTGGTATTGTTTAGAGAAATTGGATGATGGTGTTGGATAAGATGGTGTAAAATTTAGAAATACGCCGGAGTTGTTGATTTTAGTTTTGTAAACTGGAGAAAAAATTTCAACAGTCATTTCCCTTTGCCATGGTAGGTAGGTAAATTCTTCATTGGAGCCTAGTGGCCCATCAGACCAGTGTTATTTCCAGTTACATGCCATGAAGCGATGAGGAGTATTTCTACTCCCCCCTGGGTAGGATGCTAGTCCAATGCTGGGTTACCCCAAAGCATTAATCCGCCTGTACCTATTTATACACCTGAGTGAAAAGAGGCACTGTGAGAGTAAAGTGTCTTGCCCAGGAACACAACATGATGATCCCAACCAAGTCTTGAAGCCGGACTACTCAATCTGGAGCGTTAGGCCACTGTACCTCCCTTTGCCATACCAGTCCATTATACTGGGGGAGCAGGGGTGGCGCAGTGGTGAGAGCGCTCGCCTCCCACCACTGTGGCCCAGGTTCGATTCCGGTCCGGTGTCATATGTGGGTTGAGTTTGTTGTTGGTTCTCGTCCTTTCTCTGAGGGTTTTTCTCCGGGTTCTCCGATTTTCCTCCCTCCACAAAAACCAACACTACCAATTCCAATTCGATCGATGCACGTACACGTCTCGACGAGCTCTAAGCTCTTCGGTGCTACGTGGGTAAATAAATTACATTTACATTTTTTTTACTGATAAATTTTAGTTTGCAAGTTTTGATTGTTTTGCACTTTATAATGTATAGCCATACAATAAAGCAAAATGCCGTGCAGAAATTTGTCTGAGTATAGGTACATACATACATAAGTTTATTTACCCTCAGGCTGCTGAGGCTTAGCCTGGGAATGCAGACGTATTTCCGGCTGTCGTTTCTCTCCGCCAAAAAGCCAGAAATACGTCTTCGTTCGCAAGATAATGTTAATTTTGCCGAGGTCTCAACCTTTCACGCGCTTTTTATTTCAGGTGTGTGTCAAAAACAACAAAAACTCCTAATAAAAGCAATCCAGGAAGCTCAAGATAAAGGTATTTATTCTAACTCTTATGCGAAACTATCTAAAAAAATTAGGGAGGCATCGTCTTTAGCCGTTTTTAAAAGAAACATTCGTAAAATGGACTTAACTTTACTGGAATCTAGTGGCTGCCACTCGTGTGTTTATGTAACAGCTAGCCATTTAAACTCTAATGTACACAGTTTTAGGATTTTGTAACATGTTTAAGCTATTTTTATATATTATTAAGTGTTAGTTTTAGCTATTTATTTTATCTACTCAATTTTAATTAGCGCCACCCCGCGCTAGAACGTATTGGACACCATAATAAAATTACTGAAAAAACTCTTGTGCTTCACGATGTATTGCGCGTTTTATCTACTGACTGATTGATTACATTTGATTTCTCTGACAGGTCTTCTTCCCTTCACGATTCCTGGTCCAAGAGATCCCCCACGCGTCTTCCAGCCTGTAGGAGTACCGTCAATGTTTAAAAATAGAAAATGAAATTACATTTATACATATTAAATAAAATGAAACATCTGAATGAAAAGCACCTCTATCTTTGTCTTTAGATTGCGAACCTACAAGGAAACAGCGGTTATCTTATCTAGTCTTAACTACTTTTTTGATTAAATAAATTGTAACTGAAATGATGACTATTTCCCATCCCCATACGTCATTATTCGTTTATTTAAGTAAACCCCCTGATGAAGGCCTTGTTTGGTTTCTACCAATATAATTTACAGTGAGTCAACTCTCACTATAACGGACACCTTCGGGACCATAATTTGGTGTCCGCAATAGTGAAAGTCCGTAGTAGCGGGAGTTATTTTCAGTTATTCTTATTTGCTGGGACTTTAGCCTGCGCCGCTGACGAAACTAAATCCTGACCGGGGTTAGGTTACGTCTGCGACGCAGGCTACCGGGACTTCAACTCCTGTCCGTAATAACGGGGTGCCCGTAATAGCGAGGTGTCTGCAAGGCGGGAATTGACTGTAGTCAGCACCACTAATATTTTGGCTTTTGTCCACTGGTCGCGCACCATTTTCCATGCATTTCAACTGTAAAAGTTGGCGCGGACTTTTAAACGCACATTTTCAAATGCAAGGAAAACTGAAAATACAACTAAAATAGTCAAATACGCCGCCCTCTAAATATTTCGTTTTCTTTTCAAGTATCAATACCTATCAACTGCAGTTTGAAGATAAGTCAAAAAGTGGTGACAAATGAGTTGTGATCATGTTTGAACCAGTGAAAGGTTCCGGCAATTCTACTTTTTCATAAAAAGGTTAACTCTCATTGTTGAAACCAGCAGAAAAATCAAGTTTCTGAATTTAGTTCATACAGTACAAATGCGAAAATGTCGTCTTTTTTGTTAATGCTAGTCTGAAAGGTTGAAAGTTGAAAAAGGGTACCCTTTTTTTCAAAAAATGCTGGTATTGTTAGCTTTTGATTGAAAATATTTGCACGTCAACATTATCTGCTTTTTATGCATTTCCCACTTTCCAAAGAAAAAGCTACAGATAGAAATGTCCATCTTTTCATTGCTAAGAAGCAATGTAATGGTTACTACAAAAAGGTACCCTTTTTAAGTTAACAAGCAATCTTATCAAAAGCGCGAAAAAGGTACCATTTTCTTACTTAGCAATAATCTCATCGAAAGTGCGAAAAAGGTACCTTTTTCGCTGCATTTAGAAATGACGTTTTTTCATGCTATTGGGATTGGTAAGACATTAAAAATCCTTCCGGTTGACAGGTGTCAACTGTTGACGCCATTTGATGAATATATTAGGAGCCCATCATAGCCTAGCTTTCTCGGTACGGAGGTGTTTTTAGGGGATTCTTATGCCCTTGAGACTCCCCTGAAAATGCCTAAGCTTTGGGCTGTTCACGGCCTAACAAAATCCGTATCTGCTATTTAACAGAAATGGAAGTTCAATATTGTTATAATTATTGCATCGTGATTTAATAGTAGCGTATTTTCCGGTCCTCTCTCTTCCGCAGAGGCTTTTAGTAATTTTTTCCTACTGCTGAGAAATAACTGACGAGGAGTAAAATATTTTAGCTCGCTCCTTGGAGCCGGTCAAAAGCACGAAAAAAAGTTCGAAAATACTGGGAATACCTAAAATTTTAAGTTGTCAGACAAATTTCCGTAAGGGAAACTGTTTTATAGATACAAAAACTACAAAGATTACAAGTTTACTTTGTTCACGCAATCTTGAACAATTGAATCCACTTCGTATTCGTTTATGCGTCTTAACCCATATTTAGAACAAAACAATGAAAAGCCTCTTGTTACTCTGGAAAGTTTTGCCTGAGAATTTTAATTTACTGACTTGTCTCTAATAAGATTTGTTATTAAAGCGACGTTGCTTTCCATATATTTCGCCATATTTGTCTTTTGACTACTTAGTGAATAAACTTTTGGGAGTCGATTCAAGTAGAAAAATTACTCAAATGGCGTCAACAGTTGACACCTGTCAATCAGAAGGATTTTTAATGTCTTTCCAATCCCAATAGCATGAAAATACGTCATTTTTTAAATGCAGCAAAAAAGGTATCTTTTTCGCACTTTCGATGAGATTATTGCTAATAAGTAAGAAAATGGTACCTTTTTCGCGCTTTTGATAAGATTGCTTGTTAACTTAAAAAGGGTACCTTTTTGTAGTAACCATAACATTGCTTCTTTAAATAGAAATGAAAAGATGGACATTTCTATCTGTAGCTTTTTTTTTTTTTGGAACAGTGGGAAATGCATAAAAATCGGACAATGTTGACGTGCAAATATTTTCAATCAAAAGCTAACAATACCAGCATTTTTGGGAGAAAGGGTACCCTTTTTCAACTTTCAACCTTTTAGACTAACATTAACAAAAAAGACAACAATTTTGCATTTGTACTGTGTGAACTAAATTCAGAAACTGATTTTTTTGCTGTTTTCAACAATAAGAATTAACCTTTTTATAAAAAAAGTAGAATTGCCGGAACCTGTCCTTTCACTGATTTGAGGAGGAGGGACAATCATCACACGTGATATGCGCGTGCCGATCGAAGTTCGCTTTCACTGTAAAAGCGCGCGAAATGTAGACGCGGGTGGCCGGTAGATGGACGAAAAATCTGTCAAAGTCAAAGTCAAAGATGGAACAGTTAGTTCTTCATCATTTAGTTGGCGCGTCACATCATTATGACATCAAGGAATAAAGGTAAGTTCTCTTTGCGTTGCTCTTCGTGGTAAAAAGATTCGACCACACGGTTTTGGCGTATATTTTGTTCCCCGACGAAACCTCGGCTTTTATAAAATACAGCCAGAACGTGATTTCTGTAGGGCTCAATTTGTACGAAAACATGGTGATAGATAAATAATGAGTTAGTACTCAGACTGACTTTGTCGTTCTTGTTTCAATTGGTTTGCTTTGCGCAGCTAGTAAAGTTATAAGTTAGCGAGTTTTGACGGGACAGTGTCTGTAGATTATCTGTGTAGAAAAATAAAAGGATAGAGCGGGGGCGTGGTGGTTGTTGGAGGTGAGGCACGGACAGGCCTTTAAACCTAGCCCGCTGAGAGTTTCTATTTTGATGGCCTTTAGAATGGTCAAAATACTCCAATACGGGCAGATAAACAAATATAGTTTTTATATTTACTATTGTTCACTCGTTTAATTAACGGTGAGTAATAATAGTGAAAACGTTTACTGCGGTATAAGTACATAGAAACGGTACAGGAATTTGTATATTTACCATAAAAATATTAGCTGGCTATGCACAAGTGAACACGTAAAAAAGAAACACCATAGTATTAATCTTGTTGTTAAAAAATAAATCAAAAATAAATACAAAGACGCTAAGTCTGGATTGACAGTTTATAGTAGTACATACTGTAGTAAATTCCATTGTAAAATTCATTAAATATTCATGCGGTTGCAAACCAATCCCAGTACCATATTCAGATCACATGTACACAACTGTAAACCCCAATACAAATCAAACAAAAGAATTAACTTTTGATACAAACTCCTGCTCAACTAATTAGTATTCATTAACTTTTGATACAGATCTGTACTGATTCGCATAACAATACTTTGCATTCAATTTATTGTTTTCATTTCACAAGTAGAATAAAATATTCGCGTCCGATCTGTATGGGCGTTTACGATGGCTCGCCATTGTAAACGCCCATACAGATCTCCCGCTCATATTTTATCTACTACTTAAAATTGCTCTTCTTACAAAACTATTGGTAGGTCGGATACATGCTAAGTTAAGAATGATTAACAAACTTGAAATTTTTTTATAGTTTGACAAAAATTAAAATTCGACCGATACTTGATATAAAATTGTTCCACTTTGGCAATTCTGTCTTTTTTAGGCAATGTATACATTTCATAATATGAAAACTATTCAAGATTCTAAAAAGTCACTATATTTTGAATCCAATTTAAAAAATAATCCTAGCCATCTGGAGGTAAAAATATTAATGATACAACAGTTGGCACCCTGAAATCTCATTGGTCAACCCAATTTTTAAGAATCTCTATGACATCATGTCTTTCCAATCCCTCCTCACTCAGGACATCCATAAACTTCTTGACAGTTGCTTGACCAGTTGAAGACCATTTCTTTAGGATATGATCAGTTGGATTATCCTGCTGTCCTAGATATTCCACCTCATCTCTTGTAAGTCCAACTTTTTCTCCAAGCATTCTAAAGTCATCAAAAAGCAACCTGCGTATGTTCAACTTTACACAAATTTTAGCATGCACTCGGTAAGGTATCGCAGTGACTGCAGTCATCAGGCGTGCTTCTTGTTGGTTTTTACTGGGAGAAAGATCCGGGACAGGGTGACTGTGTAATCCAATGTCTACCTCATCACTTTCTGTCAGAAGACTCTTTGCTTCGGTTTTTCGCTTCTGCTCATTGGGTGTGCTCTCAAGAGAGACAAACTGTTCACCACTAGAGGATGCCTCATTTCTGGTACCTTGTAAACAAAAGTATTGATAGTCTAATGTAAGTGAATAGGAATTAAATAGACGTGTTATAAATTGTATAAAGCTATGTGCTGGCACATAGTTCTATGTATATGTTTTCTACCTTAGATAAATGATTGCCAAAGCAGTAACTTTCATTGTTGGACCAAATTGCTATTCAGAACTTTGTTTAAAAAGTAGACATTTAAATGACTATAAAAAGTTTAAGACTCATTCTATCTGAGACCACTGTATATGTACAATTACAAAGAAACTGTAGTGCCTTGTGAATTGAAAAGGTAGCCATCAAGAATCTCCAAAGCATCAGCACGGTCAATCTTCTTCACTGCTGTTCTCAGCTCATCAACAGTCATGTCAGGACGTTCAGATCTCAGCCATTCAAGCATCATTTTGGTTGGGCGGGGCCTTGGCCTGTCTCCAACAGGATCAAATTCTTGATACACTTTGCTTGGCACACCAAGTTTGTTAGCAAGATTTCTCCAATTTCTAACTCCTGGGGATTTTTTGTTAAGCAGAGTGCTTACACTGTTCAGAAGATCCGAGTCAGGACTAAAGGTATCGGCAAGAAGTTCACTATCTGTAAGTAATAAAACAAAAAAAATGTTTTGTATTAACTACTTCATACAGTTGAGCCCCTGCTTTATGTACAACCCATTATATGGACAGTTATGTTTTTGAAGTCCTGATGGAAAGCTAGTATGTAGTTTCTCCTACACAAGCCTGCTTAATAAGGACACTGGGTACGCAGGTAGGTGGATGGGTACATTGAAGGTATGATTTTAAGAATAAAATAAATAGGAACCACTACATACATGTAACAATACCTAGTTGTACACATCTACAAACCTTGCACATCAGCAAGGACCTTCAAAACATCTTTCCTTGACAAGTTTTCCAAGTGCCCCTTTAGGTCACCAACAGTTAGCTGACGGAACTTTTCAGTTGAACGTAAGTAACGAAACAGAAGTGCAGTAGGGTTTTCTGAAGAATGCAACTGTGCCTCAAATTCCTTTAACGACTGACCAGTTAAATTCAGTTTTACAGCCAGGTTTCTCCAATTCCCCACTGGTCTTTTTGCTGAGTCAAGCTTAAGTGCAATATCATCTAATAAGGATGGCTTGTTGTCAAACACATCAACCACCACGGCTGTCTCACTGAAATCTACAAAAATATATTATAAAATTATAACTGAGCTAACAAATGTAGCAAAAATCCCTCCAGGGCTGTAGGAGTTAGAAACAGAAGGTTGCAGCTCCAATATTTAAGTAAATGAAAGATTGCTACCTCAAGCACTTATAAATGCCATAATAATTTGATCATTAGCAAGGTGTGTGCAAAAACTGCCAAATTTACCAAAAACAACCAAAAAAAATCACAAGAGTGTCAAGGGAAATCAGCAGATTTTTTTGAGAGTCCACGGAAGGACCTCAGTCCTGGACATTACTTGCCATCAGTTATGTTAACTTCATTTGTGGACTGAATACCTACAGATATGCCTACTCCTTAATAATAATAATAATAATAATAATAATAATAATAATAATAATAATAATAATAATAATAATAATAATAATAGTAATGGTTTATTTGCATTCCAAATAACAACTTTGGCTCTTCTATGCAAATTATAAAAACTAAGATATGAGACTAAGATATATAATAAAAAATGATAAAAAGTTATGATATAATGTACAATAATTTGCTAAAAAATGTTATTAGGCTATAGTAAAAATATACAATGTGTTAAGATAATATGAAAAATTGTTCAGTGCAATTATTGCTTAGTGACGTTTCTTTTAAAAACCAGAAGGGTCAGGTTAATCGGGGGGGACAGGGGGGTCTGAACCTCCCGCCGCCCGTACCTTTTACTCCCGCTTCCCATACCAATTGCTCCCGCCTCCCGCCCTTTCCGTATCTGTTCTCTCCTGTTTGTTCCATGTCTATTGCAAAATATACTGAAATGTTACGAAATTTCACTCGTTTTCTCCCGGTTCCCGCCACCTTAAGAATCCTGCTTCCCGCCCTCTCTCCTCCCGCTTCCTGCCCCTTTTCTCCCGGGCTCTCGCCCGCCTGTCCCCCTCCACTTAATCCTAAAGCCCTGTCCCCACTAGCAATGCCAGCATTATAAGCACAAGCATAAGAAGAACGCAAGGTTTGATATTCCTATGCTTATGCTTGCATTGCTAGTGGGGACTGGGCTTAAGAGGTGAGATTTCAACCAGAAAGGTTCTTATTCCCCTGGCTGACAGGGTGCAATGTACCGATGTTTATATACTAAATAGCTAATTACAAGAACTGGTCAAGTCTGAATATGATGTTTCTGGATATGAATCCACTTGAAGGGAAAAACTTGCATACATGTGCATTCCCGATTTAAACCAACCAGACTCAATCATTACATGAAAAATATTTGAAGACAGGACAAACCTTTCAACTCTTGGATTAAATCATTCCTGTGGATATCTTTCAATGCGAGTCGTAGTTTTCCAACAGTGAGATGTGGGTCATTTGTCGACAAAAACTGAAACAGATGCACTGTGGGACTCAACTCAAAATAAATTTCAAATCCTGTTTGGACGTCATGTGGAATATTAAGTTCATATGCCAAGTGTTTCCAGTGCTTTATCACTCTGTACTCTCTGTCCAAGCACTGTGCTAACTCATCCATCAGGGTAACATTGTCAACAACATCACCAATATAGAGAACTGTATTAAAAAGAGTTGTACTTAGTGTCAATTATCAACTACTGAGTAAAAACTCAAGCTGTCAACAGATAAATGCAAACAATACACAATTTCTGGGTTTGAATATATTAGTTAAGCTAGGTCACTCTATAATTTTGTGGATTAATTTTTCCAAAAAATTATACAATTGTTTCAACAAAATTTCATTAATTTTTTTGAGGTTACATTTTTAGAAAAAAGTTAGAAAATTTTGAAAGGCAAAAAAACTTAATTGAGTTATTACAAAGTTAGCAAACTACACAGTGTTACATATGTAAGGTTTTGTCGCACTCTTTCTTGTCTGCCAAGAATGTTTTACGTTAAAGTTCATTCACTATCAACAACTTTAACTTTACCAATCCTCTTGATGTTACTTTAACTCACTCATCCCAATCTTTTCAGTATATCTATTTTTTTTTTTTGCTATAAGCTTTGTCACCCATTCACTTCAGGGCCGTACCTAGGATTATTTAATTTGTCTGTGGGGGCAAACTCTGCACACCTTTCGTTTTTTTTTTTAAGTTTTGTCTCTTTTTCTTTAGTTTAATTTCTTAGTTTTTTAGTTATCCTGGCGGAAGCAACTGCCCCCCCCCCCCCCCCCCCCAGCCCCATGCTATGTGCGGCCCTGCACTTTTTGTTCTCAATGGAATGATTACCATAATGGTCTACAAGAATAAAATTGTGTTTAACCATTTTACCTACCTTGGCCATTATTTGTCTCACTTCTGAATTTGCTGGAAACTCCTGCTTGCACATGAATACCTCCATTCAAAGTGTTGACTTCAGGTGTGTGAGGTTCGTTTTGCTCTTCCTCACTTGAACTCAAATTCACTACATCTCTTGACAGCCTTTGTTCTGTGTAAAACAATCAATCACATCTTATTCATTTCATGATATAAAAGAAATGTTTAAATTCATTTAGGGTCTGATGGTGAATTTTAGCCTGGGCTGAAATTTCAACCTGGTTTGCAGGGCTGAGATTTCAGCTCAGCTTCCGAAACAAACCTTCTTGAAAAGACGTTTGCGATTACATGAAGGAAGTTTCATCCCGGGACGAATTACAGTCAGGGATCAAAAATTTTCAGCCCAGTTTGGGAAACCGGGCTGAGAAACTGTTCAAATTTCAGCCAGGGCTGAAAGTGAGCTTAGGGATGCACAGTGGTGGTTTTCAATGAAAGAAAATGGCAGCCACGACAATAATTCATTTTTAAAAGTATTTGTAACCTGGGCTGAAATTCGCCATGCAATTGCAACAAAATTTCAGCCTGGCAAATTGGGCTGAAATTCGTCATGTACTCATGCAGGCCCTTAGACTAGAGTGAGAATTTCAAATAAATGTTATGAGTGATTATTTTCAGTGATATATTATATCAGACAATGATTGACATGGTAAAACTCTAAAACATCATCATCATCATCATCAAAACCATTATTAATAAAGTTTTTATCATTATTTTATCTAGAGCAATGCACAAATTAACATTATTTTTCAGTTACTGTAAAAAAATAACTTTTCTTACCTTGGCTGACATGCAGACCATTTGTGGATTGGTCCAAGATTGTAGAATTTTCCCTGTCCCCAGTTTGGTTTTCATTCAATACTGGGCTTACCACAGAGTCAGCTGGAGCTGTTTGTAGGGATTCTACTGTATTGCTTTGCTCTGAATACACAACAGCATCAACTTCACTGGAAGTAATTGTCACTTCTCCTGATTACAAAAGTAATAATGATAATAATAATAATAATAATTAATGTCACAGTTCCTACGAAGTTTTACTTTAAAATACTTAAAATAATCAGACACAAAACCACACCGTATATGGCGTAAAGGGGGGAACACCGCTCCGCAATCGGCGTGACAGACGAACTTCCGTTGCGTGACCAAAAGCCAAACTTATCTCCCCAGCGGTAAAACCCGCGCTGGATCGGACAAGTCGGCAAGGCCAAAAGCTTACGCGCCCTAGAAGTCTAACTCTAAACGGCACTACGAGCTGACCTCCGGTCAGCATCGTGCTAGAGTGTAGACAGTTGTCAAGCCTTACTTATCTCCCCAGCACTACGAGCCGACTCCGCCGGCACATGCTGGATCGGACAAGAAGAGGCATAAGAGCGTAAAATAGCGCCACTAAAATAGCGAAAACGAAGCTTGGGGAAGTCGCTGCGAGACTTAACCGATAGCGTCATGCAAGAGGTGAACCCCAGTTTATTCAATTAAATACAACAACAATCAAGCCTCAAAAGGGAGGGAGGGTGGGATTTACAAATTTCGAACTAGGTTACAGTAACAAGCGATACAACTAGCGAATGATGCTAAAGTTCATTCTATAAACTTTTATAGCCAGACAGTTGTCTGGATTTAGGCCAATGGCAAATAGTGTACCATGGAAAGCAAGGATCTCATGCAGGCTTAAATGAGACATGAATAGAGATATTTAAAACACTAGCCACACAAAATGCATGATATAATTGTGCTAGACAGTGTTGCAACATTTGTATCTAAACGGCCATTGTAATCATTGTCCTTTTGAGACAAGAAAAGCGTACAGTTTCATTGCGTTACATTACACAATCAAAATAAACATTAACGACCCTGCAGGGGCCACGAGCGTCTCGCTCCATTAACTGCGCTTTAATGTTTGGCCTTAAAGCTTAATTTACACATAATCCACATGTTGATGATATGTACTTTGCAAGTTTAAATACTCATAGCAAAACTTACAAGCTTCATGTAACAAATTGAAATGTACCAGATTGAAATAAATTTACAACTTATTGCGGTTTTCAGTGAAATGCGAACTCTGATATTCAAAATCCAACCAACGATTGCGTTTTTGACCCATTTGAAATGCGCTCCTGTTTCCTAATAATAATAATAATAATAATAATTTTATTCAGCTCATATTAAAGTTTACAGGGTTTTTTTCCGTATTCTTAATAAAATAGAAATAAGGTTTTACAGAGAGGTTTTCCCGAGACGTCCACTAATATGATTGACGGCAGCAAAAAGCGTAAACCATTGATTGATGAGGATTGAATTTCAAAGTTCGCATTTCACTGAAAACCGCAATAAGACCTGATTTTAAAAAGTTGAGTTAAATTTAAGTACTTTAAAAAGATATGTTTTGGTAATCCAGGACGTTACAAATCGATCGAAATCGATCATCGAAAACGTAATCGATTAATCGATATTACTCGATAGTATTCGATACTGATCAATCGATTAGTTAAAATAATCGATAAAAATCGATAATCACACGATTTGGTATCGGAGTATCGATTTTGATCGATTACTAGAGCGAAACTTAAATTCATTGGCATCTCGGAATGAAAAAGACGATCCGAAATCAAACGAAAAATAACCACTGTGTCTTACCGTGACCGCCGGTTTTGATTGGATAACCCAGTGTCATATGTGTAATTCACAAGGACAGAATGCCAAACCAAAAATCCAAGTAAATCACACGGGGTAGAGAAGTGCGTGACGTAAACGAACTCGACAAGAAATTCTGACTACGACAATAACAGAGTTTAATTGACAGAGTTCAATGTTCCATACAAAGATGATTGATTCAAACCACGTGCTAGTGTTGTTGAAATGATCGCCGTAAACCGTATGTCGGTTCGAACTGAAATATAATAGCGGAATAGAACTAATGTGACTAATAAATCTAAGCATACAAGCTAAACAATTCGTGAGATATATAATTATAGCTAACATTCACAATAACGTCCGAATGAAGAAACGTAACATAATCTGCACATATACTAATCTTATAGAAAGCTAACAAACGATAAAGTCTCATATGACGGCTAATTTTGGATAGGAGTTTATGACAATTAACCTTATAATAAGATAAAACTTAGCCTAGCGAGATAGTTTCTTAATGGATCGAGTATAATATGCCAACTAAACTAACTCGATATAAACGGTATAGAAGCTATCCTAATAGTCGAGAAAAACGAAACTTAACGCAAAACAAATAACAAGGAAAACTAAGGATAAGCCTACAAATAAGGAATAGATTACTCACTTTGGTTTGCACACGCACTGAATTAGACTTGATAGAGTAGGTGACCACGAGTGTAGAGAGAAATCTATGGCCCAATGCCGAGTAGATGTTGACGCAGTGAAGTCTACACTAGAACTGATCTAACTTAGAAATTCTTACGGATTTATCTAACCGAGAAACATGTGCGCAAAACCTGCGGACATAGCAGCCTAGGGCTGGTCTACCACAGTAAATAAAATAAGTAACACGCGGTATGATAGAAAGGATAATTCGATAACATTTAAATTAAAGTAAGTTCCTGTGATAAGATGTGAAGTAAACGTCACGTTTCAAAACCAACATTCCGGCCCCTTAAAGGCGGTACTGCCGATAGCCTTTACAAGGAGAAAGAAAGAGGGGTTTGAAACATGAGGTTGACTATGATTAGTATTATTAATATTATTAATTGATCACGTATTGTCCAATAGAGTTCTGTAATCCACTGATACTAATGGATTGTCAGTGTTCATTAGTTTCTTCGTTAGCTGAGATAGCGGCGGCTTCCAACAACACAATCTTGTCGATTGGTCGTACGAGTTCAGATGTACTGGTTTTCAGCTTGACAGAACGTACCAGACCATCTCTGCGGTTGGTATACACCTCCTGGATCCGAGCAAGTGGCCAGGAGTTGCGGGGCTTGCTGTCGTCAAGGACCAACACAACATCGTCTACTGCAAAGTTCCTCTGCTGCTTGTGCCATTTCTGTCGTTGCTGCAGTGAGGGGAGGTACTCTCGGACCCATCGCTTCCAGAATACGTCAGCAAGGTACTGCACCTGACGCCATCTCCGGTGGAAGTAGTTATCATGTTTAGTGAAGTTTCCAGGTGGAACTTTAGGACCGGTGCGAAGCAGCAACAAGTGATTAGGTGTCAGAGGTTCTGCATCACGTGGGTCATCTGACAGCTTTGTGATTGGTCTTCCATTGATTATGGCCTCCACCTCACACATCAGGGTTTCGAGGCCTTTGTCATCTAGGACTTGTTCTTTCATGAGCGCCTTCATTACCTTTCGAACGGTTCGGATACATCGCTCCCATACTCCGCCATGGTGGGAGCCGGCAGGTGGATTGAACTTCCACTTGATGTTTCGCTGAAGGAGGTAATCATAAATCTGAGACTGGTTCCATTCGTTCACAGCTTCTCGTAGCTCACGCTCTCCCTTCACAAAATTCCCACCGTTGTCTGAGCGGATCTCCTCCGGTTGACCTTTTCTTGCGATGAATCTGCGCAAGGCTTGGATGAACGACTCCGTGTCCAATGACCATACCACCTCTATGTGGACGGCGCGGAGGGCTAGGCAGGTGAAAATCACGCCGTACCGTTTGACTTTGGCTCTTCCGCGCCGCACTTCAAATGGTCCGAAGCAGTCCACGCCTGTATAAGTGAAGGGTGGTTTCGAGGGGGTAATTCGGTCCTCGGGTAGGTTCGCCATTTTTTGTTGAGCGAATGGCGCTTGACGTTTACGGCAGCTGAAACACTCGTTGAGGATGTTTCGAACTGTAGATCTTCCATTTATTATCCAGTATTTCTGCCTGGTGAGGGACAGGGTGTACTCCAGGCCTGAATGTCCAGAGATATGATGGTAATACTGAATAATGAGCTTGACCACGTGATGCTTCTTAGGAAGGACCACTGGATGCATTGCATCGCTGTTGATTGGCGCTAGTTGTAGACGACCACCAACTCATATTAGACCTTGAGACAAAATTGGGTCAAGCTTGAAGATATTGCTGGTTTTCTTCACCATGTTTTGTCTGCTAGGAGTTGCCTGCTGGTCTATTTCCCTGAGACAGTCGTGCTCCTCCTTGAAGTATCGGCTTTGAACGTGCTTGAGGATTTCGACTTCAGCCTGGTTCAGCTCCTCAGTGTTGATGGGCACGATTGTGCTGGATGACGTGATTTTAACTGATTCTCCGGTCCTTCGTTTCTTGCTCAGACGGGAGAGGTTTGACTTGTAGCGGAGTATCCATGCTACTATTCTTTTGAGCTGGGTCCAGGATGAGAACCGCTCAATGATTTCTGAAATAGGATCTTGAGCAGAGGCTTCACTTGCATATGTAACTGACTCTTTCTTGACTTCTGGATCATCTTCAGCAATGGTAGTGTTCATGTCGGCAGGTCGTTGTGGCCATGTCTCTTCGGTCTGAGTCAGGAATTCAGGGCCATGTATCCAGCGTTGGAGAGAGTCTGCTGACACGCCTCTTGAAGCATCATCCGCTGGGTTGAATTGAGTGTTCACGTATCTCCACTGAGAGGGGGAAGACGCATCGTGTATCGTTGCAACCCGATTGGCAACGAAAGTCGACTGAAACCATCTGTCCTGATATTCCAAATAGCGGAGGATGCAGGTACTGTCTGTCCAGAAGAATGATTGATTGATAGGTAGACTTAGTTCCCCTCGAGAGATTTTCTCTAGTCTTGTGGCAACGACGGCTGCTGAAAGTTCCATTCGGGGTATTGTAACTGGCTTGATTGGAGCAAGTCTGGACTTTCCCATGACAAACGAACAATTGACGTTTCCGTCGTGATCTGTGATTCTGAGGTATGTGACGGCTCCATAAGCCTACTGTGACGCATCAGAGAAATGATGAAGCTGGCATGACGCGATTTCACCGAGGTCAAGTGACTTGAAACAACGCTGAATTGTGAGCTGCTCTAGATTGGGAAGCTCTTGTAGCCATGCTTGCCAGCGTTGCAGATATTCGTCTGGAATCTTGTCATCCCAGCCATACTTGTTACGGCAAAGATCTTGTAAGATCAGTTTCGCGCTGAGAATAAACGGCGCGGCGAATCCCAGGGGATCGTACACTGAGCTGACGATAGACAGTATGCCTCTCCTCGTAGCCGGTCTGTCTTTGATAACGATACTAAAGCCAAACTGATCGGAGGCTACGTTCCATTGAACGCCGAGAGCTCGCTCCACTGGTAACTTGTCAAAGTCGAGGGTTTTTACTTGAGCTGCTCGTTCTGACTCTGGCAGAGACTCAATGACTTTCCTTGAGTTGGACAGCCACTTCGTGAGCTTGAACCCACCTTTCGCTAAGAGCTCTCGCAGTTCTTTTGCGAGTCGGATGGCTTTATCCTCTGATTCGACTGATTTGAGACAGTCGTCGACGTAGAAGTTGCGTTTCACAGTTTCAATAGTTTGGGGTTCGAAACCTTCTTTGTTGTCTTCCGCTGTTCTCTTCAGGGCGAAGTTCGCGCAGCTTGGAGAAGACGCACCTCCAAACAGGTGAACCATCATCTGGTATTCTTCTGGTTGATTGTCGAGATTTCCATCTGGCCACCACAAAAACCTCAGAGCATCACAGTCGCTTGGCCGGACGCGTACCTGATGAAACATAGCTTCCACATCAGACATCAGGGCCACGTGATCCTCTCTGAATCTTGAGAGCACACCGACGAGAGAGTTAGTCAGGTCCGGCCCCTGTAAGAGCTGGTCGTTGAGTGAGGTGTTGCAATACTTGGCCGAACAATCGAAGACTACTCTAACCTTATCAGGCTTCTGCGGGCTAAATACAGGATGGTGAGGAAGATACCAGTGAGTTCCTAGAGGGCCAGGGTCTTGACAATTAACTTTCCTGGCGTAATCTTTAGATAGGAGATCGTCCATGAATGCCTTGTATTTCTGGTGGACGAGCGGCTCCTTTAGCAGTCGCCTTTTCAACTGAAGAAGTCGGCGCTCTGCTAATGTTCTGTTGTTCTGTAGGCGTGGCGGGTAGAACTTCCAGGGAAGTGCCATTTCGTAGTGGCCGTTTTGAAGTTGAACTGTTTCTTTCATGATGTTTAGAGCCTTCCGGTCGTTCAGCGACATAGACGTTTTAGATTCATAGGAGGAGTCGTTGAACTCTTGGTTGCAGAAATCGTGAAATTGTTCATCGAGGGTCTTGGTACCCTGAAGAAAGTTCACAGTGGATACTTTAGTTGTGGTTGATCTGCCCAATGGTCCGTTAAGAACCCATCCTAAAACTGTCAGAGTAGCAAAGGGACCGCCATTCTCGCTTGGTCTCATTTCCTTGGGTTGTAGAGCTTCTGGAACGTCGCTACCAATTAGAAGACCGATTTCAGCATCTATGTGTGCGATTTGTACTCCCTTGAGATATGGCCAGCGGTCGACGTCCTCTTGTTTAGCGATAGCTTCAGAAGGAATAGGTAGACTTGATCTCGAGTAGACCAGCGGTAACGGTACTTTGTTGCTCTCGTTTAGATCGGAGGCTTCCAAACTGACTAAGGAGCATTCGATTGGCTCGCTTTCGCCTTGCAGGGTTGTGAGTGACAGCTTAGTTCTTGTTCCCTTGAAGTTAAGCTTCTCCAGGAGGGTTTCAGTGCAGAATGATGTGTTTGAACCAGAGTCGAGAAATGCGTAGGTCTCTACCACCCTGCGCTGACCTTTAGCCTTGACCCGGACTGGAACGATAGCAAGCCCGGTGACGGAGGTGCTCGCTGTAGAGTAATTAGACTTGATGTAGCCATTACTGGCTGAATTTACATTGATAGGCGGTGACTCGACACTTGTGTCCTGCTCTGCATTTGGCCTTTCTACGTTCAATAACCTTCTTCAAATTGTCGGGATTATCCAATTTGTTGAGATACCCTATGTCAGTTAGAGTATTAACGCAGCTAGTTAGCTGTATTGAAAATCGTTCGAGTGCTGTTCCGTAGCCTAGGGCTGGTCTACCACAGTAAATAAAATAAGTAACACGCAGTATGATAGAAAGGATAATTCGATAACATTTAAATTAAAGTAAGTTCCTGTGATAAGATGTGGAGTAAACGTCACGTTTCAAAACCAACAATATGGAGCAATGAAAGCTGGAAGATAGCACGAAACAGACGTTCGAAAATGTTACACTTAGGGATCGAACCTGTAACACGCAGTTTGAGCGGAAAATTCTTCCATCACAGCAAGTCTCGGAATATCACGTGGAAACCGAAGAATGGTGGAATCCGTGGAATAAACCCAGTAAACCGAATAAATAATTGCAAGAATATTGAAGAATATTGTTTCCGAGCATAACTGTATTGTGCGTGGATGCTCTCTATATATTTTGTAGGTTTGTAGAGATGTTTAATTTTTAGACAAGCGCGAAACTCTTGCACAATAACAAACGCCAGGACAAGAAACTTGTTTATTCCACAAATCACAATCCGCGCGGTCAAACTGTTTGAAGAAGACTGGCACTAGTTTTTTCCGCTGGCCACTATTGCGAATGCAGCACGGGCTCGTAGAACATGGCGGACGAAGGTTCGAACGAACTTCAAAGGAAAGAAGACGAGGAATTAGATTAACTGCTTGATAGTAACTTATTTCCTTTTTATTGCGTTGCCTTCAGTAGATTTTCCGTCCGTTTGCAGCGTTGATGGAACCTGAACGTACTTATTGTGGTTTTGAGAATCAGATGTTCAATATTTTTCTAAGTAATCGATTTTTTCGATGGCAATTGATAAAAATCGATAGAAATCAAACTCTAATTACAAATCGAATCGAAATCAATAATCACAACAACTTTTGCTATCGATTTTTATCGATTTTCGATATTAATCAATTAATTAGTATCGAAAATTATCGAATTTTATCGAATTTTTTAATTATCGAAATTATCGATTTGTAACGTCCTGGGTAATCGTATTGCCACTTTTCTGTGAAATTCTGCTTGTCGAAACAACAAATGAAAAACTCTCACGGGATCGTTTCTTTAGGATCTTTGAAGATCAGCAAAAGGTTACGTTCTTACAAATACTTTTCAGGTCCCTGCAGGAATTCTGCAGGTTCAAGCCGAGGAGAAGGTACATAATTTGGCATTGCTGTAATGCATATAAACCTTGGGGAAATCAGATTTTGATTGCTCTTGGAAATGGATAGTTTGATGTTCCCAGGGAAATAAATTTACTGGGAGGAACAACAATAAAAACACTAGACAATGTATCAACATAATAAAAGAATACAAGCAGGTTCACCTGTACGAAAGTTTGAAGTCTTTGAAAAGTTTTCCCGTGACAACCAAACAGGGACAAAGGTATCTGAAGTGGAAGATAGTATTCCAACTGCACTCCATTTGTTGCCAACCCGTCGTAAATTGCCAGCTCCAAGAGGAACACGACCTGATGGTAAATTGCTCACAACCAACTGCCCAGAACTTGAATCTCGAGTAAGATCATGAGGTTTCACACCAAACAACTCAGAGCTTGGATCATCAGCAACCATGTGACAACACAACCCATTAGAAAATGTACTTAGTTTGGTCTTTTCATTGTCGAATGATTCAACTTCAAAAGGGCGATGCTTCAAAATCCCACATTTCTTCCTAAACAAACCATGGCGGAACACAGAGGAATGAGAATCCAGCAGAATCACAGCCAGACCAGAAAAGTTCTGCAAAATATCGCCGTCGACAACCGCGCCATCTAGTTCAAATCTCTTCAACTTTGATCTCGATTTTACAAAGTCCACGCGGTATTTCGTGACATCGAAGTCATTTTGGAAGACTTTGCTTGTTGTTACGATCAAGTACTTGCTCTTCAATTGTGGACGAAATTGGTGCTTTATCAGGATTCCAGAACCAACTGTTTCGTAACCTTGACGCCCTTCACAACGTTTCTGAATCCGGCAGACTCCTCTTTCACCTTTTCTCTCATTTCTTCTGATTTCTCCCCTTGTTGGTTGTCCTCGAAATGCTGCACTCATGTTCACTGCATGCACCATTCGACGAGTTTACGAAGGCAAAAAAGTGATGGACTGGGCCGAGAGTATACCGCAAGCTGCCTGCCTCGTCCCCAGGCGCCGATTGGCCGGACGTTGAGGTAAGGCGAAGGTAAGACGGGAAAACAGGGAGCGCGGGGATTGATGATTAGGGAGCGAGCCGCGGAACGCCTGGCAGATCTTGCATTCAATATGGCGGACCAAAATGTCATCAACCCTGAAATGTGTATTAAAAACAGCAAAAGAGCCGTCTATTTAGCATTTTTACAGCACAGAGCGCCTTGGACACATATTTTATGAAAAATATTCTTATTAAGACGACGGACTTCACCACCATTTTCGCACGCTTCATGTCCCAGCTCAGCTTGAGAAGAGCCAGGAGGAGCATACGAGGCACTTTGTGAAGTTAAAAAAGCTTTAAATCCTTTACGGCAAAGAGACGTTGAAATGTCTAATGAAATTTTCCGAACTCCAAGAGAGACAGGTACTCATTTCCGTTTATCGAAGTTGTCTTATAAATCCGAGTGTAAATGACAAGAAAATTAGTTATCCTTTCCATTATTGTTTTGTGTAGAATTTTTTTCGTAGAGCCCGAGAGTTAGTTGCCTTTTAGTTATTCCATGGACGCTCATTTAAGCCAGACGCGACAAAGATAATGCAACAACAGTATGAATCCATCGATACAAATAACAATTCATCTGTCTTTGGGATGTCATTTCTACTATCTCTGGTTTACTTCAATAAAATGTTAATTATCTGCTTATCAGTAATCAAGCACAACCTTTGATAGTTGTTTTATTAATTGAAAATAAAAATTACATTAAAAATGTTTGATATCATAACTGTAATTTTTTTCAATGCAATTTTTTTTATTGATTGCCAGTAGGTGACTTTTTTCCCATTAAACCACAATTTATTAAGGATAAATACACATTTTTTTTTGTTAAGCATTATGGCAGTGAGTCTGCCATTTATGCTGTGAATGCAACTGAGGCAACTAAATTGTTTGGAATGTACCCTATGCCATGCCATGCAGGCTTTTAATTTGGGGGCAGGTGCAGAGAGCATTTCTGATGAATGTGACACTGTTTTCATGAAGTTTTTAGAATGGATCATGTGCAGTATATGATTTAAGATCATCTTGAAATCTTGCTTTGTAAAAATGGAAAGATAATTTTTCTCATAAATATTTATGTATTAATATGCAAGGTTAGCATCTTTGGACATCCAAAGCCCACCATCATTCTATTCTAAATAACTCTAGTAACAAACCCCTCTTAATTTTTTATCACTCTCCTGTAATTCTTTACAAATTTAAAATAGTACATGTATTTGTAAAATTCTTTACTTTTTTAGCCACTGAAAAGAAATGTTTACTTTGTGCTTGCAAATTTGGTGTCTAAAGGCCTTTGTTATGCTCCCACTGTCTTGATATTAACTAATTACAAAAGGAGCTGGGGTGAACTGTACATGGAGGGTTGAAGAGGGTAGTAAATCACTTTAGAAAATCAATCAAGTTAATTTTCAGGAGAAGGCTAACTATTATGTCTAGATCATAATCAGATGAAGGGCACCACCAAGGAAATTGTCGTACAAACAGTAATCCTCAGATTATCTCAGCACAACTTATTTAAATTCACAGTAGGTTAAGGCCATGCAGGTAAAACCCTCCTGGCTAGATAACTTTTGCAAATTGAAGGGAAATGTCTGAATGGTTTTGCAAAATCAGTACTACTAAAAATATTTTTAAAAATGTAAAAAGGTATCTTTTTCTCTTACAACAGCTGTTGTCATGGGTATAAAGCAGCAGGGTAGGCAAAGCATACATTCAACATTTAAAGTGTTTTAATTGTTTTCCAAGACTGCTAGAGGCAGTGGGCTATTAGCAGACTGGGGAAAAAGTGGCAACTCCAGGTTTGCTGGTTTATTTATTTTAATCAAATTGAATATGGTTAGCCAGGAGTTGTCATGTTCACATGAAATGCATTTAAGAGTCAGTAACAAGCCCTTTGATGTAAAATTGCCTGGCATCTCAATTTATTTTCCTACACTATCTCAGCCATAAACTCTTGGGCCAGCAAAAATGACTTAAGTTTTGCTGTCTGTCATAGTCCAGTGTTTTGTTACCCTTAAGAATAAAGTTTTGCCACACATTCTCTAAAAACACCTACTAAAAAACACTCCCTGTGACACTACAACTAGAAAAAACTATATTTTTTTTTGTTACAAGTTTGTCAAAGTCTTATCCTGCTTAAATCCTCCAAAAGAGTGACCAAAACCTTATTTCTCCTTACAGTATCAATGCATTATCAAGCAGTACAGTGACGAGAAACACACAAATTAATCAGTGGAGAGTAATTTCGATATTAACACTTGAATCAGTAAAAAGAAATTTTGAGTAGGACCTGCCTCCTCTGGTCACTAACACATTAAGTGCTGAAATAAACAGAACTACGCAAAGTTGAAATTTCAATAATTGTACTTTCTGTCAAGAAAGGTAAATTATGAGGTTAACCTAGCTAGAATAAAATATCAGCACACATTATAATTGTTTATGTGTCATGTTCTCATAAGATCTCCTACGTTGGACAACATTAATTTGATAAAACACTTGTTAGCACTCTCCCTGGAGCGCTGCTTATAGACTTTATAGCTGAAGTTTAACGGCCAAGAGGTACAAATAAAAGTATACCGAAATGTAAGGAAGCTAAGCACTGCTCAGAAACGAAACAAACCAGCTCTGGCATCGATTGAAGCGAAACTTACCCTCAGTTCGAAGCTTATAAAGAAATTTAATTTTCTAACGACGGCAGAGATTCTTTACCCTCCGCCATTGACGATCTTCTCGCAATCAAAGTGGGATTTTCTCTGTTCAATCTTCTGCTCAGATTTCATACCATTTTCTCCGGATAAATCGCTGATTTTGAGCTAGATTTCCCGCCAACATTAGATTAAAGCAAGGGGACCCCCGCTTTGCTGAAACCAGCCTCAGTGAACGCTGAAAAGAATCGGCTAGATAGAGCAACGAAAACGATCCGAAAGGCCGTCAAAATCCCCATGTTGACAGTACTAACTTCCACGTAGCTCCCAGTCTTGATTTCTTGACCGTTAAACTTGTTAAAAGCGCTAAAACGCCTTTTGACGAGAAACCGAACATTTTTGCCAAGAAACTGAACAGGATCTGCCAGGCGTCCGCTTCCCCGTCCGCATCAGGCCCAGAACGCCAAGCGAACCGTGCACGTCAGTCCCACAACACCAAGCGAACCGTACACGACCAAGGACGAGGACGCCTGGGGACGAGGCAGGCAAGCTGCGAGTAGTCTATAAGATTTGAGTCCAAGATACAGGTGTAGGTCATATTTCTTACACACTCGCCAGATGTACATAGTCATAGCCACGAAAACCGGAATTTTCGGTTGGAATGCAAATAGCAAAGTGAATTTTCCGGGAATTCCGGTTGGAACTAGACTTGCCACAAGTCGACCTCACGAGTTTTCATAGTCCAGTCCCTAAACTCTCTCTTCCACGCGCCCTTTATAGGGGTTGAACCCAGGCGCGCGAAGAGAGATCAAACGGACACAGCTCAGCGGACGCACAGGTCCGCGGCGTCAAGCTCTGCGGCGGAAACAAGCAAAGAAAGCGGCAGGAGATGCGCTTAATTTTCCAACTTGGCACCTGCCATCCGCGCGGCCTCAACTTAGATTTCCGTTTCTATTGAGGTTCTCGCGCGCGCGCGTGCTAGAGACATGACTTTAAATACATACTCTCGTGGCGTATTTTTAACGGTCGTTTTATTTACGACCAATTCACCACTGATGAAGGGCTAAGCCCGAAACGTTTGGTTTATAATGAATTTTTTGGCACTTACAATACACTTTTTTTTCGCGAAGAGAGAGTCCAGGATAACTTGCATGCGCATGCTCAGAACGAACCAATCAGAAGCGAGGAGTGTGGCGTCACTTGCTTGGGACGCGCGCGCTAGGCTAAAACCATTCTCGACCCCAGAGCACTTCTCTTTTGCGCATGACTGACGGCGAGAAGAGCTCTGGGCAACCCTGGAACAGAACCTATTGTCATTTGAAGTTCGTTGAAACAATGAAAACACCTCTGATTAGTCAATCTGTAACCCGCCAAAATTTAAATGTGCGTCGGAATGGTTTTCCTGGCCCTTGGGAATTGAATGTTTGTGCTTTATGCAAATCAAAGATTGTGCACGCAATCGTAATATGCGTTGTTTTCGGATGTATTTCTGTTTGGAGACGATATCAACAGTCTCGGAGCAATTCTTCCTTACTCAAATAAGCATGTTTAATGCATAACGATGTTTAACAACAGACAATCGTCCAAAAACAGTACTGATTACAATATAACGTGACACGATCTAAATTTGCATAAAACGCAGAGTCAGTCTCTGGTGAATAAATGTGGAGCGTGCGCAATAGAGTCATCGTAGCCAGATTTTGGCTACGCTTGCGTGGAGTTTCCCAGAGCTCTTCTCGCCGTCAGTCATGCGCAAAAGAGAAGTGCTCTGGGGTCGAGAATGGGCTAAAACCTGAAAACTGACTCGCTCAAATGACGAATTCAACTGCGCGACCGAGCGCGCGAATAAATGCAAGAAAAAAACTGTGCTCAATTGCATCCAAAACAAATTCAAAAAACAGCTACAAAATACTAGGAATAGTTGACGGATAGCGATTTTGGTTTTGGCCGTTAGCTTTTAGCAGACACTGGCTACAACAATCCAGCTTTTTAAAGTTATACCGGTGATCCTGCTTTAGTACACGGTCGCGTAGTTGAACTCGTCATCTGTGCGGCGCGTTTTCAAAAGGGCTGCCAAATACGGTTTTCCCCCCAATTTTGGGGAAAAAACTGGCGCATGCGCATGCAAGTTATCCTGGACTCTTCCTTCGCGCGCCTGGGTTCAGCCTCTATAAAGGGCGCGCGGAAGAGAGAGTTCAGGGACTGGACTAGAGTTTTCACAGTGAATAAGCGAGCCTAGCGGCCGTGCGAGCGACGAAGTCGCGAGATCGAGTGACGAAGTGGTAAGAGGTAATAAACTGACAAGACGAAGGACTTTATTGAAAGTCTAGGTTGGAACTTGTAGACAACCTTCAGAGGTTGTTCCGCAATTCCGGTTGGAACGAACCTTCTGGAATTTCCCTCACCATTTCCATTTGCATGGTTTCCCAGTTCCAGTCTTCTCTTTCAAATACAGATTTTTGTATACAGTAGAACCCCGGTAACTCGAACTCTGAAGGGAAACGGAAAACAGTTCGAGTTACCGGGGTTTCGAGTTATCGGGGTCGATTGCATATTTAATTTGCCAAGTTAATAATTGATAGTTAACTGATTTTTCAGCACTTCAGTATACGGTACAGTGCAAATTGAACTTAACTTGTCAGAAACTCTAACAAGACCATACATTCTTATGATAAGAGTGGAAAATGGTTGTAAAATACGTGATCTGTTCGTTGCTCTAATCAATGGGCAACCGTGCCAAGTTGCAAGAACCGGAATTCGAGTTATCGGGGTAAATTTGACCCAAATTTTGTTCAAGGGAAACGCAATTTAGTTCGAGTTAGCGGGGTTTTCGAGTTATCCGAGTTCGAGTTAACCGAGTAAAAATGACTGAAAAGTGGGGGTCAAATCCAAGGGATATGGCAGTTAGTTCGAGTTAGCGGGGTTGTTCGAGTTATCCGAGTTCGAGTTACCGGGGTTCTACTGTATCTTAGTTTTGTTTTTAGATTTTGTTATTTGTGCAGTATTCACTATTGTGATGGTTTGTTGAGACGGGGTCGGATGGGGCTGTCGTCCGCTAACACACTAATACACTAACCCGTCGATTAGGCAGGTTAGTGCATTGGTGTGTTACTGTGTTAGCGGACCCCATCTCAACAAACCATCACAATATTGCATTCTGCACTATTAAAACATCTTAAAAAATGAGATATTCAATTTCTTGATGCAGTCCAGACGTTCTTGACTCCTAGCTATAGTGAAAGCATTTTTTTGTCAGGGTGGAAATCTTCCGGTTTCAATGATGCTGTGAATAATGCTCGAAGTGCTCAGATTGCGTTTAAGAATATACGCCTACAAGTGATGAAATAAACTTTTTCCTGTTGTGTACGTCGCGCTTATTTCCTTCATTTTGAAATGTTATTCCCTCTTTCGTGATAATTTTCTTTATTGAGAAGTACATTAAATGATCTAAAAAAACGCCCGGGGCGTCTATTTAATGTACGGGGTCCTAGCTCCGGAGAGGTGTTATGAGGCGTTTATTTCACTTTAACTGTAACAACGTCAATGCGCAGGTACTGCTATTGTAGCGTCAGTGTGACTTGGTTTATTTGTGTCTTGTCTGTGTCCTGCACAAGAAACAACCCATTCTCCATTTTACAGGACGCTTACATGAAATCTTCAAAGAACCACCTGTTGTAGCTTACCGCCGTTTGCCAAATCTTCTTGATCTAGTTCGCGCAAAACTCAAGAATCCAGCAAACGCCCCTCTCAACCAACCAACCTAATGGGACTTTCCGCTGCAACTCCAAACACGGATGTCTCACCTGCCCAACATTGACGATGGCAGAACAACATACACATTCAGCAACACGGAGAGGTGCGAGAAATGAAGCATAGTATAACTTCAAGGAAGTTCAGTGTTCAACAAAGTTCAGTGTTTCACAAAGTTCGTTTTAAAGATCTTCTTTTCCCTCGGTTATGGCTTTGACGATCTGTCTGATTTTTGTGTTCCTGACTAACCGGTTTGTCACAATGCTTGCAAATTTTGTGCTGGCGAGTAGTAACGGCCACAGTTTGAAGAGGTATTTGCCGCTGTGGTACCTTCTCAAAACGGTGTCGCAATATGTTATGGATTCACTGGCAGGCAATACTACATAGGAGAAATTTAATGACTGACAGACCAAGCGCCACATAAGTAATGAAGTCAGTAATCTCAATTGGTTAGTCATATCATCTGCCTTCTCTATGACAAGACGTAGAGGAGTTGAAAGTGGTTTAGTTGCAGGATGTCGAATCTACTTAAGACAGTGGCAATGACACACTAAGGGTCTTTGGACACGTGGCCAAGCTTGTTTTCATACCAGTAAAAATAACGTTTCACACGGGAAATTGTAGTTCGCTGGTGGTGTGATATCCAAATAACCAGTGTTTGTGAGAATTGTACCAGATGTTGCAGATATAAAATATCTTACACCAAGGTGAACAAACGGCTGGATATGATCTCAATTGGGTGCTGACAAACGGTTTCTTGAAAAAGATCGTCTCAGTTCAGGATTCCAGGCAAAACCCAACCCTGCAAGCTAGTCACGGTTTTAACACATTTGTAAGCCGGGACAAAGGAAGCCTACTTCACTACTAAAACATTTGTCTTAAGCTTTAAGTGAGACGATCTGTTTGGAATTTAACACGTTATCAAGCAAGATTTGTCTGTTGTACTGGGCTGGTCACAAACAGCTACCTGATAAATTAAACGTAAATGGAATCAAGTGCTTAATGCCACGAAGGTCTTGTTTTTGCAGACCTGCGAGCTGTAAAAGCGCTTAATTCTTTGTGGAGCTAGTTTGTGTTCCATTGCATCACTTGTTGCTTTGGTGAGATAAGCTGGGCAGTCATGTTTTGGAAGGGAAACCGCAAATGAGCTGAGTGGACGGCCCTTATGTACGTTACTACTGCATTCGTTTCCTTGATATTGTCAAGATTAAACAAAAGAAATCCAGTGAAACAAGCAAGGTAAAGGGAGCCGACGAAAGTACTCCTTTCACTGAAATTAAGCGGGCGCTTACGGGAATGTCCGCTTACGAGAATGTAAAAATACAGAGTTGTATGGGAATTAAAAGATAAAACGGGGTTAAGTAGAGCTGTACGCTTACGAGAGTGTCCGTTAAGAGAGCTTAGACTGTACTAATGTAAACTGTAGCTCGGGTTCATCTTGACTTGCTTGTTTTATTCCCTGCTACTCCTCGTCACATAACTTCCTCTTAGTTGTATTTGCACTTTTAAAAATACTGTAATAGCCTGTAGTCCGGCGACATAGCTCAAAATTTCGGCTGAATTGTGCACTTCTTGTTACCAGGCTGAAATTTTGCACCCAGCGAAAGACTATCGAAGTAAACATTTTAAGCTATAGAACCACCTCGACAGAGACGCTGTTTCCATGGAAACTGCATTTAAATGAGCTACCTGTGGGAAGCGATTTTCTGCATGTTTAAGGGGAGATATAGATATGTTTGCGTGTAGGGATGGCCAAGAGCGGCCCTGCCGAGATGTACAACGGAATAAAATGCCATCGCCATGGTTACCGCATCTTAATTATGCAAGTTATACATTGTTTGCAAGTTCAGATCAAGAAATTGAACAACAAATCACTCATCATTCACACTTTAATTCCTTTTTTCTGTTAGTTAATCTGTCCATAATTATACTCCATTTTCCAGCTTATTTTCACTAAATTATATATAAGCAAACTTCTTATTTTTTGTCTGTGTGTCTCTGTGTTGCTTTATTTTGTTATCTTAGTCCTATCTAATTTTTATTCATCTTGTATTAAAATTTTAATTTAATTTAGGGTGCAAATGAAGAGTTGTGTTTTGTTGTTGTGTTGTTTTTTGTGTTCAATACTTCTCTTTAGAGGTACAATGTTGAAATTTGCCATGTGTTAATATAGCAACCTAGATAACTGCTGACTTGATATAGCTTATCACCGCTAGCGGCTCTAGTGACATACACATAGCTATAGATATTGTGTCTTCCTAGATCAAAATGATGTCTGGAAACTATTATCCTAAATATTTTTTATGACACGCACAGACACAGTGAAGTGCAAGGCAAATTAGCCTTTTACAGCACTCGCATCTATTGTTGCTCCAGCTGGTCTTGCAGCCACATAGGACGAACTCTTGACAGAACATTGCAGCGTCAGGCAGTGTGCGCCGTATCCGTCGCCATGTCTTGTCGCTGAACGTCCAGTCCCATTCTTCTGGGTGCGATACCTTGGTCCCTCTTTCAGATAAAGATGTTGATTATCGAGGTTGCCTCCGCGATACTGGCAACAACTATTGCCTTTAGTTTGGTAAACAATGGACAATCTGCTCGGGAGGGGATTTTAATTTCGGCTGTTTCTTTCGTAGATCAAATTGACTGGTCTCCTCAAAAGATTGCCCAGCCCCTCTATTATATTTTTGACACCAGGGGTCTGAAATGATCCTTGAACCTTGTTTAACTTGCATTGAAAGTACTCTAGCCTGCGTCGCAGCCGGACGTGTCACAAAACCTCGGTATAGTATACCGAGGTTTAGTTTTGTCTGCAACGCAGGCTAAAAGTACTCGTGATGGGACAGCATGTGGGTGCTTGTCTTCGTCACTATGTTCAAACTGTCTGAGGACCAACCTCGCTAGTTAAGGTCCAGATACCATCCACTTTAGCAACACACTTGGATTCTCCCCGCCGTCCTCTTGGATAAGTTCAATTTGTATAGGGATCGCGGTTTCTTTCTTACTTCTCCACGTGCAAATCGAATCAGCTTCTTTTCCCTTCTGAACGGATTTCACATACTTCCTGCATTCCTGTTTCTGAAGAATAAAAAAAACTTGCTGCAGATTCCTTAAGAGAGAACCTAGTGCGCGTAATATGTGCACAGTTGAGAAGCGATTCCGCTTTTTTCCTGCTGTAGTGATCTTAGCTTGTGACAGAACTTCAACCCATCCACTGCCAGCGAGCCAGGTCCCGAAAGCCTTTAATGCCGCCTGCTCGATGTGAAGACCACTAAGCATGACTTCCAGCTTATCTTCCTATGTACGATTCTTCTGAGCCCACTCGACTGTTTTTGCTAAAGCAAAGAGCGGCTGATCGCAAGCAATAACCACAGTTTGTCCCGGACTTACATGGTGCTTGCACGAAATATTCGTTTCCCCTAAGTGGCCTGTCCCCCCTAAAAGAAACAGCATTTTCTGTCCTACAATCGTACTAGCAATACCACATCTCGAGCGCTTTTCAAAATCACCTGGTTAAGCGTTTTGAATTTGGTAGTGTTTTACTACCTTATTGATACTTATGTTTGCAGGACTTAATTTTCGCGATTTTCGCAAATCGCGAAATTAAAGATCCCGCGACCCGCGAAAAATTTATTTTTAAAGATTTTTAATTATTGTATTTTTAGGTTTTTAACGTATTTTTTGGCCAAAGTACGGTAAGTCCGGCGAATCGAAATATTCCCCTTCCATTTTCGCGAAACTAAATTCTCGCAATAAAAATTGTACTACGTGGTATGACTTAGCCCATGAGGCATTGTGCCTCAAACGCGTCTCAGATATTCTCTCTCCTGCATCTGGCTCTGGTAAGTCTATGTGAAGTTCTTTAGTCTCATAAAACTCTGCAAATCCTATCAAGGGTGAAATATCCAGCACCGCGGTTGCTCAGTTTCGAGTTTGCTGGAAATTCACTATTCTCGCTTGTATGTTCTTGGCAAAAAAAAAAAAGTTTAAACAACGGCCCAGTAATACCAGCTGGTCACTGAAAATCCGTTAACAATTTTCCCTTTTGCCTGTGCTAAAATGCCACTGCGAAAATAATATTGCCACAACACGGGCAAAGGAAGACAATTTAAAACCGGCAAGTAACAAATTTGCATACAATTTTTGCACGCATAATTATCCACTAGTTTTTGTATTTGTTTGTATGAATGGCTCATTAATACATCAAAATTTATTTTTTTAGAAGTAAATGTTTAAATTAATACCACATTTTCACTTTTTGCACAAATGATTGAGTCATTCCTGAGTTACTAAAAGATGGCGTACGTCTTCGCGGGGGGTCTCAGCGAGAAAAAACTAGAACACCATTTACAGGTAATACGGTGAGAACCGAGAGTGGTTCTATAGCAGAAGTTAATCACCATGCATATCTCTATTGATCTGGAAAATATGAGATTAGTAACAAAAATGACACAATTTTTCAGCTATGCCGCCGGACTACTGTGTATAAACAAGCGCCATTTTATGTTTCTTAAGGGATGGACCATTATTTTCTTGAAGGGGGGAGGGGATGAAAAATTTTCCTCTGCAAACTTTTTTTTTTAGTTTATGCACCTCTGCAAACATTTTTTTTCGAAATTCTAACTATTTTTTGTTATACGTATCGTGTTTGCAGACAATTTATTTTGTCTTTTTAGGCCCTGCAAACAATTTTTTTCAATATATTTCATCCTCCCCCTCCCCTCCAAAAAAATAATGGTCAGTCCCTAGATAGAAAAATGTAAAGTGACAGTTTGGAGGGAGAAAAATAAGAAAAGTTATTGCCATTTCAGTGTTAAGTTACTTATAAGAAAGAAGATAACAACAACAACAACAACAACAATCTTTTATTTCGTGCCCAGAAGAGTTTTACATTAAGTAAATACGTGCAAGAGTAATAATTAACAATAAAAAAGAGCACAGCCACTTAGAAATAGCTAAGGCTAATCGAGCTAAGTGGCACTTAAATTGATATCCGTTATTTTATTTAGATTGATCAATGTTTATTACATACACATATAAGTAAATTATAACTACTCACATATAAGTTAATTATAACAACTAATAGAGTGATTTCATTTAACCAGTGAAACAATATCTTACAGTTAGTGCGTAGTAGTAAAAAAACAACAAGAAAACAAAGGAATAAGTGTCAAAAAGTATCTTAAAGTGTAACAACTATTTCAGGGGTTTAGTGAAATCACTCTATGCAGTTCCTAATAAAAAAATGAAGCAACCACTGAGTGGTGGAAATGGTAAAATTATTTCTCTTCCACTACAATATGCTGTATACAGAGTTGTTCTCTTGAAGTACAACTTGAGAATTCAAACACATTGACCTACACTTCATGCTTAGATTTTTCAAACGATAAAAAAAAAACTTTATGGCTGTTTTAGACTATTCTCTTGGAGTGCTATTATTTTGATCGTGAAGATGCTTTACATCCCCATGTTATAATTTTTTAATTTAAAAAAATCTACAATATACATCTAGGAAAAAGTAGCCTTGATTACCATAAAAGTCCCCCCAGCAGGGGGTGGGGGTGGGGGTGGGTGTTGGCAGTAGGGAAGGGCTTATTTCGTTTAAAGACCTTCTAAGAGGGAGCTTTTGATAGAAAGGGCAGCTTTTTAATGTTTAAGTGATGTTCAGCAACACACTTTTACAATAATTAAATAGTAACAAAAAGATAATGCGGTAGATAAACAATTTTTGGGTTTAAAAGAAAGGGGTTTATGGCTTAAATATCCACAGTGCAAAGAGCATTGAATATCAGAGTATCAGATAAAAACAAATACTCTGATTGGCTGAATTTTGTTATAACATGAAAATGATAGTATTTTCGTGTGTTTGCACATGTTTTTTTAGCAAAACAAAAGCACTGTTCACGAGAAAATCAGTGGTGTATACTTTGCTGTAATAAAAAACATCAATAAGTGTGCATATAGCTCACTGTTGATACCATCCTGAATAGTTTACACAAAGCCAAACAATTGAATTTCGAAAAAAATGAGTGATTCGATATCCTCAACAATAAAGATGTCCTGTCTTTATACACTTATGGTTATGGTTATGGACTAGCCTACTACACAGATGCTCTTTGGGCTTGTCACACAATCCTTTCTTCCTCGTGGGGAGGAACCCTTGACAAGCCCAAAGGACGTTTGCGGTGGAGGCTAGATTATGGCCTTTAATTTGCTACTATTGCTACAGTAATGTGAACGCCCATTTTGCTTGTGTTATGAAACCGGCTCTATCTATAAATGTACCGGTAGCTGCAATTGTAAAAATGTTAATAAAAGATAAGGTCTACAATCTTGGACAAAACTGTTGAAACACTTAACAAACTTCCACCTTTTTAGCCAACGGAGTTCAGTTTTGCTACCCCCCTTCCCCCCATTTCAATGTTGGTAATGCTTTAGTGTTTTTAAAACAAAGCCTGTGGAGCCGCAAACCACAAGAAACAACATTGAGTAGGGGGAAAGGGGGATAAGATATTTTAACCCGCTTGCAAGTCAAGTCATTTGCGAAAAATGCGTGAAATGCGTATGTGTCAACAAGTTTTGTCCAAGATTGTAGTTCACTGATTGTTTTTCATTCACCCAAACTTTAAGAACCTTTACTACATCCCATCTCTTAAGATCCTTCTCTTTCAAAAATTCAATCAATTTGCCCACAGTTGCTTCATTTTCATTTTTCCAGGACCATATTTTCAGAATTTCATGAGTGGGATTTTTCAACTGTTCTACACATACTCTGGTGAGTCCAACTTTCTCTGCAAGCATTCTGAAGTCATCAAATCTCTCTCGTTTGCCATTCAACATCTTGCAGACTCGGGAGTACACTCTCAAAGGGATCTCTTTTACATTTGTGGAGAGCCGCGTCTGCACCTGACTGGCACTTTGCTTCACCCCTCCATCCACCACATCACATTTGACATTCTCGTTTGTCTTGCTGGCAGAGTTCTCATGTAATAAGCTTGCCTCTTGATCTTTAAGACGAAGATGAAAATGAATATTTAAACTGTTTAATCTAAATAATTTTAGACAGTAAAATCACAGAAGATGACAAAAGTATAAGATTTTATACAGTTTGTTAATGTACAAGTATAATACCCAACATGTTTAATTAATTTAAACATTTTTATTTATTTATTTTGTCACACAAACAAAAAATATAATTATGAAGAAATAGATAATATAAATCAATATACAAGATAATAATTAATATACAAGACTACAATATAATATAAGACTATTTAAGATAGAAACAAAATGGTGAGGGAACCTAATAAAAAACCACGGGGCTTGTAAGCTTAGGTTCCATCACAAGAAAAAGAGATGACTGGTTCAGGTATTTAAATAATGACAAGACTTAATAGAAGACAGAGTTAATAATAATCAATAATATATGCTTTAAGTTTTCTTTTAAAAGATGTCACTTATGAAGGGCCCAAAATTTCAGGTGGTAGTGAATTAAAAAATTTAGGACCTTGAAAGAATACGGAGAATTGTCGGATATTTGTTCTACATAATGGTAGACGAAAGGAGTTTGCATGCCTTGTGTTATAACGATGCATTTGATTGTTGATTGTGAATATATTCTCAAATTTTTGAGGGAGAATAGCGTTCTTAAACGAGAACATAAACTGACCCAAGTGCATTAAATGAATATAAAAGCAAGTAAAGCTATATCACGTGCTGAACATGCAATGGGATCATATAGCTATTACGCAATGTTGATGAGTGACAAAAGACATTACGATCTGAGAACTAAACGATAAAAATAAACAAATAATTGTTACATAACGTTTATACATGTGACAAGCCACGTTTTTCACGAGATCGCAAGTGTTGAAGCAATAATAATGAGAGACCCTTTCATCACCCACAGCGGAAAGAAATCCCTTGAGAAATTAAAACAGTCCCTTGAGAGTTAACAAGAATGCGATTCCTTCCGGTTCAACATTTAGGCCCACATAACTGCTATTCTCCTTCATTTTGCTTGTAAACAAGCAAAAAACGTCGAAAAAACTAGATCTAAAAATTATACCGATAGATTTAGAGATTTTAACCGCTATGCTAGGCTTGCATCAGTATATCAATTTGAGTGGCATGCATTTACAAACATAAAGTCTTTAATTCTAGTAGCTTACAGTACTTAGCTCCAATTTCTGTATAGTAAAATGGTTAAGGGTATTGCTGCTTCCCACTTGATGGGATGCTAGTCCTTTGTATGTTACTTGCCAGAATCTGCCAGGTTGGCCCAACAATTTTTTATAGTCTGGACCCAGTTGTTCAAAGGGCTGGTAATGCTGACAATGCTAGGTGTGTTGGGAAAATCACCACTTAGTGGGTAGCAGTTTACAAAGCATATTTAAAGGGCTCGAGACTAACTTTTTTTGCTAATTAGCATAGTGGCTAGTGACATATACGATTTTACTAGCCACTAACCAATTTTCTACTAGCCAGAACTTTGAAGCAAATCGGCAGAGGCACTGCTGTCTTCTCTTCTTCTCTGGCTCTCTCATTACTGTTTTTATCAGCCGAAGTATTTTTCTTGTTTTCCTTATTACTTTTTTTCACTTCCACTCGCGGATACCCTTGGATATTTATCAAAGATGCATCACGTCAAATACGAACTTGTTTTGCTTCCCGTTCACACGTGGGCCTCGTACTACAATCTCGGACAAAACTGGTTGAAACAAACGCATAATTTTACCCATTTTTCACAAATGTCCTGACCAACAAGCGGAAAATATTTTATCCCCCTCTCCCCCTACTCAATGTTGTTTCTTGAGGCTTGTGGTTCGACAGGCTTTGTTTTGAAAACACTACAGCATTAACAACAACATTAAAACGGGGGAAGAAGGGTTGAAAACTGAACTCTGTAGGATAAATTAGTGGAAATTTGCTAAGTGTTTCAACAGTCTTGACCAACATTGTATCCGCCCTTGACTAAATGCCGCAAATTAGAGCAGAAATATTAATAAACACCGCACTCGAATAAACGCCGCATCATGATGCGGCGCTTATTCCAATAATAGAGTCAAAAAGCAAATAATAATCAGTTATCAACTTTGAGCAAACCTCAAAAGAAATATTTTCCTTGATTGAAACAATGTTTTAAGATATTGAGAATACCTTTCCGGACAAGCATTAAAACATTATTTTTCTGTTTTTAAAATTCCAATGTTCAGTTACCATACTATTGTTAGCAAGAAATTACAGCGCGGCTACTATTACCGGGGTCACCCAGACAAAGTTAACCAATTACAAAGTAAAACAGAAACAATAAATTTCAGCATTTTTTCTTTCATCCAATGAAATGTCGAGTACAGAACAATGTATGGCGCTGGTTTTTCAACTAGTTTTTCAACAATCGCGTCCCTTTTGAACTTGAGTAGTTGTGACAGCACGAATTGGAAAGTAAATATCAGCGATGATAGTGAAGTTCGAAACTGTGTAAAAACAGGGAAAGCAACGGCCGTGCCATTTGTCTCCAGAAAAAAAGTGCGTGGCGGAGGTTGCTCATGACAATTTCAAACTATTTCCTCTACGGCATCAACCAGAGTTAGAATTTGTTAGAATCTCTATGACATCATGCCTTTCCAATCCCTCCTCACTCAGGACATCCATAAACTTCTTGACAGTTGCTGCACCAGTTGAAGACCATTTTTTAAGGATATGATCAGTTGGATTATCCTGCTGTCCTAGATATTCTACCTCATCCGTTGTAAGTCCAACTTTTTCTCCAAGCATTCTAAAGTTATCAAAAAGCAGCCTGCGTATGTGTAACTTTAAGCAAATTTTAGCATGTACTCGGTAAGGTATCGCAGTGATTGCAGTCATCAGGCAAGTGATATAGTCTAATGTAAGTGAATAAGAATCAAATAGATGTGTTATAAATTGTATAAAATTATGTGCTGGCACATAGTTCTAAGTATATCTTTTCTAAAAGTTCTACCTCAGAAAAATGATAACCAAAGCAGCAACTTCCCTTGCTAGACCAAACTGCTATTTGGAACTTTGTTTAAAAAGTTAAGATATTTCACTTTAAAAAAAATTAATAAACATAAAAAAGTAAATAAACATAATTCATTATAGTTTTTAGTTTGCTACAATGTACTTGCTGCCATAAGCCACACAAGATTACTATAACTGTTTTGTTAATAAATAATAGGAGCTATTGTTTACCAATAACAGAAGCAAAATAAATTATAAAGTAAATGGTTTGAACCCAGGAGTATCAGTAGTTCGTAGAGTGTGATCGTCCGGGTGAGAGTAGTTCTGAGAAGAACTGTTGTTGGTGACTGACGTTTCGACAACCTGAGCGGAAGTCATCTTCAGAGTCAAGTGAAAAGTTGTTGTCAGTCGATGATGTTATAAGTCTGGTCCGTTGAAGCTGATTGGTCAGTTAAGCCGTGATGTTATTGGCTGTAAGACTCGTGTAAAGTTTGTCATCAGTAATTGGTCAGTTTCGATCCGTCTATTGTTAGTCTAATTAAGTCGTTTTGTTCCGTCTATTGTTAGTCAAATTAAGTCGTTCTGTTGGCGGTTCGTTTGTCGCTTCTGTTTACGTCGTGAATAAGTCGTTTGTAAGGTGCCGGTAGTTGTTGACATCTGTTGATAGGCGTCTGTTCTGAGTTTGTGTACCAGCTTTCCAGAGACAGTCGTTGAAAATAGTTAGTACTGTAGGTTAAGCATTCAGCAGAGTCCCAATCGATTTTGTGTTTAGTAAGTCGGTGGTGTTCAGAATATGTGGTGCTCAGAATATATTTATTCACATTTTTGTTTTCAAATAAACCTGGTTTTCTCGAAATCTAGATTGACTCTTGGTATTTATTTTTGGATATTTAAAAGGATAGTAAATTGACTAGCTGTTGACGAAATTTTAGAAAAATCTGAAAGGGTATTTTCAATTGAATCAAGAATAAAGTTTTCAGAAATCTTAATTTCATTTTAATATGAAATAGGCGCTTTTAAATTGTTTCGTAGTATTTACGCACAGTTATTCAAAAATATTGTCTTAGCCATTCGCAGAGTTCCTTTGTTGTTAAAAACGCTTACACCATCAAAAACCATTTAATAAAAGCGAGAAAGGTTTTGCTTTTATTTGTTAAAATACCAACTGCCAATTGTAGAAAACTACGAGTTACAAAAAACCTCATGGGGGTGATTTACTCTTAAACGCTCTTACAGATTTTTGTAGATAACTTCGTTCAATTTTGTAGTGGGCGTTCCCGTCGGGGATCCTCTGGGCTGTTTCTTAATAACAAAAGGCCGGGCCCCGAATAAACGCCGGGTCTCCAAGTTGTATTTGAGAATAAACCCCTTAGACAATTATTAAAGGTTGAATATGCTTTAAAAATAACGTCTAATTATATAGCTGTCAAAAATAATGAATAAAAATCATTTCTTAGAAACATAGGGCTTGAAAAAACTCCTGAATTCAAATAAACGCCGGCCCTATAGGGCCAAGTTTGAAATAAACGCCGGGGGCGTTTAATCGAGAAAATACGGTACTAAGTCATCTCTTTTCCGTAATCCCTTGTTCGTACGTATAACCAGTCTGTGGAACGCAATACCGATCGCAATAAGATCGGAGGTGAGGTTAGCATCCTTTAAGAATAAGTTAAAATCGTATTTTTATGAAAGACTACGTGCAATATTTAATCACGATGACATACGTACGTATAAATTAGTTTGTCCAAAGTGCCGCGGTGTAAATACTGTTGTACGTTGTTCTTGTTAGCTCTTTTCTTTGGAATATTTATTTCTTTTTGTTTTCATTGTTATTTATATTGGGGTTCTAGGGCGAATTTGTAAAATAAAATAAATAAATAATATTTCGTCTACAGGTAGTCAATCTTCTACACTTTAACATATCAAAAAATGAACAACAAGAGTCAATCTAGATTTCGAGAAAATCAGGCTTGTTTGAAAACAAAAGAAAACGACAATCGTTGCAGCTATGATAGCCATTGTGACTAAGTGACCAGTTAAAAATTAAACTTTGGTCATTTTGATCATTATGGTGTATTTTGACAGAAATCGAACATTGGCTTCCTAGATAATTTTAATTTCCATTTTCAAAAAGACCACCCCAGGCTAAATAAAACTACATCGGGCCTCCTGAAAACCGCTTTCAGTGTTACCGTACGTGCATTAGAGCTTTCTTTCAACATCCATCTTTTGCCATTGTCCTTTGACGTGCTGTTTGAAATGAGCAAATCAAAACTGATGCATTCTGTTTGTTTCATGCACATGCGACACACACAAAAAAGTTCAGAAGGTCATGCTAGTGGGCTGTGATTAGTGGATTTTGATCCGTCATGTCCTTAGTGTAAGGACAATCAAAGAATGGAACTCACTTAGCGCAGACTTAAAACGGAGCCCAAGTGTTAACTTTTTTAAGCGTTCTCTTTTTAAACAAATTTTAAATAATCAAATCCATACGCAATCATTCATGTAATTTTCATTCTTAATTGTCTTATTGCATTTATTGTTGTACATAGTTTTATCTCAATCAATCTATTTTTAAAGTTTATACCATTGTTATATTTCCGTTATTGTTATATTTTTGTAAGGGCCACAAGGTTATCAGTTTGATTACTGTCAGGTGTCACCCTCGTTAAATAAAGTCCTACTTACTACTTCCTACTTACTACGGCCCTACAATATCATCCACCTCTCCGTACTGATTTTCTTCCATTCTCAGCCATCTTGACGACTTCACAAACAAGTAGACGTCACAAAGGTCATGTGATGTGTCTTTTGGCCACACGCCACTGTGACAAAATTTTTGCCACAAAAGCGCGTATTTTGAACGAAAGAAAAGGCATTTTAGACTTTTTTGAACGATTTTAAACGCTTAAACAGTTCTTTATACATATTAAACGAACAAAAAAGCGAAATAAAACCTTTCGTGTCATGCACACTGGATGTGATATAATACATCGTTCTTGACAAATAGGACATAAGGAAATGCAAAAAACAAGGAAGTAAGCATAACTTTTGGAAACTTCGCGTTAATTTAATAATGTGTAAAGTTTATTGGATTTGTTACAGGATTTGACCAATCATCAAATGGAAATAAAGGCTTTTTCTTAATGCCTAAAATTCTGTGCGAGAAGTGGAATTAATTTCACACATTTCTTTTCCAAACATACACTAAACCCTTAAGAGTTTCAAGAAACATTTTAACCCTTGTTTTAGCACTCGACAACAATTATAGAACTTTACCAAAACCTCCAAAAATAGTTTTTATCTCAGTTCATTGATTGAGTAGTGTTTTCTCTCAAAAAACTAATTAGTTAAATGGTTTTTCTTAATGAGTTCCTTGACTTCTCGTAAAAACACATGACTTTATCAACTGGCAATATTTTACTTTAATCTCGGGTACTCTACAGAACATGGCAGTGCTTTACTCATATTAAAGTACAAATATGATCTTTACTGCAGTGCTCCTTTTATAAAAAAAACATCACACAACTTTGACTAATTGCAGAATTTGAATTTTTAGTTTCAGCGCATTTAGTATCTCGTTTTTATGGTTCTTTCTAGTAATAGTGCACATTTTCATTTTTTTCATTGCGCTTTACATACATTTGAGGGAATGAGATCAGAGTTCAAGGAACCTGTCACTGCCGCTATCAGTCCATTTATTATCATACCTCACCCACGAAAAACAAACGTGTCAGAGAGAGTTGTGTTTAGCTTACTTTGACACCCTTAAGACGGCAGATAGAAACAGATTGTGATTGCACAGAAAAACTCATTTTCATGATTGCATGATTGCAGTAAAATGAAAAATATCACTTACCATGCTCTTGAGCTGCTAGGTTTCCACTGCTTCCACTACCTGCTTCACCTGCAACTGTGCCAGCCACTCTCAGTGCTTGCTCAGATGAAGACTCCTGACTGGATGGGCTCTGATAATCCACGAAATCGCTTGGTGGCATTTCTTTAATTGGCGAGGCCTCTTCTTTGACTGCAGATTGCTTTGAATACACAACACTGGAAACTCCACCTAAAATAAAAATACAATGTGTAACAAGCTGCTTCCCAAGCTTCTCTGAATGTTGAAAGAGTGTTGTATAAGTTTATAGCACCAATCACTTATTCAGTAAATGCAAATCTAAAGTAAACAATTACTTTCAAGACATTGCTAAACTGTTGTAAAACTAGTTTACTGAATTGTCTGTTTCTGGAACATGCACAGCAATTGAAAATTAATTTGACTGCTATTTGGAACTTTGTTTAAAAAGTTAAGATATTTCACTTTAAAAAAAATTAATAAACATAAAAAAGTAAATAAACATAATTCATTATAGTTTTTAGTTTGCTACAATGTACTTGCTGCCATAAGCCACACAAGATTACTATAACTGTTTTGTTAATAAATAATAGGAGCTATTGTTTACCAATAACAGAAGCAAAATAAATTATAAAGTAAATGGTTTGAACCCAGGAGTATCAGTAGTTCGTAGAGTGTGATCGTCCGGGTGAGAGTAGTTCTGAGAAGAACTGTTGTTGGTGACTGACGTTTCGACAACCTGAGCGGAAGTCATCTTCAGAGTCAAGTGAAAAGTTGTTGTCAGTCGATGATGTTATAAGTCTGGTCCGTTGAAGCTGATTGGTCAGTTAAGCCATGATGTTATTGGCTGTAAGACTCGTGTAAAGTTTGTCATCAGTAATTGGTCAGTTTCGATCCGTCTATTGTTAGTCTAATTAAGTCGTTTTGTTTCGTCTATTGTTAGTCAAATTAAGTCGTTCTGTTGGCGGTTCGTTTGTCGCTTCTGTTTACGTCGTGAATAAGTCGTTTGTAAGGTGCCGGTAGTTGTTGACATCTGTTGATAGGCGTCTGTTCTAAGTTTGTGTACCAGCTTTCCAGAGTCAGTCGTTGAAAATAGTTAGTACTGTAGGTTAAGCATTCAGCAGAGTCCCAGTCGATTTTGTGTTTAGTAAGTCGGTGGTGTTCAGAATATGTGGTGTTCAGAATATATTTATTCACATTTTTGTTTTCAAATAAACCTGGTTTTCTCAAAATCTAGATTGACTCTTGGTATTTATTTTTGGATATTTAAAAGGATAGTAAATTAACTAGCTGTTGACGAAATTTTAGAAAAATCTGAAAGGGTATTTTCAATTGAATCAAGAATAAAGTTTTCAGAAATCTTAATTTCATTTTAATATGAAATAGGCGCTTTTAAATTGTTTCGTAGTATTTACGCACAGTTATTCAAAAATATTGTCTTAGCCATTCGCAGAGTTCTTTTGTTGTTAAAAACGCTTACACCATCAAAAACCATTTAATAAAAGCGAGAAAGGTTTTGCTTTTATTTGTTAAAATACCAACTGCCAATTGTAGAAAACTACGAGTTACAAAAAACCTCATGGGGGTGATTTACTCTTAAACGCTCTTACAGATTTTTGTAGATAACTTCGTTCAATTTTGTAGTGGGCGTTCCCGTCGGGGATCCTCTGGGCTGTTTCTTAATAACAAAAGGCCGGGCCCCGAATAAACGCCGGGTCTCCAAGTTGTATTTGAGAATAAACCCCTTAGACAATTATTAAAGGTTGAATATGCTTTAAAAATAACGTCTAATTATATAGCTGTCAAAAATAATGAATAAAAATCATTTCTTAGAAACATAGGGCTTGAAAAAACTCCTGAATTCAAATAAACGCCGGCCCTATAGGGCCAAGTTTGAAATAAACGCCGGGGGCGTTTAATCGAGAAAATACGGTACTAAGTCATCTCTTTTCCGTAATCCCTTGTTCGTACGTATAACCAGTCTGTGGAACGCAATACCGATCGCAATAAGATCGGAGGTGAGGTTAGCATCCTTTAAGAATAAGTTAAAATCGTATTTTTATGAAAGACTACGTGCAATATTTAATCACGATGACATACGTACGTATAAATTAGTTTGTCCAAAGTGCCGCGGTGTAAATACTGTTGTACGTTGTTCTTGTTAGCTCTTTTCTTTGGAATATTTATTTCTTTTTGTTTTCATTGTTATTTATATTGGGGTTCTAGGGCGAATTTGTAAAATAAAATAAATAAATAATATTTCGTCTACAGGTAGTCAATCTTCTACACTTTAACATATCAAAAAATGAACAACAAGAGTCAATCTAGATTTCGAGAAAATCAGGCTTGTTTGAAAACAAAAGAAAACGACAATCGTTGCAGCTATGATAGCCATTGTGACTAAGTGACCAGTTAAAAATTAAACTTTGGTCATTTTGATCATTATGGTGTATTTTGACAGAAATCGAACATTGGCTTCCTAGATAATTTTAATTTCCATTTTCAAAAAGACCACCCCAGGCTAAATAAAACTACATCGGGCCTCCTGAAAACCGCTTTCAGTGTTACCGTACGTGCATTAGAGCTTTCTTTCAACATCCATCTTTTGCCATTGTCCTTTGACGTGCTGTTTGAAATGAGCAAATCAAAACTGATGCATTCTGTTTGTTTCATGCACATGCGACACACACAAAAAAGTTCAGAAGGTCATGCTAGTGGGCTGTGATTAGTGGATTTTGATCCGTCATGTCCTTAGTGTAAGGACAATCAAAGAATGGAACTCACTTAGCGCAGACTTAAAACGGAGCCCAAGTGTTAACTTTTTTAAGCGTTCTCTTTTTAAACAAATTTTAAATAATCAAATCCATACGCAATCATTCATGTAATTTTCATTCTTAATTGTCTTATTGCATTTATTGTTGTACATAGTTTTATCTCAATCAATCTATTTTTAAAGTTTATACCATTGTTATATTTCCGTTATTGTTATATTTTTGTAAGGGCCACAAGGTTATCAGTTTGATTACTGTCAGGTGTCACCCTCGTTAAATAAAGTCCTACTTACTACTTCCTACTTACTACGGCCCTACAATATCATCCACCTCTCCGTACTGATTTTCTTCCATTCTCAGCCATCTTGACGACTTCACAAACAAGTAGACGTCACAAAGGTCATGTGATGTGTCTTTTGGCCACACGCCACTGTGACAAAATTTTTGCCACAAAAGCGCGTATTTTGAACGAAAGAAAAGGCATTTTAGACTTTTTTGAACGATTTTAAACGCTTAAACAGTTCTTTATACATATTAAACGAACAAAAAAGCGAAATAAAACCTTTTGTGTCATGCACACTGGATGTGATATAATACATCGTTCTTGACAAATAGGACATAAGGAAATGCAAAAAACAAGGAAGTAAGCATAACTTTTGGAAACTTCGCGTTAATTTAATAATGTGTAAAGTTTATTGGATTTGTTACAGGATTTGACCAATCATCAAATGGAAATAAAGGCTTTTTCTTAATGCCTAAAATTCTGTGCGAGAAGTGGAATTAATTTCACACATTTCTTTTCCAAACATACACTAAACCCTTAAGAGTTTCAAGAAACATTTTAACCCTTGTTTTAGCACTCGACAACAATTATAGAACTTTACCAAAACCTCCAAAAATAGTTTTTATCTCAGTTCATTGATTGAGTAGTGTTTTCTCTCAAAAAACTAATTAGTTAAATGGTTTTTCTTAATGAGTTCCTTGACTTCTCGTAAAAACACATGACTTTATCAACTGGCAATATTTTACTTTAATCTCGGGTACTCTACAGAACATGGCAGTGCTTTACTCATATTAAAGTACAAATATGATCTTTACTGCAGTGCTCCTTTTATAAAAAAAAACATCACACAACTTTGACTAATTGCAGAATTTGAATTTTTAGTTTCAGCGCATTTAGTATCTCGTTTTTATGGTTCTTTCTAGTAATAGTGCACATTTTCATTTTTTTCATTGCGCTTTACATACATTTGAGGGAATGAGATCAGAGTTCAAGGAACCTGTCACTGCCGCTATCAGTCCATTTATTATCATACCTCACCCACGAAAAACAAACGTGTCAGAGAGAGTTGTGTTTAGCTTACTTTGACACCCTTAAGACGGCAGATAGAAACAGATTGTGATTGCACAGAAAAACTCATTTTCATGATTGCATGATTGCAGTAAAATGAAAAATATCACTTACCATGCTCTTGAGCTGCTAGGTTTCCACTGCTTCCACTACCTGCTTCACCTGCAACTGTGCCAGCCACTCTCAGTGCTTGCTCAGATGAAGACTCCTGACTGGATGGGCTCTGATAATCCACGAAATCGCTTGGTGGCATTTCTTTAATTGGCGAGGCCTCTTCTTTGACTGCAGATTGCTTTGAATACACAACACTGGAAACTCCACCTAAAATAAAAATACAATGTGTAACAAGCTGCTTCCCAAGCTTCTCTGAATGTTGAAAGAGTGTTGTATAAGTTTATAGCACCAATCACTTATTCAGTAAATGCAAATCTAAAGTAAACAATTACTTTCAAGACATTGCTAAACTGTTGTAAAACTAGTTTACTGAATTGTCTGTTTCTGGAACATGCACAGCAATTGAAAATTAATTTGACTGCTATTTGGAACTTTGTTTAAAAAGTTAAGATATTTCACTTTAAAAAAAATTAATAAACATAAAAAAGTAAATAAACATAATTCATTATAGTTTTTAGTTTGCTACAATGTACTTGCTGCCATAAGCCACACAAGATTACTATAACTGTTTTGTTAATAAATAATAGGAGCTATTGTTTACCAATAACAGAAGCAAAATAAATTATAAAGTAAATGGTTTGAACCCAGGAGTATCAGTAGTTCGTAGAGTGTGATCGTCCGGGTGAGAGTAGTTCTGAGAAGAACTGTTGTTGGTGACTGACGTTTCGACAACCTGAGCGGAAGTCATCTTCAGAGTCAAGTGAAAAGTTGTTGTCAGTCGATGATGTTATAAGTCTGGTCCGTTGAAGCTGATTGGTCAGTTAAGCCATGATGTTATTGGCTGTAAGACTCGTGTAAAGTTTGTCATCAGTAATTGGTCAGTTTCGATCCGTCTATTGTTAGTCTAATTAAGTCGTTTTGTTTCGTCTATTGTTAGTCAAATTAAGTCGTTCTGTTGGCGGTTCGTTTGTCGCTTCTGTTTACGTCGTGAATAAGTCGTTTGTAAGGTGCCGGTAGTTGTTGACATCTGTTGATAGGCGTCTGTTCTAAGTTTGTGTACCAGCTTTCCAGAGTCAGTCGTTGAAAATAGTTAGTACTGTAGGTTAAGCATTCAGCAGAGTCCCAGTCGATTTTGTGTTTAGTAAGTCGGTGGTGTTCAGAATATGTGGTGTTCAGAATATATTTATTCACATTTTTGTTTTCAAATAAACCTGGTTTTCTCAAAATCTAGATTGACTCTTGGTATTTATTTTTGGATATTTAAAAGGATAGTAAATTAACTAGCTGTTGACGAAATTTTAGAAAAATCTGAAAGGGTATTTTCAATTGAATCAAGAATAAAGTTTTCAGAAATCTTAATTTCATTTTAATATGAAATAGGCGCTTTTAAATTGTTTCGTAGTATTTACGCACAGTTATTCAAAAATATTGTCTTAGCCATTCGCAGAGTTCTTTTGTTGTTAAAAACGCTTACACCATCAAAAACCATTTAATAAAAGCGAGAAAGGTTTTGCTTTTATTTGTTAAAATACCAACTGCCAATTGTAGAAAACTACGAGTTACAAAAAACCTCATGGGGGTGATTTACTCTTAAACGCTCTTACAGATTTTTGTAGATAACTTCGTTCAATTTTGTAGTGGGCGTTCCCGTCGGGGATCCTCTGGGCTGTTTCTTAATAACAAAAGGCCGGGCCCCGAATAAACGCCGGGTCTCCAAGTTGTATTTGAGAATAAACCCCTTAGACAATTATTAAAGGTTGAATATGCTTTAAAAATAACGTCTAATTATATAGCTGTCAAAAATAATGAATAAAAATCATTTCTTAGAAACATAGGGCTTGAAAAAACTCCTGAATTCAAATAAACGCCGGCCCTATAGGGCCAAGTTTGAAATAAACGCCGGGGGCGTTTAATCGAGAAAATACGGTACTAAGTCATCTCTTTTCCGTAATCCCTTGTTCGTACGTATAACCAGTCTGTGGAACGCAATACCGATCGCAATAAGATCGGAGGTGAGGTTAGCATCCTTTAAGAATAAGTTAAAATCGTATTTTTATGAAAGACTACGTGCAATATTTAATCACGATGACATACGTACGTATAAATTAGTTTGTCCAAAGTGCCGCGGTGTAAATACTGTTGTACGTTGTTCTTGTTAGCTCTTTTCTTTGGAATATTTATTTCTTTTTGTTTTCATTGTTATTTATATTGGGGTTCTAGGGCGAATTTGTAAAATAAAATAAATAAATAAATAAATAATATTTCGTCTACAGGTAGTCAATCTTCTACACTTTAACATATCAAAAAATGAACAACAAGAGTCAATCTAGATTTCGAGAAAATCAGGCTTGTTTGAAAACAAAAGAAAACGACAATCGTTGCAGCTATGATAGCCATTGTGACTAAGTGACCAGTTAAAAATTAAACTTTGGTCATTTTGATCATTATGGTGTATTTTGACAGAAATCGAACATTGGCTTCCTAGATAATTTTAATTTCCATTTTCAAAAAGACCACCCCAGGCTAAATAAAACTACATCGGGCCTCCTGAAAATCGCTTTCAGTGTTACCGTACGTGCATTAGAGCTTTCTTTCAACATCCATCTTTTGCCATTGTCCTTTGACGTGCTGTTTGAAATGAGCAAATCAAAACTGATGCATTCTGTTTGTTTCATGCACATGCGACACACACAAAAAAGTTCAGAAGGTCATGCTAGTGGGCTGTGATTAGTGGATTTTGATCCGTCATGTCCTTAGTGTAAGGACAATCAAAGAATGGAACTCACTTAGCGCAGACTTAAAACGGAGCCCAAGTGTTAACTTTTTTAAGCGTTCTCTTTTTAAACAAATTTTAAATAATCAAATCCATACGCAATCATTCATGTAATTTTCATTCTTAATTGTCTTATTGCATTTATTGTTGTACATAGTTTTATCTCAATCAATCTATTTTTAAAGTTTATATCATTGTTATATTTCCGTTATTGTTATATTTTTGTAAGGGCCACAAGGTTATCAGTTTGATTACTGTCAGGTGTCACCCTCGTTAAATAAAGTCCTACTTACTACTTCCTACTTACTACGGCCCTACAATATCATCCACCTCTCCGTACTGATTTTCTTCCATTCTCAGCCATCTTGACGACTTCACAAACAAGTAGACGTCACAAAGGTCATGTGATGTGTCTTTTGGCCACACGCCACTGTGACAAAATTTTTGCCACAAAAGCGCGTATTTTGAACGAAAGAAAAGGCATTTTAGACTTTTTTGAACGATTTTAAACGCTTAAACAGTTCTTTATACATATTAAACGAACAAAAAAGCGAAATAAAACCTTTCGTGTCATGCACACTGGATGTGATATAATACATCGTTCTTGACAAATAGGACATAAGGAAATGCAAAAAACAAGGAAGTAAGCATAACTTTTGGAAACTTCGCGTTAATTTAATAATGTGTAAAGTTTATTGGATTTGTTACAGGATTTGACCAATCATCAAATGGAAATAAAGGCTTTTTCTTAATGCCTAAAATTCTGTGCGAGAAGTGGAATTAATTTCACACATTTCTTTTCCAAACATACACTAAACCCTTAAGAGTTTCAAGAAACATTTTAACCCTTGTTTTAGCACTCGACAACAATTATAGAACTTTACCAAAACCTCCAAAAATAGTTTTTATCTCAGTTCATTGATTGAGTAGTGTTTTCTCTCAAAAAACTAATTAGTTAAATGGTTTTTCTTAATGAGTTCCTTGACTTCTCGTAAAAACACATGACTTTATCAACTGGCAATATTTTACTTTAATCTCGGGTACTCTACAGAACATGGCAGTGCTTTACTCATATTAAAGTACAAATATGATCTTTACTGCAGTGCTCCTTTTATAAAAAAAAACATCACACAACTTTGACTAATTGCAGAATTTGAATTTTTAGTTTCAGCGCATTTAGTATCTCGTTTTTATGGTTCTTTCTAGTAATAGTGCACATTTTCATTTTTTTCATTGCGCTTTACATACATTTGAGGGAATGAGATCAGAGTTCAAGGAACCTGTCACTGCCGCTATCAGTCCATTTATTATCATACCTCACCCACGAAAAACAAACGTGTCAGAGAGAGTTGTGTTTAGCTTACTTTGACACCCTTAAGACGGCAGATAGAAACAGATTGTGATTGCACAGAAAAACTCATTTTCATGATTGCATGATTGCAGTAAAATGAAAAATATCACTTACCATGCTCTTGAGCTGCTAGGTTTCCACTGCTTTCACTACCTGCTTCACCTGCAACTGTGCCAGCCACTCTCAGTGCTTGCTCAGATGAAGACTCCTGACTGGATGGGCTCTGATAATCCACGAAATCGCTTGGTGGCATTTCTTTAATTGGCGAGGCCTCTTCTTTGACTGCAGATTGCTTTGAATACACAACACTGGAAACTCCACCTAAAATAAAAATACAATGTGTAACAAGCTGCTTCCCAAGCTTCTCTGAATGTTGAAAGAGTGTTGTATAAGTTTATAGCACCAATCACTTATTCAGTAAATGCAAATCTAAAGTAAACAATTACTTTCAAGACATTGCTAAACTGTTGTAAAACTAGTTTACTGAATTGTCTGTTTCTGGAACATGCACAGCAATTGAAAATTAATTTGACTGCTATTTGGAACTTTGTTTAAAAAGTTAAGATATTTCACTTTAAAAAAAATTAATAAACATAAAAAAGTAAATAAACATAATTCATTATAGTTTTTAGTTTGCTACAATGTACTTGCTGCCATAAGCCACACAAGATTACTATAACTGTTTTGTTAATAAATAATAGGAGCTATTGTTTACCAATAACAGAAGCAAAATAAATTATAAAGTAAATGGTTTGAACCCAGGAGTATCAGTAGTTCGTAGAGTGTGATCGTCCGGGTGAGAGTAGTTCTGAGAAGAACTGTTGTTGGTGACTGACGTTTCGACAACCTGAGCGGAAGTCATCTTCAGAGTCAAGTGAAAAGTTGTTGTCAGTCGATGATGTTATAAGTCTGGTCCGTTGAAGCTGATTGGTCAGTTAAGCCATGATGTTATTGGCTGTAAGACTCGTGTAAAGTTTGTCATCAGTAATTGGTCAGTTTCGATCCGTCTATTGTTAGTCTAATTAAGTCGTTTTGTTTCGTCTATTGTTAGTCAAATTAAGTCGTTCTGTTGGCGGTTCGTTTGTCGCTTCTGTTTACGTCGTGAATAAGTCGTTTGTAAGGTGCCGGTAGTTGTTGACATCTGTTGATAGGCGTCTGTTCTAAGTTTGTGTACCAGCTTTCCAGAGTCAGTCGTTGAAAATAGTTAGTACTGTAGGTTAAGCATTCAGCAGAGTCCCAGTCGATTTTGTGTTTAGTAAGTCGGTGGTGTTCAGAATATGTGGTGTTCAGAATATATTTATTCACAGTTTTGTTTTCAAATAAACCTGGTTTTCTCGAAATCTAGATTGACTCTTGGTATTTATTTTTGGATATTTAAAAGGATAGTAAATTGACTAGCTGTTGACGAAATTTTAGAAAAATCTGAAAGGGTATTTTCAATTGAATCAAGAATAAAGTTTTCAGAAATCTTAATTTCATTTTAATATGAAATAGGCGCTTTTAAATTGTTTCGTAGTATTTACGCACAGTTATTCAAAAATATTGTCTTAGCCATTCGCAGAGTTCCTTTGTTGTTAAAAACGCTTACACCATCAAAAACCATTTAATAAAAGCGAGAAAGGTTTTGCTTTTATTTGTTAAAATACCAACTGCCAATTGTAGAAAACTACGAGTTACAAAAAACCTCATGGGGGTGATTTACTCTTAAACGCTCTTACAGATTTTTGTAGATAACTTCGTTCAATTTTGTAGTGGGCGTTCCCGTCGGGGATCCTCTGGGCTGTTTCTTAATAACAAAAGGCCGGGCCCCGAATAAACGCCGGGTCTCCAAGTTGTATTTGAGAATAAACCCCTTAGACAATTATTAAAGGTTGAATATGCTTTAAAAATAACGTCTAATTATATAGCTGTCAAAAATAATGAATAAAAATCATTTCTTAGAAACATAGGGCTTGAAAAAACTCCTGAATTCAAATAAACGCCGGCCCTATAGGGCCAAGTTTGAAATAAACGCCGGGGGCGTTTAATCGAGAAAATACGGTACTAAGTCATCTCTTTTCCGTAATCCCTTGTTCGTACGTATAACCAGTCTGTGGAACGCAATACCGATCGCAATAAGATCGGAGGTGAGGTTAGCATCCTTTAAGAATAAGTTAAAATCGTATTTTTATGAAAGACTACGTGCAATATTTAATCACGATGACATACGTACGTATAAATTAGTTTGTCCAAAGTGCCGCGGTGTAAATACTGTTGTACGTTGTTCTTGTTAGCTCTTTTCTTTGGAATATTTATTTCTTTTTGTTTTCATTGTTATTTATATTGGGGTTCTAGGGCGAATTTGTAAAATAAAATAAATAAATAAATAAATAATATTTCGTCTACAGGTAGTCAATCTTCTACACTTTAACATATCAAAAAATGAACAACAAGAGTCAATCTAGATTTCGAGAAAATCAGGCTTGTTTGAAAACAAAAGAAAACGACAATCGTTGCAGCTATGATAGCCATTGTGACTAAGTGACCAGTTAAAAATTAAACTTTGGTCATTTTGATCATTATGGTGTATTTTGACAGAAATCGAACATTGGCTTCCTAGATAATTTTAATTTCCATTTTCAAAAAGACCACCCCAGGCTAAATAAAACTACATCGGGCCTCCTGAAAACCGCTTTCAGTGTTACCGTACGTGCATTAGAGCTTTCTTTCAACATCCATCTTTTGCCATTGTCCTTTGACGTGCTGTTTGAAATGAGCAAATCAAAACTGATGCATTCTGTTTGTTTCATGCACATGCGACACACACAAAAAAGTTCAGAAGGTCATGCTAGTGGGCTGTGATTAGTGGATTTTGATCCGTCATGTCCTTAGTGTAAGGACAATCAAAGAATGGAACTCACTTAGCGCAGACTTAAAACGGAGCCCAAGTGTTAACTTTTTTAAGCGTTCTCTTTTTAAACAAATTTTAAATAATCAAATCCATACGCAATCATTCATGTAATTTTCATTCTTAATTGTCTTATTGCATTTATTGTTGTACATAGTTTTATCTCAATCAATCTATTTTTAAAGTTTATACCATTGTTATATTTCCGTTATTGTTATATTTTTGTAAGGGCCACAAGGTTATCAGTTTGATTACTGTCAGGTGTCACCCTCGTTAAATAAAGTCCTACTTACTACTTCCTACTTACTACGGCCCTACAATATCATCCACCTCTCCGTACTGATTTTCTTCCATTCTCAGCCATCTTGACGACTTCACAAACAAGTAGACGTCACAAAGGTCATGTGATGTGTCTTTTGGCCACACGCCACTGTGACAAAATTTTTGCCACAAAAGCGCGTATTTTGAACGAAAGAAAAGGCATTTTAGACTTTTTTGAACGATTTTAAACGCTTAAACAGTTCTTTATACATATTAAACGAACAAAAAAGCGAAATAAAACCTTTCGTGTCATGCACACTGGATGTGATATAATACATCGTTCTTGACAAATAGGACATAAGGAAATGCAAAAAACAAGGAAGTAAGCATAACTTTTGGAAACTTCGCGTTAATTTAATAATGTGTAAAGTTTATTGGATTTGTTACAGGATTTGACCAATCATCAAATGGAAATAAAGGCTTTTTCTTAATGCCTAAAATTCTGTGCGAGAAGTGGAATTAATTTCACACATTTCTTTTCCAAACATACACTAAACCCTTAAGAGTTTCAAGAAACATTTTAACCCTTGTTTTAGCACTCGACAACAATTATAGAACTTTACCAAAACCTCCAAAAATAGTTTTTATCTCAGTTCATTGATTGAGTAGTGTTTTCTCTCAAAAAACTAATTAGTTAAATGGTTTTTCTTAATGAGTTCCTTGACTTCTCGTAAAAACACATGACTTTATCAACTGGCAATATTTTACTTTAATCTCGGGTACTCTACAGAACATGGCAGTGCTTTACTCATATTAAAGTACAAATATGATCTTTACTGCAGTGCTCCTTTTATAAAAAAAAACATCACACAACTTTGACTAATTGCAGAATTTGAATTTTTAGTTTCAGCGCATTTAGTATCTCGTTTTTATGGTTCTTTCTAGTAATAGTGCACATTTTCATTTTTTTCATTGCGCTTTACATACATTTGAGGGACTGAGATTAGAGTTCAAGGAACCTGTCACTGCCGCTATCAGTCCATTTATTATCATACCTCACCCACGAAAAACAAACGTGTCAGAGAGAGTTGTGTTTAGCTTACTTTGACACCCTTAAGACGGCAGATAGAAACAGATTGTGATTGCACAGAAAAACTCATTTTCATGATTGCATGATTGCAGTAAAATGAAAAATATCACTTACCATGCTCTTGAGCTGCTAGGTTTCCACTGCTTCCACTACCTGCTTCACCTGCAACTGTGCCAGCCACTCTCAGTGCTTGCTCAGATGAAGACTCCTGACTGGATGGGCTCTGATAATCCACGAAATCGCTTGGTGGCATTTCTTTAATTGGCGAGGCCTCTTCTTTGACTGCAGATTGCTTTGAATACACAACACTGGAAACTCCACCTAAAATAAAAATACAATGTGTAACAAGCTGCTTCCCAAGCTTCTCTGAATGTTGAAAGAGTGTTGTATAAGTTTATAGCACCAATCACTTATTCAGTAAATGCAAATCTAAAGTAAACAATTACTTTCAAGACATTGCTAAACTGTTGTAAAACTAGTTTACTGAATTGTCTGTTTCTGGAACATGCACAGCAATTGAAAATTAATTTGACTGCTATTTGGAACTTTGTTTAAAAAGTTAAGATATTTCACTTTAAAAAAAATTAATAAACATAAAAAAGTAAATAAACATAATTCATTATAGCTTTTAGTTTGCTACAATGTACTTGCTGCCATAAGCCACACAAGATTACTATAACTGTTTTGTTAATAAATAATAGGAGCTATTGTTTACCAATAACAGAAGCAAAATAAATTATAAAGTAAATGGTTTGAACCCAGGAGTATCAGTAGTTCGTATAGTGTGATCGTCCGGGTGAGAGTAGTTCTGAGAAGAACTGTTGTTGGTGACTGACGTTTCGACAACCTGAGCGGAAGTCATCTTCAGAGTCAAGTGAAAAGTTGTTGTCAGTCGATGATGTTATAAGTCTGGTCCGTTGAAGCTGATTGGTCAGTTAAGCCATGATGTTATTGGCTGTAAGACTCGTGTAAAGTTTGTCATCAGTAATTGGTCAGTTTCGATCCGTCTATTGTTAGTCTAATTAAGTCGTTTTGTTCCGTCTATTGTTAGTCAAATTAAGTCGTTCTGTTGGCGGTTCGTTTGTCGCTTCTGTTTACGTCGTGAATAAGTCGTTTGTAAGGTGCCGGTAGTTGTTGACATCTGTTGATAGGCGTCTGTTCTAAGTTTGTGTACCAGCTTTCCAGAGTCAGTCGTTGAAAATAGTTAGTACTGTAGGTTAAGCATTCAGCAGAGTCCCAGTCGATTTTGTGTTTAGTAAGTCGGTGGTGTTCAGAATATGTGGTGTTCAGAATATATTTATTCACAGTTTTGTTTTCAAATAAACCTGGTTTTCTCGAAATCTAGATTGACTCTTGGTATTTATTTTTGGATATTTAAAAGGATAGTAAATTGACTAGCTGTTGACGAAATTTTAGAAAAATCTGAAAGGGTATTTTCAATTGAATCAAGAATAAAGTTTTCAGAAATCTTAATTTCATTTTAATATGAAATAGGCGCTTTTAAATTGTTTCGTAGTATTTACGCACAGTTATTCAAAAATATTGTCTTAGCCATTCGCAGAGTTCCTTTGTTGTTAAAAACGCTTACACCATCAAAAACCATTTAATTAAAGCGAGAAAGGTTTTGCTTTTATTTGTTAAAATACCAACTGCCAATTGTAGAAAACTACGAGTTACAAAAAACCTCATGGGGGTGATTTACTCTTAAACGCTCTTACAGATTTTTGTAGATAACTTCGTTCAATTTTGTAGTGGGCGTTCCCGTCGGGGATCCTCTGGGCTGTTTCTTAATAACAAAAGTACTAAGTCATCTCTTTTCCGTAATCCCTTGTTCGTACGTATAACCAGTCTGTGGAACGCAATACCGATCGCAATAAGATCGGAGGTGAGGTTAGCATCCTTTAAGAATAAGTTAAAATCGTATTTTTATGAAAGACTACGTGCAATATTTAATCACGATGACATACGTACGTATAAATTAGTTTGTCCAAAGTGCCGCGGTGTAAATACTGTTGTACGTTGTTCTTGTTAGCTCTTTTCTTTGGAATATTTATTTCTTTTTGTTTTCATTGTTATTTATATTGGGGTTCTAGGGCGAATTTGTAAAATAAAATAAATAAATAAATAAATAATATTTCGTCTACAGGTAGTCAATCTTCTACACTTTAACATATCAAAAAATGAACAACAAGAGTCAATCTAGATTTCAAGAAAATCAGGCTTGTTTGAAAACAAAAGAAAACGACAATCGTTGCAGCTATGATAGCCATTGTGACTAAGTGACCAGTTAAAAATTAAACTTTGGTCATTTTGATCATTATGGTGTATTTTGACAGAAATCGAACATTGGCTTCCTAGATAATTTTAATTTCCATTTTCAAAAAGACCACCCCAGGCTAAATAAAACTACATCGGGCCTCCTGAAAACCGCTTTCAGTGTTACCGTACGTGCATTAGAGCTTTCTTTCAACATCCATCTTTTGCCATTGTCCTTTGACGTGCTGTTTGAAATGAGCAAATCAAAACTGATGCATTCTGTTTGTTTCATGCACATGCGACACACACAAAAAAGTTCAGAAGGTCATGCTAGTGGGCTGTGATTAGTGGATTTTGATCCGTCATGTCCTTAGTGTAAGGACAATCAAAGAATGGAACTCACTTAGCGCAGACTTAAAACGGAGCCCAAGTGTTAACTTTTTTAAGCGTTCTCTTTTTAAACAAATTTTAAATAATCAAATCCATACGCAATCATTCATGTAATTTTCATTCTTAATTGTCTTATTGCATTTATTGTTGTACATAGTTTTATCTCAATCAATCTATTTTTAAAGTTTATACCATTGTTATATTTCCGTTATTGTTATATTTTTGTAAGGGCCACAAGGTTATCAGTTTGATTACTGTCAGGTGTCACCCTCGTTAAATAAAGTCCTACTTACTACTTCCTACTTACTACGGCCCTACAATATCATCCACCTCTCCGTACTGATTTTCTTCCATTCTCAGCCATCTTGACGACTTCACAAACAAGTAGACGTCACAAAGGTCATGTGATGTGTCTTTTGGCCACACGCCACTGTGACAAAATTTTTGCCACAAAAGCGCGTATTTTGAACGAAAGAAAAGGCATTTTAGACTTTTTTGAACGATTTTAAACGCTTAAACAGTTCTTTATACATATTAAACGAACAAAAAAGCGAAATAAAACCTTTCGTGTCATGCACACTGGATGTGATATAATACATCGTTCTTGACAAATAGGACATAAGGAAATGCAAAAAACAAGGAAGTAAGCATAACTTTTGGAAACTTCGCGTTAATTTAATAATGTGTAAAGTTTATTGGATTTGTTACAGGATTTGACCAATCATCAAATGGAAATAAAGGCTTTTTCTTAATGCCTAAAATTCTGTGCGAGAAGTGGAATTAATTTCACACATTTCTTTTCCAAACATACACTAAACCCTTAAGAGTTTCAAGAAACATTTTAACCCTTGTTTTAGCACTCGACAACAATTATAGAACTTTACCAAAACCTCCAAAAATAGTTTTTATCTCAGTTCATTGATTGAGTAGTGTTTTCTCTCAAAAAACTAATTAGTTAAATGGTTTTTCTTAATGAGTTCCTTGACTTCTCGTAAAAACACATGACTTTATCAACTGGCAATATTTTACTTTAATCTCGGGTACTCTACAGAACATGGCAGTGCTTTACTCATATTAAAGTACAAATATGATCTTTACTGCAGTGCTCCTTTTATAATAAAAACGTCACACAACTTTGACTAATTGCAGAATTTGAATTTTTAGTTTCAGCGCATTTAGTATCTCGTTTTTATGGTTCTTTCTAGTAATAGTGCACATTTTCATTTTTTTCATTGCGCTTTACATACATTTGAGGGAATGAGATCAGAGTTCAAGGAACCTGTCACTGCCGCTATCAGTCCATTTATTATCATACCTCACCCACGAAAAACAAACGTGTCAGAGAGAGTTGTGTTTAGCTTACTTTGACACCCTTAAGACGGCAGATAGAAACAGATTGTGATTGAACAGAAAAACTCATTTTCATGATTGCATGATTGCAGTAAAATGAAAAATATCACTTACCATGCTCTTGAGCTGCTAGGTTTCCACTGCTTCCACTACCTGCTTCACCTGCAACTGTGCCAGCCACTCTCAGTGCTTGCTCAGATGAAGACTCCTGACTGGATGGGCTCTGATAATCCACGAAATCGCTTGGTGGCATTTCTTTAATTGGCGAGGCCTCTTCTTTGACTGCAGATTGCTTTGAATACACAACACTGGAAACTCCACCTAAAATAAAAATACAATGTGTAACAAGCTGCTTCCCAAGCTTCTCTGAATGTTGAAAGAGTGTTGTATAAGTTTATAGCACCAATCACTTATTCAGTAAATGCAAATCTAAAGTAAACAATTACTTTCAAGACATTGCTAAACTGTTGTAAAACTAGTTTACTGAATTGTCTGTTTCTGGAACATGCACAGCAATTGAAAATTAATTTGAGTGTTTGGCATATGCTTGTTTGAGTATTAAAGTTGTAGGACAAATTGTTGTCAGGTTGAATAATTTCCAACGTTGGTTATATAACCTGTTTCAATCAGTTTAATCTTTTTTGATTTTTTTTTTCGCTCAATGTCCCAGATTATGATAATGAGTACAAGGTAATAAAAAATAAACTGCTTTGTAAAAAGGTTAAACCAAATCACATCATGATCACATTAAAATAATTTGAATTCATAAACCTAAAACCACTTGACCTTCAACATTATTATACAATGGAACCTAGACTTTCTTAAAGTCCTTTTAATTTTCATCTATTTATACGAGGTCGACTTGGAGCAAGTCTTAGTGGAACCCTTTTTTACGGACACCTGTTTAAAATGGACACCCCGGACACACGTTAATACAGCCCCGAGTGACAAACTGCTATACATGGTCAACCCCACTTTACAGACACTGTTTATCTCTGCACTGCCAATTATCATTGTCGCGATTATTTGCTAACTTTACCCTGGTCAAATAATGACAGAATTCACTTGTTAAATGAATTTATTACAAAGAGTAGGTTGAAAGGGTGACTTGCAAAGGTTTTGACGAATCTTCAGTCCGCCTGGTTAGGTCGCAAACTGAAAAGTTCTGTGCAAAATCAAATTACCGACTTTTTTAGTAAAGACATTTAAAAACGGTTACAGTTAGAGTTTCAGTTACTAAGGAAATTTTATAGAACATCTTTGGTTGCTGTTGAAATGCATTTTATTTCTTGTTCATCGATAAAATGTGTGTTCATGACTTTCTTCTGAGACCCCGGTTAATACGGACGCCCAGTTAATATGGACATTTTGGCTTTTCCCCTTGGTGTCTGTATTAATGGGGTTCCACTGTTACATACAGGGTCCATTAATACACACCTCCAGAAGAAGACCCACATTCATCAATGTCTGGATCCTGCTGAAATGAAAAATGAAAGCCATTCAGATTGTATTACAAAATTAATAATAATGATGATGATAATGACGTTAACAACAAATTCATATGACACTTTTTCTCCATGATCCAAAAGCGCCGTGAGGTACTTCTGAAACAACAGTTGATTGGGGTCGCTAGACCTTAAGGTATCTCAGAAGGAAAATTGGCGTTTCCGTTCCAAGTGAAATTGTGTGCAAACCATCAATGGTAACCCCAATAAAGTGGATATTTTGTTAAAGCTTATTGAATAAAGAATGTAATTTTGATTTTGTTTGTAATCATGATGTTGCGCAACATTAGATAACAAATATGATATTAAGTAAAATAAAATCTAATTTAAAACTTTCCTAAACATGTGTGTTTTTAACAATGATTTAAACCTATCAATATTTCTCTCGTTACGCAACTCTTGCGGGAAATTGTTCTATACTATAGGACTCATTGAGATCAACTTTTCAATCAATACATGTACTGGACCCAATCCAGAACTTTTTGGCTACTATATATATTGACAACTCCTTTGGTGCTGCTTCTGAAGTAAAGATGAGCTCAGTTAATTTATCACGTTTGTTAATTCAACGGCCTGTCTATGCCAGTATTTACTTTATTCATCTTCTCGCCCACCACATGTTACCATCCCATCTTATTAAGTCCTTTTATTATGACTCATAAGACTGGGAACTACCGAATTCACAAATTTGATTGGCTAAAACCGATATTGAATGAGGTCCATGTTTTCCCCTCTGAACTGGCATTAAGACCTGTAACAATTACGATGAGAAAGTTGCCAACAAAAATAATATAACGATTATTTGAACAGGTTAAGATCACACCCAAATATTGACCAATAAACAGCACATACTTCCTGATAGCCTAGTGATCCACTATTGAAAAAGCTTAGGCAATCAACTATATTTCTATGCATTCAGACTTAATTATCAGCTATGCATACAGTATACAGTTTTTACAGGGAATGGTCAACTTACAATAAATTTTTGAATTTACCTGCATCCAGTGTGCAAAATTCTTCACATGAACTTTTGTAGGTTTTGTCACAAATGTATCCTTCCCGCATTTGGGATTTGGCTTTTGCAACTCAGTCAAAGACCAGAAGTGAAGACACTTTTCCCGCATGCAACATTGCGTTTTCGTTTTATGCTCCAGCTTGTTGCAGTAGTTGGCAACATGCTGATCAACAGACGTCTCACAACAGACTGGGCAGAGGACACTTAATACAAATTCCACGCTTTTCAACCAAACAAATTCAGTGCGTATTCCCTGAAGTATTGATTTTACTTGGCTTTTGACCTTAGTGCAAATGGCATGACTATCATGATCTTCAACCCCGTGAACAACAATCTCAACTGAATAAGAATGACAGAGAAGAATGATGGAATAGTATTCACTGGGCTGAATGGGAAACCTAGCAAAATCTGCATAGATATCCTCAAACAAATCCTCCCTTTTGAATCCTTTCTCAAGACACCACTGAAGAAACTTCACTAAAAGTCGTGGAAAGTAACCCATAGGCACTTGAACATATTCATCATCATCATCATCAGATTTTCCATTTTCACCACCCTGCTTAAGACGGGGTTGTCTAAATCTCACAAAAAGTTGGGCAATGGAAACATGTGCCAAAAGCTCTTTGGCCTTTTCATATGGATGTGACATCAACATAGACGGTACAAAATACTTCTTGCTCTCACCAGGCAGTGAAGGCCAGCTACAAAGCAAGCTAAATTCCTTCATGACAGCAACAAGGTTCTCTGTGATTTCTTTGGTTGATTTAGTCTTTGTGGTTCCTTCGGTTGCTTTCTTAAGCAAGGGATCCCATACCATTTGTAGCAATTCTTCATCCAAGATGCTCTTCTTATCAAGCTTTATCCACAAATCTTCACACTTCCACTTGTCTTCACCGGATGGGATGGTTATCACACTCCTGAACAGATTAATCAACCACTGAAGGTCTAAAATCACTATTTTCTCTAACTCTGGTGTGCCTTCAAAATGAATCAAAATTCTTTGGTCATGCAAAAAGTTCAGCAAAGTGCGGAACTGCTCCTTATCAACAATTTCACATTCATTTCGCGCAATTCTCTCTGCTTCATCCAGGTAAATATATGGTTCACCATTTTCGCTTCTTGATTTAAGTGCCTCTTCAAATTTCAACCATTTTATTGGAATTTCCTTCTTCATCCGCAGGAGCTGCTTTGCAATTGCAAGTACTTCTTTTTTTAAGTTCTTGACTCCTTGACACTCCTCTCCAGTGCCTGATAGTATGTTATTCACAGCAAAGTACTTATTTAATAAATGCTGCCCATATGGCTTTTGAAGCTGCTTAAGAGAGCCATGTATTTTCTGAGCTTGCTCTTTTGCATTATTACATTCGTCAGCATGAGTGCAAACTAAAAGAACTGGAGGACATTTTGCTGTTTGCTGGTTGTTATTACTTTGTTGACTTGCCAACGTGGAGATAGAGGACAACCAAAAGTGAAGATAATCTTCGTTGGTCTTTTTGCAATAACAATCCTCATTTATTGCTTGGTAAAATCCTTCCCTTACAACAGGAGGAGCTCTCTCATCTAGTTCTTGCATGAGGTCATGAACCAGAAGGTAGATTGCATTTGCAGTCAGGAAGATTGGGTGCGTGACGTAGTAAACCATCTGCCCGCCAAAATCCCAGATGACTGAAAAAACGTTTTCCTCATTTTGCCTGCCTGGTTCTTGTATAAATTTCTTAAGGCATTGCACTGTCTCTTCTGGCACACTTTGCTCAGGCTCAGCAGCTTTCTTCGTCATTTGTTTCTCATCCAGGTTGGGCTTTTCTGGCTGTTCTTGGGTCTGTTTACTTACATCAGCAGCATTTCCTCCTGCTGCGCTAGCGCTAGCATGGTCAGAGTTTTGCTCTGCTTTCTTTCTCATTTGTATCTCATCATGGCTGGGCTTTTCTGGCTGTTCCTGGGTCTGTTTACTTACATCAGCAGCATTTTCTCCTGCTGCACTGGCATCACAGTTAGTTTCTTGCTCTTCCAATTCTGCTTCTGCTCTCTTTGAAAAATCAGTGTTTCCTATGCCTGATGCATGTTTATATTTCTCTCCTGATTGATTGATTGATTGATTGTTCATATTGTCTCTACCTTGATCTGGTCCTAATACTTGATCTTTTCCTGGTTCTTCATTTTCACTCTCAGTTAGTAAAAACAAAGGGTCACTTTTAAACTGTTCTGCATCTGAAGACTTTCCCAAAGCGGTCTTACTTGATTGATCTTGCATATTCAATTCTTCATAGTCTGCTACATTTCCTTCTTTCCGTAAGTCAATCATCATCGCAAGTGCTATTCTGTTAGGTACAGTAAGAGAATCAGAAATTGTTTCTTGATTTCTCTCTCCTGTTTTCCAGATCTCTTTTTTAACACTGAAATACGAAGGGGATTTTTCAACTAAATCAGTGCTCTGTTCGTCAGGGCGGTGTTTCTCCCCCATGAGAGACCTTTTTAAGCTGGTCTTTCCAGATTCACTTTGTCCAATTATCATGAGAGGCACCCTCATTACAGGGGTTGATCCTTCTTGAAGAGCTTTATTATATGCTTCAACAGCCTGTTCTCCTCTTGCTTGAATCTCTGCAGGGTCTAAATAAACAGCATTCACGCAATCAGAAATTATTTTCAATAAAAGTGGTGTGGTAACTAAGTAAGACAGACAAGTAAATACAGTGTAAAACTGATAGGATCTGCACTGAATGAATGAATGAAAGACTTTATTTAATGAGGTTATACTACTGAGTTATAGTACATTTGAAAGGTTTGGAGAGCGCGAAAGAAACCTAGCTTCTTGAGTGCTCTCCAAACTTCCCAAGTGCACCATAACTCAATAGTGCACAACTAAAAGCATGAACCAATTGTTTTTATAGCATTTCCGGTGGAATTGTGCATCAAAACTGGTGTAAAAAATGTTAACTGGAGTCGTCTACCGTGTGAATCTAAGTGATGGTTCGATTGCACAATGTACAAGTTTACACAAGAGGTGTTAACTGTGTCAAATGAGAATAAATGAAATGAGGTATGAGTTTATTCAGTGGCAGAGAGAAGAAAAAAACCTGACGAACAGCAAATGCTCCTGTCGGTCCCAAGGTTAGTTTTCGCTAAATTAAATTTTCACTCCAGAGTGATAGAAACCCAGGGGTAGAAAATCAAAACAAAACAGAGAGCAGATTTGTGTAGGTTCTAAAAGAGTCAATGAGTTTGGTTCCATACTTAGTCTTTATTATTTATCAAGACCGATCACATCAGTGGTCAGGGGCACCCATCGAGAATATAGTTCAAAACCACTTAAAGATAGCACCGTTGAACGTATTTTAGTATTTAAACGGTAGATATAGGCATATTTTTATCCCCTAAAATTTTTTTATCTCTTCGGATTTCCTAGCTGAAAGTCTAGTGATCCGAAAGTTATAGGGATCAAAACTTACCTTTTCGAAAATTCCAGCCAGAGAAAGGCTCCCGAAAATTCTAGGTGACCTTTTTAGAGTAAAAAATCCGTTAAAAATGAACAATTATACCATTTTTTAGATATTCGAAAATCCTAGGAAAGGCAGGGCCGAGGCAATCAAAAAAATTTACAATGAATGTTCCGAAAATTCTAGATCTCAAATCGTCTTCCGAACAGATATTTTAACGAAATATTCCGTTGGGTGCCCCTGAGTGGTTGTAGAAGCTAATTAAGGGTCGTGAATGAACTGGCCTGCTGAACTATATTCTTTCGAGTAGTAGAAATCACAACAGAGCCATTGACACTAATGTGTAAGGCTTAAAACACGAAAACTTTTGTTTTGAGGCTGTTTTAATTTCATCGATCTGTTGTAATTCATGGTTGGCCGTTTCTTCCATTTTAGAGCCATGAAAAATTGCTTTAAGTACTCTGAGACTTGCATGTTAGCTGTTGTTGTTGTTGTTTTTTATTTTTTTTTATTTAGATAATTGACGCCTTACTTACAATAATAAGTACACTTACAATAACAGCTAGCTATATAGCACAATACTTAAACATTAATAAAGACAACACTAATACACAATAGCCGGATTTTTTTTTACAATACTTGGTATACAACTACACACACACAACCAAAGAAATTATGTGTTTCTACTGCTACAAAGGGTGGTCCACTTGTTCCTATGTTTATTATAATTACCATTTCTGATAGCAATCTCTCTTTCTGATTGAATTTTACTTTTAAGCAAACAAAGAAAGACCTCAAACATTGGATTTTCAGACTTGATTTTTGAAAGGTAAATGTGATATTTGCCTATTAAAAAGAAGTGGTTTAGCGCATAAAAACTAGAAGATCCTGGTTTATAGCCATAAAGAATTTCAATAAGTTTTGGATTTATGTTTTCAAAGCGTTTTACGTTCCACCATTCGATTGCCATTATCCAAAATTGTTTCACGTTAGGACACTCGCAAAACATGTGTTCTAGTGTTTCATTTACATAATTACACACCTCACATACTGGTGAGGCTTTTATCTTCATTTTATATAGTCTTTGGTTTGTAGGCAGAATGTTATGGATTAATTTGTACTGAAAGCTTCTTAGTTTATTTTCTATTGTGATTTTGAAAGGTAGTTCATAGATGGCTTCCAAGTCCGTAGCATTTTGATTCTGTAGGCGGTGTTCTACAGTGGGTGGGCGAAAGGACTTTCCGACGAGCAGAGAGCGAGCTTTTTTGGCAGAAACATTATCTGCTGTTAAGACGTTTTGCGTTCTTTGATTACCTGAAGGAGTATCGAGGATTGCGGTTTTCCAGGCTTTTGGGATTGCGGCGATCACGCCTGCGTAGTCCAAAAAAGTTGTACGGACACCGAACTTGGCCTTAAAATGTTCGAAAGATAGAAAGTTTCCCTGCTCGGTTAGAAGATAACGAACCTTTACGATTCCATTTTTATGCCACGATTTGAAATAAAATGATTTACCGCAAATCCTTATGAAACGATTGTTCCATAAGATCTCTTCTTTAAAATCTGTGGAATTAACTGGGTCATTTGAGTGAATTTCTTGCCAATTTGACAGAATCTCTTTATAAAAATTGGAATGTTTTTTAACTCTAGGTAATTTAGATTGAAATTGCACTGAAACAGGAAAGCACCTCCATATTTTAACAAAAACGAATTAAGAAAGGCGCACCAGTTGTTTTCAGGCTCATCACAGAAACGTTTTACCCAAGCAATTTTAAGGGACTTGTTGACGTCGTTGAAATTGACCATATTGAGCCCGCCTTTGTTCACCGGGCCGAGTAACGTACTTCTTTTAATTTTATCAGGCTTAAAATTCCAAATAAAAGCAAAAATTGTTTCATTTACTCTTTTGATGAAATCTGATTGAACGTGTAACACTGAAGAACTGTACACAAGCTTAGAAATGGCTAACGTTTTAATAATGGTTACTTTCCCTAAAATCGTTAAATGCCTACCAGACCAGAGATTTAAAACTTTTTGAAGCTTAGAGAGCTTTGTTTCAAATTTCATGTGTTGGCGAACTAGAGTATCGTAAGCAAAGACGACTCCAAGAGTTGTAACGTATTGTTCTGGCCATGATATTCCGAACGGACTGTACTTACCAAGTCTGCCTTTCCAAGCACCAAGCCACATTCCCTCGGTCTTGTGTCTATTTATTTTGAGTCCGGAGCACGTACCGAATTGCTCAAGAAGGGTGAATAAATTGGAAGCAGAACTGTCATCCGGCAGAAAGGAAGTAGTATCGTCGGCATATAGGCTAAGTTTAACTGTTTTATTTCCGTTATGAAGACCTCTGATTGATTCGTCAAAACGAATTTTATGTGCAAGTGGTTCTACGGCAAGTATAAAGAGTAGTCCAGACAGTGGACAGCCTTGTCTGACTCCTCTTTGCTAGAAATCTGATGCGTAGCCATTGTTAATGACGCAGCTGTTAATGTTGTTATAAAAAGTGCGAATCCAATTTCGAAAACTTGGTCCAAAATTCATAGCCTCAAGTGTCGTGAAAAGGTATGTTAGTTGTTGCTAGAATGAAGAAATGAAAGAAAAGCAGGCAAACAAGATTGCCGGTAAAATCGAATTTATTTTCTCCTTCACTCACCGTCAAGATTGTAAAAAGAAACTGCTTAGTACCTGAAACTCGTATCCTTGAAAACAGATTTTAAGTAAGTGTACTTTCCATAAACCAAGGATAAAATTTCATTGCTTTTGTCAAAACACAGCCTGTGAGTTTTTCTCAGTAAGATTTTCAGTCGTCAATAATATTACGTCATCAACGTTCACTATTTGATTTTGTGCACACTTATGCATACTGAATTTGATTGCAGGACTCTGCATGCTAGCTATGTTAAAATACAATTTGCAAGCTTTGTAAAGCAGTTTTAATGTTCAAGGAATTGCACGTGAACAAATAGTCAGTACAATTCAAGTTCATTATTAACTGAGTAGTTAACACACCTATTAGTTCTTGGAAATGTTTTGAACATGAGAGAGAAGTGCATAGAGAAACACTTATAGTCAAACTTGCTTCTTGCACTTTATTGTCCTTAAAAATCATGAGTACTTATATAACCAAACAACACACAAGGAGTCAGTTAGTCATTCCCTTGATGAAATGTTCAAGAAACTGTAAACTGAAATCACCACACTACATTCAGTTGATGTTTACCAAGCCGTGGGGTCTGATGTTAAATTGTTCAAAACATGCGGGATTTTGAATCCTTTTGATCGCACAAAAGATTACTTTATCTATGCAAAATGAAAATGCTAGAACTAGCTGACAATGAACGAACGACGACTTTGAGACCAATAGAATAAAAAAGGACTAATTAATGAAGTTAAATACAGTAGTTTGAGTTAGTAGGGATTTCAATTTAAATGAATTCTAGCTGATCAATAGCAAACGCTGAAAAAACTGAATCGATGCGGGGTGTTGCAGTTTACTGGGTGCTCTAGGTAACTAAGTGAGTTTGTGTTGAAAAGGGGGTTCTACTTTAAAATAAACCATGTGATCCACCCACCTTCTTTCCTCCTATCTTCCTCCTCCTTCTTCCTTGCGTCTTCCTCTTTGATAAAAAAAAAAAAACATAATTTCAGTAACCAATCATAGAAATATTTACTTTAACATTTTACTTCGTTAAGTACTGTCTTACTTTTCTTTTGTAAAACTCTTTTAAATGGCTTGGAAAGTAAACAATAAGCCATTTTTAACACTTTAAATGAATTGGGCATGATTTTTGACCGATCCAATGCCATTTCTTTGCCCAAGTCGTGAAAGGAGTAACAAAAATTGAAGCAAATTTTTACATCCTCTGGGCATTTCACTGGAAATACCGTAAAAAACCCGCAGATAAGCTGCACCTTTTTTCCAAAAATCTTCGCTCCTAATCGAGGGTGTGGCTTATCTGCGGGAACATTTGGAAAAGGTGCCGAAAATTTTCGTGAATTGACGCTTGGGGAAATTTGCAAATTAGTACATAACTACATAGTATTACACGGGCCTTTATTTTCAACAGAATAAATATTGAAAATTAAGTCCTCAGGGTTCTCCCTAGTTTTCAGCACAGCAGGTAAGAAAACTTTTTAAACCGGTAAAGAAATTCCGGTAAATCCCAGCCGTTTTCTAGTTTACCTACATGAAACAGAATGTTGTCCAAGTGTTGGTCGAATTTTATTTCATAACAACTTTATTTTGGCCTTGCAGACCTCTTTCGCCTGCTATACAGCCTAAAAATATTGCACAAAATTGTCTGTTTCCTCTTTGCTACGAATTGCTGCAGCTCTTTTTTTCTTTGCTTCGAATACTCAGCATTCACAACAGCGTTGTTACAAAGTTGTATTCTGAGTGCTTCTTTTAATTATGAACACTTTTTAGCTCTAAGTGTATTAAATCAAGTTTAAATTTTTATCATTTAGTTAGGTTTATATAGAACTTTTTAAAATCAGCAACATTTTTTAACATTTTTTAGTTCTCATTGTATTGAATTAAGTTTAAATTTTTATCACTGTCTTAGGTATATAACATGTAGTTAGGTTTATAATATGTAGTTAAGTATGTATTATGTAATTAATTAGGGAGGGCCATATTGTAAACTACTGGGCCACCAGTAAATTATGTTACCCTCGTTAAATAAAGTCTTTATTATTATTATTATTATTAGAAGAATTTGACATCGAAAGCTGCCTTTGTCTTCACCACGGGTCAGCTACGGTCAATTAAGCAATCAACTATTTTCTGCATTTTGCATGTTTTTGAAAACTGAACTATTTAGCTTATATGTAAGTAATATTTCTCACTTCTGGTATTATTCTTTCCTCTTTTCCTTTGTGATTGTTTTTATTTTCAATGGACAAAGTGGAAGGACAGCAAGGATTGCTGCCGCTTCATTGTGGAATTGATCGTGCAAAACTTGTTCTTTCTTTGATACCAGCCCTCAGAGATTCGAAAAGGGAAGGGAAATAAAGAATATTGAATACTAGCACAAATTCGTAAATGAATATTGCATTTGTCGCTGTTTATTTTCAATCTGTTATTTTATATTTTCAATCATGACTACGAAGGTGAAACCAGTGGTGTTACCGGCTTTGTTATTTAACTGTTGAATTTACAAGATATCTTAGCGGTTCTAGGCGGTAAAGAGTCGTGTTACAAGCGGTAAATTTTACCGGTTACGGCCTGATAAGGAGAACACTGAGTCCTGCGAAAATAAGTAACAATAAGGTATTTGACCTTTAAGTAAGCTGTATGCTTTTTAATTTTTTAACCATAATGAACATCAAGAGGAGACAGAGACACTTCAAATGCGATATCGCACAATTTTGGAGTTTTTTTTACAAATATATAACTTCCTAAAATGCTATGAAACAAAACATAATGTGGAATTTTAGTTTAAATACAATATATACTGCTTTCTTCAAAGTTGTCTTCTTTAATATGTCAAGATTTTTGCATCTGACTTCAGTTATACTCTTTGCTAAGGGCCTGACTACATGAGCCAGGCTTGGAACCTTGGATTTGCCCAAATCTCAGCTTGACCGTTAAACACAATTACATACCAACTGGGCAGCCATGTTAGCTGTGATCCCGGTATCACAATGCCAGGATCCCAGCTAGCTGGACTGAAAATTTTCCATGTAATCGCGTTCATTGGGCCAGCCATACTTACTGGGCCAGTATTCAATTTCTCTTTAAAGCACATTGCCCAGGGATGTAGCTAAGAGCTGGATACTGGCTTATTTTACTGGTTTAAAAAGAGAGAGCTAATCACTGGCTGAAATTTCACAAGAGAAAAAGATTTGGGATAATTTTGAAGGTAAATAGACCAGAAGAACCGGCATAGTTATTTCTTAGCTACATCCCATGTATGCCAACTACAAAAATCAAATTATACTTTCTAAGGACGTCTCTTAGTTCCTTGCCCCTGGGTGGGGGATGTAGACTGAGGCAAAGCAGCTCATGTTGCCCCATAAGTGTATAAAACAATGTAAAATGAAACTAACACTGCTGTAATAAGTTCATCAACATCATGCCACTCATTCTTCGCGCCAAAATCATTTGTGCTAAATTCAACTCATTGTTTGTGCCAAATCTAGTCCATCCTGGGCTGGTCAGCTCAGGTAATACCAGGCTGGACTTCATCTCAGCAAACAGAGCCAGCACGTCAAACAAGGCCAGCCTGGCTCATGATCATGTCATCAGGCCATTAACATCTTAAGCAAAAGCTACATTATTCTAAAACTATAAAAACTTACCCACAAGTTCTTGTAAACTTGATTTTAGCCAGATAGGCGAAAAGTTCCCCTGCTCTTGGTCAACAGAGCTTATTATTCCAACTGCATTTATATCCTGGCCAACACATTCTAAAAGAATGGATCCACAAGGAATTGATCCAACATCCTCAGCTTCCAAAGCATACATCCCATTTGTTTTACGACACTTGCACTGTTCGTTTCCAATGTAACAGAATTGCTCACTTTCATTGCCAGGTGAAGCTATCTTGGGTAGCCGTTTCAAAACACTGCACTTTTTGCGCAAAATACCACAACCATGATGAAGTTGTGGGGATGTGGAATCAATGAACACCAAGACCACACCAGAACCAAGAATGATAATTTTCTTGGTAATATCATTCAGCAGAATACTTCGTAGATTTTCAGAGCTTGATACTCTTTCAAAGAGCACATGATATTGATCATTACCAGCCAAATTCTCATCTGAAATGACTTTGTTACTTGTAATGATACAGTACTTGCTTAGCCAAGGATCTTCAACTAGTGGGTCATAAACCAAACAGCCACAGCCAACATTCTGTAAATTCAGTGTTATTTGACAAATGGCTTTTCTGTTTTTTCTCTCCCTTCTCTCTTGCCTTTCTTCCCTGTTTGGCTGCAACAGCTGTTCAATGAATTCTGACATAATTAACCTTACTCATAGGTGCCGGGGTAAGTGCAATTTATCTTCATCCAGTTCCTCTAGTCATTTTTTTCTTGTCTTGTTCAGCTTCTCAAGCACTTATGCCTGCAAAAATTCAATAACCAGTTGCATATACGATGCTTTACCAATGCCTAGTTTTACTTGCGACAAGAGGAAGCTAAAACCCATGCAGGCCCTGGCTGTTCAAAGGGTGGATAACACTATCCACTGCCAGATAAATCACTAGCCAGTGGCATGTGCTGACAGAACATATATACTATCCCAAAATTCTAGAGGGAGATTATTCACAATTAAATTCCCAGGCTTACTAATAAAAGTAAAAAAGTGTTTTAAAAATTATACAATATCACACTCATTTTAAAAATAATTATAACAATGATGATGATGATGATGATGATGATGATGATGATGATGATGATGAGGATGACAATGATGATGATGATGATGTTTCAGGGGCATTACTAAACAGCAAAACAAAACAATGAAACAGCAAAACAAAACACTGAAACAAAAGATCAAGTCCAACAATTGTTTTTATTTCTTTCCTGAATTAAGGAGGCTCAAAACAGTTTTCTGCATTTTTCAGCACCTCAACTTTGACGAATCAATCTTACGACTCCTTTTCAGTTGATGCAACAGTTTTAGTATTAAACAGGTGCCCAATCACTGGTGAACAAGTTATAACTTATAACTTAAAAACGAGCTCGGTGAGCCCTCATTTTTATTATGGAATAATGTTCAGCATGTCAAGATACATGTACAACTTTTGGCAAAGTTTTAAAAAATTCTGTATTGTGGGCTCAGAGCCACTTAAGTTTTCAAAAATTTAAGGTGGCTCTGAACCCACAATACATATTTTTTTAAAACTTTGCCAAAAGTTGTATCTTAACATGCTTATCATTATTCCATAATAAAAACGAGGGGTCACAGAGCTCGTTTTTAAGTTATAAGCACTTGAAGCGAACATTAAGGGTGTTTTAATATATTCTACTGTTGCTATAGTTACCAGTGATGTAATGAAAATGACCACAACTTGATCAGCAATGATTGGACATTTGTTTGATATTATAATTGCAGCAGCAGCTGTAAAATATTTTCACTAAGAGCTTCACTATATTGCCTTGGGGAGTCCCAGGGCCCCCTCTGCTGAAAAATAGGGGCCCTATAAGAACATTAGGGGGACAAGTTACTCGTGGTTCAGGGCTGATGTGGAAAAATCCTTCGTGATTTCTCTGCCTTCCAATCATCAATGCATGTTTAAATGGGAACAACTCTTGCAGTGGTGGTCCTTCAGCAGTAATTACCATGAGTGTGTCCAACCACTCTGCTACAAGTCTATTTCTCTGACCTCTGACAATTTTAAGGTTATTTTGAAGGCTAAAACCCCTCTCATAGTCTACAATATGAATGAACAATGTCAATACCACAGCAGCAAGTTTATGAAGATTAGAAAATGAATCCTTGTAAAACTTTTAAATTATGCTCTTAAGAGTTCCCATGCTGTCATGCTCTGCTGTACCATGGTGTATCAACTGTGTTATGTCAACTAAAATCACATGGTACGAATAACCTGAGCCCGCACTCCAAATGGTCTGTTACATGAAGTACCAAACTGATCCAATATGGCAGCCAAGATGTTTACGATTCGATAACGATGCTTGTGCCAAATTTCGCTACATACTTGTGACCAAGGAAGGTAAAGGCAGTAAATTTAAAGGCTTTTAATCTTGTTATAAAGTGTTTTTATTCATATGATTTAGAAAAAAGCTGGGGTGTTCGATTGACCATTAAAACTACTCAACTATCATTCAAAAATCCGTTTGACTCGTATCTTGCTCATGCGCCCTAACGGGCGCATCTTCTTGGCTTGTAGTGCGCCATCTCAATTTTTTGTGCGGGAATCCCGCAAGGCCGCGGCCTGGTGAGAACACTGGTGTTGCAGATGTCTAAAATGAATTCCTATTATTTTATAGTTTTTATAACATCGCCAGCAGAGCTGCATAACCAAATTCAGTATATGTGCACCATTGAGTTATGGTGCATCAGGGTTGGAAATTAGCACTCGCCCACTCACCCAGGCAAGTGTGAAAACTGTCGGGCGAGTACAAATCATCGATCACTCGCCCGGTTTGGCGAGTACGATTTTCATATCCAGAATATATTATTCAAAATAAGCGTAACTTTTACTTTCCACTTCAAAATAATCTACACTGTCCACAAGCTGATAGCTTACATTTGGTGATTGTTACATGATACACGTACTTGTACAAAGTAATACCACTGGTCATAAATACACTAACTCTTCCACCGAGCCGCGAAATGCGGCAAGATGGCTATTTCCTGATTTTCCCACCTCTTTTACTGTACAATTTCGGCACTCTGCTTGCAAACTACAGGATTATTTGAGAATACATATCAAATTAAAAACTGCATTTCAACTTTTGAAGTAAATGTGCTCGTGTTTTTATTGTAGAGTAGCTTTGTATGGAGTAAGGTCTATTTTTGGCGATTTTTCATTGAAGAAATAGGTTGCAGTTTGTATCGCGATCAACCACCACGTTAAGTACCAAATTGTATATTTTAGTATTTGTGGGAGGAGGGAGGAGGGAGGCTAAATTTTCCTTTTCTTTTATGGAGGAGACTGGGCGAGTGAAAACTGATCTGGGCGAGTGCAATTTGAAGGTCACTCGCACAGATGGCGAGTGCTCCAAAATTTTAGTTTCCAACCCTGGTGCATGCGGAAAGTTTGTAGAACATGAAAGATGCGTAAGAGTTGCCCGAAACATCATAGCCAAGAGCAACTGTTAGTAGCATCTTGAGTACACATGAGTATACACACCCCAAACACGCACAAAAGTTTGAGAGCATTATTTAGTCGTGACCGGTTCTGAAAACGAAGACTCTAACAGGCAAAAAAACCCACAACTCAAAGCAGATTCTCACTGAAAATAACAAATTGTGTTCATACCTCTCATTAAATCTGGTGCCTTCTTTGTCCTATATCGAATACGTTTTTACAAACATGTTTCAATACCGCACAAACTTAATCCATCATCTTGGATTGGACGACCTGGCACTTTACTCCACTCCCGGTTAATTATAAATAAGTGCATTTAATTCATTTCCAGCTGGTGCAAGTGGCAATTTAATTCAGAAAAGAAAGAAAGAAAGAAAAAAAAAACGGCTGTTAGATTTCAATCTTTTGTTTATTTTTTCGCTGTTTCAGTGTTTCGATCGTTTTGGTGTTTCGGTGTTTTGTTTCACCCTTGAGTGTCATACCCACGTTCACACTGAGTGCTCTGCCCTGCTAAACAACCTGTTCTACAGTTTAGTGGATAATGTGAAATGAGGTGGTTTAAATGTTTTAGAAATTTAAAGAAAACATGCGCTAAAAGCCATACATGTATTTCCTTAACTAATACTATCGAACAAGCATGAGCTGTTGACATAATGATGGCACAAGCCAAGTGATGGGATAAAAGCAGACCAGCAGACTGCAGACTGCAAGAATGGAAACTTACGTGAAAAAAGAACAATAATAGACTATACAAGCCCAAGTTTTCTATGAGCAAACAGTCAATGAGGCACATCCAAATCGAGCTGAAATTAGCTGAAATTCTAAAGAACTGCAGTTCAAAACTTACAAATACAATTATAGTGAAAATAAAGAAAAAGACTTACCACTAATGCATGCTTTGCGTTCTGTAACTTTTTCACTGAAGTTCCCATTTTTGCAGTCTGCGAACAGCTAGTCTGCAATCTGCAGTCTTCAGTCTGCATTTTTTCCCTGAAAGTATGCAAAGAGAATTTACAAAACAAGTGATTTTCCTTTTTTTTCTTACTAACAGTTTTTTCTAAGAGAAATAGAAAACATTTCCTTTGTGTAATGGCTGACAGTGTACAAGTACAATAGCTCAGCCAATCAGATGTTTGCAGCATTAATTTGCAAAAGAACACTAGTAGAACTTTACTTAAACTCGACAGAAACACAGAAAAAATGTTTTCCAGTTCTTTAATTTTTTAAAGAGTGCAAATGTATCATATATAGCCACAACATATAAGTTCTCATCAAGTTGACATAACTTGATTTCGAAGTTTGGCAAAACCATTAGAATAGCTAATTGACAGGTAGTATCGAAAACGAAGACCCTGAAAACGAAGACCTAAGACCTAAGACCCATACGAAAACTAAGACCCATACGAAAACTAAGACCTAAGACCCGTACGAAAACTAAGACCCATACGAAAACTAAGACCCATACGAAAACTAAGACCCATACGAAAACTAAGACCCATACGAAAACTAAGACCCATACGAAAACTAAGACCCGTACGAAAACTAAGACCCGTACGAAAACTAAGACCCGTACGAAAACTAAGACCCGTACGAAAACTAAGACCAATACGAAAACTAAGACCCATACGAAAACTAAGACCCATACGAAAACTAAGACCCATACGAAAACTAAGACCCGTACGAAAACTAAGACCCGTACGAAAACTAAGACCCGTACGAAAACTAAGACCCGTACGAAAACTAAGACCCGTACGAAAACTAAGACCCGTACGAAAACTAAGACCCGTACGAAAACTAAGACCCGTACGAAAACTAAGACCCGTACGAAAACTAAGACCCATACGAAAACTAAGACCCATACGAAAACTAAGACCCGTACGAAAACTAAGACCCGTACGAAAACTAAGACCCATACGAAAACTAAGACCCATACGAAAACTAAGACCCATACGAAAACTAAGACCCGTACGAAAACTAAGACCCGTACGAAAACTAAGACCCGTACGAAAACTAAGACCCGTACGAAAACTAAGACCCGTACGAAAACTAAGACCCGTACGAAAACTAAGACCCGTACGAAAACTAAGACCCGTACGAAAACTAAGACCCGTACGAAAACTAAGACCCATACGAAAACTAAGACCCATACGAAAACTAAGACCCGTACGAAAACTAAGACCCGTACGAAAACTAAGACCCATACGAAAACTAAGACCCATACGAAAACTAAGACCCGTACGAAAACTAAGACCCGTACGAAAACTAAGACCCGTACGAAAACTAAGACCCGTACGAAAACTAAGACCCGTACGAAAACTAAGACCCATACGAAAACTAAGACCCGTACGAAAACTAAGACCCGTACGAAAACTAAGACCCATACGAAAACTAAGACCCATACGAAACGAAGACCCGTATATACGAAAACGAAGACCCGGCCAAAACCAGCGTTACCCAGAGTTGCGTGACATTAATAATAATGACAGAATAATATTGAAGCAGACTGAGCGTACTGAGAACGTACTACTGATCAAAAATCTAGACTTGATCGAAAACTAAAACCTGATCGAAAACGGTTGCTGCGTCACAGAAGAGACAGCCAAAGTCTCCAACAGTAATGCACCGTATCGAAATCTTAACGCGCACAATACTTGCTTCAATAAACTTCGCTACCCGATTATTATTTCTCGCTTTACATCCGCGTAGAAGGGTGCGGAGAGGGGGGCGGGATTGTGCTGGGATGCTCTCCAATGATGCCTTTAGAGGCCATGACATTAGGGGGGACTGAGTATCCTATATCCCATTAATTTTTGGAATAAATATCCCTTATCCAGTTAATTCCGGTGGTTGTTCCAACGTGTATGTTCGATATCCTCAAATCTCTTGTTTAAATATCCCTTTTTCACAAATATCCCCTATCGATTTTCATAATGAAAAAAAAATCCTGTATCCCTATAATTTTTTACCCAAATATTCCGTATCCGTAAAACCGATTCCATGCGAAATGGGCTTAGCGATTGCAAAAACCAACTAATAAACCAAAAAAAAAAAACGGATCGAAAGCCTCCAATCATCTTTGCAGCTACAACTGTACTATTTTCTGAGAGGTCCGCTTAAACCAAACAGGAGATGTCAATCACTTTTTTTAAGTTCACGCGGGAAAATTTGTACTTGTCTCTGATATTTGTACTTGTCTCATTTCCCCGACCAAAAGATTAAAAACCTTGGCAAGTCATGTGTGACCTAGGCTCCCGCAGTGCTATCAGAATGGAATTTTCAAAAGGAACAGCATCTTTTCATTCCGTTTACGTGTTGAAATAACTGTAGCGTTCCATTTGTCGAAAAATTCTCACCGAAAATTCCATGTAAATGGAAAGCGCTCATTGATTTTCGATTTCAGTAGTACGTTCTCAGTACGCTCAGTCTGCTTCAATATTATTCTGTTATTATTATTAATGTCACGCAACTCTTGGTAACGCTGGTTTTGGCCGGGTCTTCGTTTCGTATGGGTCTTAGTTTTCGTACGGGTCTTAGTTTTCGTACGGTCTTAGTTTTCGTATGGGTCTTAGTTTTCGTACGGGTCTTAGTTTTCGTACGGGTCTTAGTTTTCGTACGGGTCTTAGTTTTCGTACGGGTCTTAGTTTTCGTACGGGTCTTAGTTTTCGTATGGGTCTTAGTTTTCGTATGGGTCTTAGTTTTCGTACGGGTCTTAGTTTTCGTATGGGTCTTAGGTCTTCGTTTTCGGGGTCTTCGTTTTCGATACTACCCAGCTTGACAGGGCTCAAAATAACGTGAGTATGGCGTGAGCAAATTGCTATAATTTTTTCTCTTGTGCAAGTTTTTGGCGCAGGTTTAAATCTAGGCAATGTTATGAAAAACAATTGGTTCATGATTTTAGCTGTGTACTATCAAGTTATGTTGCACTTGGGAAGTTTGGAAAGCACCTCAAGAAGCTAGAGTTGCTCTTGACTATTGCCTCAAGCAACTCTTACACTACTTTCTTGCTCTCCAAACTTCTGACGTGCATCATAACTCAATAGTGCAGGCTAAAGCTAAGCACGAACCAGTTGCTATTGAGTACGTTCTATTACACACTAACTAACATTTTTTGTTTCTTGGGTTTAAGTAAAACCACTCTAAGAGTCTTTTTAAAACAAAACTTACCAAATGCATTAAAGTATCCCATACATTCCTCTAATCTTGTCTGGAGCTAAGAGAAGTTCTTTTTCTTTTGTCTGGAAGTATGCTCCACCACTCTACAAAATCAATTTCAAACATTACTGTTAATGACCCCGGCTTTATGAATTTATTAATGAACAGATTTAAAGGCACAGTCTTACAAGAAGTCTTCTAGATAAGTTTAATTTTGTATAAACTATGCTAGAACTGTGAGGTTGCACTCATTGTTCAACGAAGTAACACTTGAACAGTAAATTAAAGAAGGGCATGAATCGATTCTCCAAGATGTGAATAAACCGTATTGAATGGTTTTTATGTTAGTTTCATCCAAGTAACACTGTCGAACTTGAAAACGTCCATAGCAAAACCACTTTTTAACAATTACCACAACTAGTACAGTGTACTTTTAGCAAGGTCAGGCCACTTTTCAGGGGTGTCCTGGGGTGCCTGTGACCCCCCCCCCGGCCCCCCCTGTAGGATTTTTTTACAAAAAAATACACAAACATTGGCGAAAACGTGCAAATCTTGAGATAAAACATGGTTTCTGCCACCTTAGGGTCACACAAAAGTAAAAATTTCAGAAGTAAATGGCATTGCTTGTTCTGATTGGTTCTTTTCAATTCTGGAAGTTTTTTGGTTTTTGTTTTGGAAATAGATTCAATTTCGTTCTCAAATAAGATTTGTAAAATATGCAAAGATTTAAAAACCAAAGTGCATGTGTAGAACGGTGGTTGCTAATGTAACCCTTTGCTAGGCGACATTCTCCAATGAAATACATCACTCAGGGACTAGATTTGTTTGTTTTTTATATCTATATACCTACCATTCCGTTGTTTTGAATTTGCTTGACGAGGAAAACACCACTTTTTCCCAAAGTTATCGTCATTAAGCCAAAACAGGATTTGCAAATCAGAAGGTCGCAGAACAAAAGGCTGAACATGCACACTGCCTGCACATTCATGCAAAACAACACGAAAATGGATAAATACAGGCTATTCTTTTCAAAGAACATGTAGCTATAGTTTTACAGAAATTTTTATTTGGATTTGAAAAGTTTCTTTCAGTATCTGGCTACAGGTATTGAACCAACACACCAAATAAATACCTTCAAACAAAAGCATGATAGACTAGGTTCTTTCGATTTTTTAAGGCCGCCACTGAAGTTGTTTTACAATAATTATTATGGATTTAAAGAGATTTAGAATTTTTGGTTGGTATTAAGACTATTTTTGACAACACAGGAATGATATTAGGCCATTTTGCATGCATTGCTGTCTCTTCCTTTTATTTACATTGTTACCGGTTGTAAGATGGTTCTCCACTTCCGTGACCCTTAATTAACTGGCAGAAAGGTTCAACCATGAAAGCTGAGAGTTTCACCCCTTATCACTATATATAGCACTCGTATAGTGATTGAATGTCGTCCAGAGGATTAATATTTCCGAATGTCTTCGACCGTCCCAGACCCCACACCTTTTTCGATTCCAGACCTCCAACCTGCTAGACTGAGTATTAAAAATTCGAAATGGCCGTTACACAGTAAAAAAAAAAAACCGCAATTCTCATAGCTGATGTGAGGGATTAGGTTTCACGCTTGCTGTCGTCCAGCTGTTTGACATGTAACATCCAGTAAATCATACACAAAATAATTATTTTCAGAAGTGTGAAAATTGCAGTCATACATATTTTAATATTAATTTTTTTAACTCCAAAATTGTGCGTTCTAAGAATAACAAAGACAGAGAATGTCAAGAAGTTACCGAAGTTTATCTAGTTCTTTTATTGCTTTGACGAAAGAACTTTCTGAAGTAGAAAATTGGTTGATTTTGCATTTGTTAACCTCCGTTGGACTGGCCAAAACTAAATAAATTAATGTTAAATAGTTAAGAAAACCATCTTTCATATCCGGGATTAACCCACTCTCTTTCCGATTTGAGTCTGACGGTTTTAGAATCTACTAATACTAAAAACCAGACAACTGCTGTGAGCATTTTTTAATGCCATAAAGACCTTAATTTCTTGTTAACCAATTACGGACAGGCCTCCAAATTGAAAAATTTTCAGGGGAGTATGCCCCAAGACCCCCCTAGAAGTTCATGCCTTCAGCACTCATTCGCCTTCCTGCTTACGTCCTCCAGCTAAACATTTCAACACTGTCCTTAACAATGTTATTGAAAATCCTGACTCTGATTGCTCATACAAAACATTTCACTTCTAGCAAAAGACAACGTGGATGTCGACGTGACAATCTGTTAAGTACCCCGGGTGCAACATATATAGTGAGTGAACCCCCCCCCCTTGAAAAATCCTAGCTACACCACTGCTTTTAGTTGATTTCCAATTAATACCAACACCTTCATTGGATTTTCAGATCGCACTAAATCTTGGTGACACTGCCCCTTTAATAGGTACCTTATTACATGAAATTTTCGCGACAGGTTAATTTCACGAAAGGCCCGATTCCAAAAATATCGCAAATTAAAGTGAAGCGAACAATCAGTGTCGCGAACATAAAATGACGCAAAACTTAAGTGACTCACATTATGTCATAAGTTTAGTACCTTTGAAGGAAGGAATTTTCAATGTAACGGGATGTTGTCGTCAATTGACTTAAGAACGATAACTCATGCACGTACAAGCATGACCCACTTGTAGACATTGACTTACTTGTAAGAACTGCTCTGTAGTTGCTATTGCTGAGATGAAGTCGTTTTATTTAATTCGAGGGCATGTTAAATAATATTTCCAAGGAAATGGAAACTGTGTCTTTCTGAAAAGCGCGAAATTAAAGTGATTCAAAATACAAAATCTTTGCAAAATCACGAAATTTAAGTGTCGCAAAATATGCTCACCTCAAAATCGCGAAATTAACGTGTCGCGAAAATTTCATGTAATAAGGTAAGTAAGACGCTCTGATGTCAGAGATCTACGCTACAGGAAACATAATGTATCAGATATCTTAGACCATTCTTATGGTCAAAACTAAGCAAAGACCTTAAAAACTCGCCAACTGTAGTTAGAACAAAATCTGAAAACTAAATCTATTGGACTATGTAAAAATAACAGAAACTGCTGTAAGCTCTGTAGTGCATAGAAAATATTGTAAATATTAGGTATCAATATTTTTTTTTAGGTATTTGTAAGTTCTGTAGTGTATAAAAATATTGTAAGTATTAGTTTTTAGTTTATAGCCTTTTTATTAGGGGGGGGGGGGGTATTTAAGAAATTTTGCGAAAAAATTTGTGGCCCTCCCACTTCCTAGAATGTTTTGTTGCATGACCCAGGGGCGGATCCAGGGGGGTTGGATTGGGTGGCTAGCCACCCCCCTTGATCCACCAGAAAAATGAAAATAAACACATTAAAATAGAAAATAAGGACAATGACACTGGGTAAGGTGAAAAATGTGTAAATACTTTTAGCTAAAGTAAATTTGACTTATTTGTCAACATCCACCTTCCTTAGCCAGGCGACCGTTAAAGTTAAGGAAGGCCACTTTTCCGAAATAGGAGATTTTCGACAGCCTGTTTTACGAACTTCTGTGCTTGGATTTCTGATCTTTGAAAGGTAGAGTAATCCAATCTCCATTGTGAACTGTATACATGGATGGCATTCATTTAAGGTAGAGAGGAAGGATGTTGCAGCTGGTACATTGGCCATTGTTGCTAACGTGTCGTCAACGTACCGTTTGTAAAATCCTGGTAACTTGTTCTCACGTTCTAATTATACAAACCCGTGTGGATTACTCTACCTTTCAAAGATCAGAAATCCGCTGACGCAGTACGCAAACAGCTGAAAGATCTTTGGTGAACAATCAATGCATTGTTTATTCTTTTAAATGTGATCAGTGTGATGCTGATTATGTGGGTTACACCACACGACATCTACATCAGCGCATACTGTGTAGATGAACACAAAACCTCTGTAATTGGCAAGCACTTAAAAGAAATCCACAGTGTCGAGAGTCCTGACATAAGAAATATGTTTTCCGTCTTAAAGAAATGCCAAGGGAAACTGGATTGCTTAGTGAACGAAATGCTTATAATTCGCGAGAGAAAACCAGCACTAAACACGCAGGCGGACTCGATACGTGCGAAAGTATTTACCTAATTAAATACCGCACGCACTAACACTGTGAACGCTATTAACCGTGAAACACTGCTTTTAAAATATTCTAATATACTCTATCACCTCTATTTGCATTTAAACTTAACTCGACTGTTATTTAACTCATATCTACTTGATAATGAACTCAAGATGAGTTCGAAACCTCGTGGCTTATTTTCGCTTATTTTTATCCTCAATTGTATATCGAAATGTTCTCTTACTTTCAAAAATCCTGTCTAAAAGCCTAATACCCCCTTCGAGAATCGAGGCCCCACCCCCATAAAAAACCTGGGGCTTTAACAAGATAGTAAACAAAAATATTGGTAAACAGCCACCCCCCTTTGAAAAATCCTGGATCCGCCCCTGTGACCCTCCACAAACACGCACACAAAAACTTGTGACCCACCCCCCACCTACTCAGTGGTTCCTTGGGAACAAAAATAAACGGAAGTGTTGCTGACCTTAACGCTTTCTGGTAGCTCCATCTGCGCACAAACGAACTATTACAGGATTTTTAAAAGGAGTCAGGGTAGGCAGTAAATGTTTTGGAGCTCCAAAGGCTCAACCTTCTAGGGGGGTTTGGGTGGCATGCTCCCCCAGGAAAATTTTAAAATTTGGACCTCTAAGAATGCATTTCCTGCATTCTGGAGGAAGAAAGAATTAGGTTATTTCAACAGAACCGTACATTGTCATTTTATACAGCTAGAATACATTAACTTGTACTCTTAAACGTTTTTCGTATATTTGATTCTAGCCGATAGTAGTAAATCACGAACAACCCTTTTACCAACGATGGCCAGTTTTCTGGCCAAGCAGAAAATATTCCATTCCATCACCAATGGCCGGAAAACCGGCCAAACAAAACAAACTATCTTTCTTTTGGAAAAATTGGGCACTACTTGGAAAAGCACATGCTTTGAAAACAAAATGGCGGTCTGTTTCACGAACTGAAGGGTAATGAAAGCGTTGTGAAACGAAGAAGACATTTTAGGGTCTTTTTTCAAACCATGCGTTGTCCATGTTATGTTTGTTGCCACTATTTATGTTTTTTTCTTGTTAAATTATTTTCCATACTGAAACAAAGTGTAACCCTCCCCCTCCTGTGGAAAAAAAAACAGGTTTAGCCCTCCCCAATTTGTAAAAATTTTACTGATGACACCCCCCTGAGGCCCCGGCCCACTACCCCCCCCCCCCCCAATAAAAAACGTACCTTCCCTAAACTGTGTGAATTACCATAACAAAAATGAATAATTAACTTGCATTTTTACTCATTCACTGAGATTTACCGACAGGGATCAAAAGTTTTGACTGACAACCGACATGTGGACCCCCCCTCCAATTCAGACCCTCAACCTATTTTCTCCAAAACCAGGTTTGATAGCGCACATTCGATTTCCGCCTCTCGCTAATCGTCCCGAGTTTGCTCAAGGCCAAAGTTGTTCCCAGTACGTCATAACTAACATGGTATTAAGCTTATAAAAAAGTTGGAATTTGAGTTACAATTGTGACTGTACAAAAGCTCCTGCGCCGCGATTTCTTCCGGGATTACAGCGATCATGTCTGATTTTAATATACACAAAGTACACTAACCTTATTGTAATCTTCAATCCCATACACAAATGGTTGATAAAACATGAAGTTGGGAAACACCGAGCACAAAACACCACAATAATAAAACCACCAACACCCAGAATATCCCGACAGTACGCGCATGACAACAAACGACTGTTGTCTGAAGGAATGTGTCTGGAATGGGGGAGGGGAGGAGGGGTAGGAATTAGCGAAAAGACATCCCCCCCTTTTTTATATTCTTCCTATTTCTCTATCAATCCTCCTTCCCTAATGGGCAGGCCGTCCTTCTTTTAATACGACATAAGGTGGCTGGTTTTAGGTCGACACTCTTACAGAAATAGATCACAGATAACGGACCGCGTCCGTCATAGCACGTGATTGATCAGTGCGCGGTACGGTGTTCTCGTGACAACAAACGGCAACCGTTTCCTTGAAGCTTGGTAAGCGATTGTTTTAATCCACACCTGTTTGAATTGTCGAGATCCATTAACATCCCAGGCGGGTTGTACATGTTTTTTGGGGTGAACAAAAAGAGGAAACAAGCCTGAATTATTAGGCAGGCAAGAGTTGCTTTTATATGTGCAAGGAGCACGACAACCTTGCTTCGAGCTGTCACGCCAAACAGAGCAGACATATGCAGATAAGCTATGAAATGATAACAGGCAGAAATACTATCCCCAAAATATTTGCGAATCAGTTTTAAGTTGTCCAATGGGCACTCAATAACTTGGTAAGAACTGCTGATAACGTTTACTGTATCCCTATGTTGTCTATGTTTCCCTAGTCTGACAGTTGTGGTCAGTTGTAGCATCGATGATTAGGGTGATTACTGAAAACATAGACAGCTTGCTCGCATTCCGCAAGCCGAATTAACACTCTGAAAACTTCCGTCTTTTGAGAGTCATAAGCAACATGGAATGTGACTTGATAGCATGCATAACGTGCCAATACAATTTTGATTAGGGGGACCTTCAAGGTTGTCCATATTTTAATTAAAACATATGAGACAAAAGCCGTGACAAGTTTAATACATGTACTAGTTAGCTAGTTATAAAACTGTCGATGGCATTTCAAGAGTCCACAAAACTAAGTTTTTCTTCTATTTTTTTCTTTTAAAAGAAAGTTGCCGTGCTTCTCTGCTAGGTATAACGTTGTCAAGTATTTGTGAGACGGCTGTGACATGTGCCCCCGGGCATGTGCTCTCGAGCGAGTGAATCTTTCTCAACTAATTATCGATTCTGCCACAAAGTACCGTAGCTGTACAGGTAATTTAATGCTGAATCGTGCAGTTCGTTGTTGTTCAGTTTCTGTTTGTATTCTGTCTACTGTATTTTGTCCGTTTCTAGGCAACAATAACCCAGAGCTTCGCGAGGCCCTGCGAGTCACGTATTACTAGTTTAATGCTGATTAAAAACTGTGAAAATTTGCATCCAACCAAATAGTAATGCAGGAAAACGAAACAGTGACAGAGAGAATGTTGGCGTCGCCATGAAGAACACACAATGAATCATTCTTTCCAGAACTATTTATAATGTGCCGGAAATATTTTACATGCAGGACATTTCATTGCGTGGGCGCCTGTGCGTGGCGCGCGCGCGACGCACGAGATCAAGGAATTACCAGATAGGGTAATGGCTAAAAAGTGGCGCAACTATCGAGCCGCCATTTTAAAAACTCGTCGCCGAGAAGGCCCTGTGGACGAGGTTGTTCCTTTAATCTTTTTTTTGTTTTTTTGTTTTTGTTTTTGTTTTTGTTTTATTGATTGCTCACACATTTAAAAACATTACATTAACAGTGTTATTATTACACTACTTACAGATATTACTTGCACAAAAAAAAAACTAACAATACATTACGAACTACAGTTACTCAATCTTGCTTCTTTTGACCTGAAAATTTAGAACGAGATAAAAATGAGTGACCTTCTTTCTTACAACTACTTTTGAACAATGTGATATACTTACATGTAGCCTAGAGCCTTTGGTTTTCGCTTAAAATTAGCTTTAGTTCGTTTATGTGTTGCATCAAGTAAAGTTCGTTTTTTTTTAAAAAAAAAACTGAATCTGAACAACGAACGACGAAACCTTAATCGATTTTTTTTGTTTTCAAACTCGACAGTGAGAACTCCACGATGTTACTGGTTAGTTTACAGAAGTTGTTCGTCCTGCTTTTCATAATGACGACCTTTCCTCGACATGCCAAGGCAAATGTGATCAAAGAATGCGTTAATTACACTACCTGTAATGAAACCTACGGAGAAGTTTACAGTTCTTTGGCGTCACAGAAGAATTACTTTAACATCGCACTTGCTCTGTACCCTGCACGGAAGCCTTCATCTGTTCTTGTCCACGTCAATTTGTTTGCATTCAACCAAACAGGAAAATCTTCACCAGTTCAGTACACATGGAGCATGTCTTGTCTATACGCTGCTATCCCAGCCAAGGCTCTTGGGATTCTGTCTCTTGGTTCAATTCTTGTCGCATCTCGCACGCGAGAATTAAACATTACAATTGCACCATTCTGTTGTAATGTGTCTGAGGATGCCCGCTTGATAATCATCGACCGAGTACTATCTGAGGTGAGTAATAAATAGATCAAACCTTTGCTAACTACGAGTTATGAAAGAAAATTAACTGCTGTAGCAGTGCCTGCGTACCTTAATCATTTTAACAATTCTCAGTTGATAATTCAGATAATTAGCTAGGTTTTTTTCATTTGCCTGCCGACAGGGCACAACAGTTTCATTAGAAGTTTAAAATAGCTTTGTTAAATGTGGCTAAATGTAATTTAGATGTGGCTAAATGTAATTTAGGCTAAGTTAACCTCGAAGCAATGCTCTCCAGCAACCTTTGGATGCACGAAGCCCGCCTGCAACCTTGGCGGTTCGCCGGGGCACTCTGTGACGCATATACGCAGTAGGCCGTTACCGCTGGCCTTTTAGAGCTCGGGGTGGCCCCAGGGCCTTCGCAGGGGCTCTTCATGACCTTTCACGCAGCGTGTTGCTCGCTATCATTCGCAAGCTCATTTCGCTAGCACAGTTGCTCGCAAGCTTCGCTATTTACCACCTAGGCACCGTCACACTGAAGGACTCAGTGGAATACTTACCAACCTACCACGAGGCTCCAAGACCTACCCGAGGGAGGGTGGGCCGGGCAAAAATAGCGAAGCTTGCGAGCAACTGTGCTAGCGAAATGAGCTTGCGAATGATAGCGAGCAACACGCTGCGTGAAAGGTCATGAAGAGCCCCTGCGAAGGCCCTGGGGCCACCCCGAGCTCTAAAAGGCCAGCGGTAACGGCCTACTGCGTATATGCGTCACAGAGTGCCCCCAGCGAACCGCCAAGGTTGCAAGCGGGCTTCGTGCATCCAAAGGTTGCTGGAGAGCATTGCTTCGAGGTTAACTTAGCCTAAATTACATTTAGCCACATCTAAATTACATTTAGCCACATTTAAACTCATCAACAATAGATGAGCTTGGGCGTTGGTGCCTCAAGGTTGGTGGAGCCCGGCGATGCACAGCAGGGAAGGAGGTATCCATGGTAACCCTGAAGCGGCCACCACCCAAACCCCCAACCCCAGGGTGCTTGAAAAGGAGGGTGGTGGCCGCTTCAGGGTTACCATGGATACCTCCTTCCCTGCTGTGCATCGCCGGGCTCCACCAACCTTGAGGCACCAACGCCCAAGCTCATCTATTGTTGATAAGTTTAAATAGTCCATATCTCTACTACACGTACAGTTAGCCTGCGTACACAAGCAAGCGGCGAAGCCGCGAGTTCCCAAGCCACTCTCCTTGTGTGCGCTTTAAACCCCAACAAAACCGCCAGCTACGCAGGCTAACGAACAGTTGGCGTTTTTTGAGACGTGAAGGTTTCAGTGGGAGAACGGATACAAAAACTCGGCCTTACTGTTAGGGAAGACAAACAACTTCCCAAATATCTCATTGTCCCTTGCAGATCCTTGCAAAAAAACAAACAAAAAGATCATGATCAATACTGGTGATCTATGGATTACCTTTTCTACCATTGGTCACTAACGAGATACTCAGCTACTGAGGAATTAATTGGGAGTAATGGCGGAACACGTGTAGTCAAGGTTTTCGCAGATCGAGCTAAGTATACACTCTACTTAGGTTCCAGCTGTAAATGGACATGGTATTTTATTTTTCTCATAGCTTCAAGATCTGGCCGTGAGTCCAGGAATCCAGGACCCAACGCTGAACACAGCTGAGTGTGTAATAGAGGGACACAAGACGGATATAGATGCCACAGGACGCAGTCCTTACATCAGAGCAATGTTATGGTGTTCTTTTTGTTTCACAATCCTATTTGGCCCATTGTTGGCCTTAATTTCTTTCATGTTTTTTAAAAATGCTGAAGAAGATCAAACAGAAAACAAAGAGAAGAAACAGAATTTGGCAAAGGCTGTTAAATGTACATCATGCTTTTTAGTTTTCCTAGAGATTGGACTTCTTGTTGTGGTCTTGTGTTTTTCGTCACATGAAAACGCTCCTTGGGATATTTACGTAATACTAACGTTAATATCTGTTGAAGGTTTAGTTATGGGACTGTCTATAGGAAAATTAACAAAATACTTCCCGTTTTTACCAGAAAATAAATGCCTGGTAAAACTTGGTATCTTTCTGTGGGCAAACCTGACTACATATCATTTCTGCTGGCTTGTAGTTGGAATTATGGTTAACACGTTATGGGGTTTTACTGTTCTGCTTGTTATTTGCGTTGTCATTGCTGCCACTGTGTATTCAGTCTACAAATTTATTTATTTTTATGAGCCTGAGAGCTGGAAACCCAATGTAATTCTTTTAGGAGCTATTTGGTGTTCCATATTATCACTTGTTGCTTTGGTGATTTTAGCTGGACAGTCATTTTTTGGAAAAGAAACTGCAAATGAGGTAGTAAAGACAGCCCTTTTATATGTAACTACTGCATTTATTTCCTGGTTATTTTCGAAGATTAAACAAGAGAAATCTAGTAATACAACCCAGGGGAACGAAGCTGACGAAAGTACTCAGCATATAACAGAAACTAGTCCTGTCTAGTCATGATCAAACGGCCGCTTCCTGTTTACGTAGCTCTGATGCAAACACTAAAGAATGTTGGAGACAGCCTGAAAGTACTTAAGTGAACTGTAGCTCAGGTTCAGATTTACATCTTAATCCTCCTTAACTTCCCTATTTGAACTGTTTGCATTAGGCTGTGTAAACATGCGCGCCATTTTATGTTTCTTCTGTATTGTTACTGTTTCAAACTTTTGAATCGCTGCTATTGTTTCAAACTTTTGAAATTATCGATGCACTTAAATAAATAGGTCAAGTCCCTCTCAAGCCAAGCTGTGCCACAAGGTAGGAGCCTAACCAGGATTCCAATAGCGCATGAAGCAACTAGGAGTACCCTCCCCCTGGATGGTTGGTTGCTACTCCCCATGGGTGGTATGCTGGTCCAGCAATAGGTTAAACCTCTCTCCCCCAGCATTTAATTATCAGGTTCCCCAACTGTACCTCGGTACCCATTACCCAAGACGCAACATTAGGAGGGCCTCCGGAAGGACCTGAACCCAGACCACATTCGCACTATGACTGTTCTAATGGGTTAGAAAACGTTATTAAGTTCCTGAACTTAATAAACAAATCTCCCTCAATCTCCAAAGGAAAATACAGTAGAACCCCGGTAACTCGAAGTCTAATAACTCGAAAAACCCCGCTAACTCGTACTAACTTCCATTTCCCTTGGACCCATTTTCAGTCATTTTTACTCGGTTAACTCGAAAACCCCGCTAACTCGAACTGTTTTTCGTTTCCCTTCAGAGTTCGAGTTACCGGGGTTCAACTGTAGAATGCACAATTACTTTGGTGAAGCATTTAAGTATAAGTACAAAAGTTTTTACAATGCGTTCCTTTGTCATAATGGCACCATTTTCAAGTAAAATGTAAAGTGACAGTTTGGAGGAAGGAAAATGAGAAAAGTCATTGCCATTTTAGTGTTAAGTCATTTGTTGGGAAGTAGATTAACTGCAGCAGCACTAAATTTGGAATCTGTTATTTTATTTAGATTGATCAATTTTTTCCCCACATACCAGTACATACATCTTAAGTTAATTATAGCTACTGATATGCAAATGTGCTAACAGTTACTAAAAAAAAACGAAGCAACCACTGAGTGGTGGAAATGGTAAAGTTATTTCTCTTTCACAACAATATGCTGTATACAGAGTTGTTCTCTTGGAGTACAACTTGAGAATTCAAACACATGCAGTGCTCGAAATTAGCGGTTGTCCGGTAGTCCAAGACGACTAAAACTGCGTTCGGGCAACCAGTTTTTTAGAAAATTAAAGGCCCAGTTGCCCAAGAAAAAACCGCTGGACAACCCTTTGGAAGAACTTATCCTACATTACCGTGATCACCCAAAAGAATAAATAAAAAAAGATATAAATTCAAAACACAAAATAGCTTGAAAAATAGCACTCTTCTAAACGATGGAATCCACCACAATTCTTAGAAAAAGAAAAAAAGAAGTTTGAAACAGTTAATTGAGAACTGTTTCACACCGCTCTGAAATGTAAAATAAATGTTATCGTCTCATGGCCTGGAAACAAAAATTTTAACCAAAAACATACTAAACTAATACGGACAACCAAGTCCTCATCAGGGCAACCAAAGTCAGGTGTTAGGTTATCCAGCATTTACCATAAGGACAACCTGGATTTTTTTCTAATTTTGAGCACTGCACATGGACCTGCACTTCAAGCTAAGATTTGTAAAAGGATGAAAAACGTAATGGATATTTAAGACTATTCTCTTGGAGTGTTGTTATTTGTTCGTGAAGATCCTTTGCATCCCCATTTTATTATTATTATTATTTTTTAAAAAAACCTACAATATAGGTAAAAGTAGCCTTGATTACCGTGAAAGCCCAAATACCCCCCCCCCCACCGCATTGGACAGAAGGCTAGATTATAGCCATTCAATTTGTTATTACTGCTATAGTCTAGTGAACACTCATTTTGCTTGTCATATAAATCTACCTAGTCATGTACCTGACTCTAAAAATGCCAATAAATGATAAAATCTAGTTCACTCTGTTTGTTATTGTTTCTCATTCAACCAGTCTTCAAGAACCTTAACTACATCCATTCTCTCAAGATCCTTCTCTTTCAAGAATTCAATCAGATTGCCCACAGTTGCTTCATGTTTCGATGACCATGTTTTCAGGATTTCGTCAGTGGGGTTTGTAAACTGCTCTACATAGTTCGTCTCATCTCTGGTAAGTCCAACTTTCTCTGCAAGCATCCTGAAGTCATCAAATCTTAGATTACGTTTGACATTCAACATCATGCAGACTCGGGAGTACAAACTCAGAGGGATTCCTTTTACATTTGTGGAGAGCCGAGTTTGCACCAGACTGGCACTTTGCTTCACTCCTCCATCCTCCACATCACATTTGACATTTTCATTTGTCTTGCTGGTAGAATTCTCATCTGATAAGCTTGCCTCTTGAACTTTTTTCTGGAGGTCTTCTACAGTGTCTTGGTAATCCAGGTTTTGTGCATTAGGCTCATTGGAAGCACTATGTTTCTTTGAGCCTCCTTTAAAAGAAGATGAAAATGAATGTCGAAACTGCATAATTTGAATTTACACAGTGAAATCACGGGAAATGATAAAAGCGTAAGTTAGTTTTTATACAGGTTGTTAATGTACATTATTGAGGGAAGTTCAGTGTACTAACCATGGGAGGTGCAGTGGCCAAATGGGTACCGACGACATAATGCTGGGGGGTACCCTGTGATGGACTAACATCCCATTCAGGGGGGAGTAAAAATATTCCTAGCCACTTAATGCTACCGAAACTGGGATAAGCCTCGGCAGTATGGGCCACATGGCTCGAGGCTTCCCCTTACAATGCGCTGAGCACTTGGCCACCACATCTCATGACATACAGAATTTTCTTCCCCCCCCCAAAAAAAAAAACAATATTTGACACAATTTGATGCCAGTTTAATGCAATTGGTTACATAAAATACATCCATAGCACCTCCCCCCTGCCCCCCATTCTCTGCACTTAACCTGCAAGAAAAGCATTTTTGTAGAAATGCATGAAGACAAATTTAGAATTTCCTTAATGAACATACCCTGCGATGGACTAGCATCCCATTCAGGGGGGTAGAAACATTCGTAGCCGCTTAATGCTACCAAAATCGGGATCAGCTCCGGCAGTATGGGCCGTATGGCTTGAGGCTTCCCTTGGATGGTTAATGAACATTCCCCAGCAAGCTGGGATCATTCGGGACAATACCCAGCCCAATACTAAGAGAATATTGGAGGAGCAAGGAGCAAACTGATTGGTTGAAATTGGCCCCCTGACTAGCTTGATCATATAATAAATGATTCATACAGGCTTGAGACCTTTTTTTAAGATTATTCAAGGACAATTTAGAACATAAAATATAACTACCTTAGTAAATTTTCACCATATTTAGCAAGAAGTACGTAACTTTATTTTGAAAGAAAACAATATATAATAACAAAATGTGAAGATGTATCGAAGCTGTATTTTAACTGTTCATTAAAAATTTCTGAAAAATACTAAGAAAACTCGGTCTTCTGGGTAGTTTCGGGTGGTCTCTTAGTAGTACTTAGTCAATTTCAATCTCAATTTCAATAATAATCAACTCCTCTTGTGTCCTCCTTTTAGGAGGGTGGGGGTAGACGCTTATTAACTTTTCCTACCTACAAGGTTTTTAATTTGAGGTTGGGCGCTTAATCGAATAAATACGGTAATCAAAACACCTATAAAGGAAGGACTAGTTACATACAGACCACAATTATGTACATGTACACATCCCCAGCCTTCGCCAGGGGTGCTTGGGCGGCCCCCGTTCGTGACCTCCCCCCCCTTCCCCTCCCCTGCTCTCCTCTCCTCCCTCCTCTCCCCTCCCTCCCTCCTTCCCCGCTTTTCTCCCTCCTCTCCTCTGTCCCTCCTTCTCTTCCTCTCCTCCCTCTCTGTCCTCGTCCCCTCCTCCCTTCCCTTCCCTGTCCTCTCCCTCCTTCCCTCCCTCTCCTCCTGTCGTTCCGCTTCCTCCCTTCCCGTCTTCTCCCCTCCTCTCCCCCTCCCTCTCCGTCTCCCTCTTCGTTTCCTTCCTTGTCTCCCCTTTCCCCCTCCTCCTCCTTCCCCTGTCCCGTCCGTCCGCTTTGTGTCTCCCTCCCCCCCCCTCCTGTCTCTCCTCCTTCTCTTCCGTCCTCCACATCCTCCCCCTCCCTTCCTCCCCTCCCCTTGCCCCTGTTCTCTTCCTCCTCTCCGTCTTTTCTCTGTCCTCCTCGTGCTCCCCGCTTTCTCTTCTCCCTCTCCCTCTGTCGCTCCTGTCGTGTCTTTTCGCCGTTCCTTCTCTTCTTTCCCTGACCCTCTTCTCCGGGGTCCCTCTTCTCTCCCTCCCGTCTACTCCTTTCCCCTCCACTCGTCTGCCCTTCTTCCCTCTCCCTTCTCTCCGTGTCCCTACCTCACCCCCCTTTCTCTGGCCATCTCCGTCGGCTGGGGGCCCTGTCCTCTCCCCTCCTTCCTCCCCGCGTCCTCTTCCAGGGACTGTGGGGCCCGCTGGTGGGGTGCCCCCGCTCTCTCCCCTCTTCCCTCCCCTGTCCCCTCCTCTCGGCGCCCCCACTCCACTCTCTTCCCCACCATCCCGCCCTCTCTCCCTCCTCTCCCCCCCCACTTCCCCGGGGTCCCTCCCCCCCCCCTCCCGCTCCCCTCTCCCTCCCCCTCTCGCCCCCTCCCCCTCCCTCCGGGTGGGCCTCCCCTCCGCTTCCTCTCCCTGGGGGCCCCTGTCTCGTTCTGGTCGCTCCTCCACCTCTCCCCACTCTGTGCTGTCGGCCCCCTCCTTTTCCCTCTCCCCTCTTCCCTCCCTCGTCTCCTCTCCCATCCCCTGGGCCTACTTGTCTTCCTGTCGGGTCTCTCTCCTCCCTCGCGGGCTCCACTTTCTCCTTCCCCCCGCCCCTCTCGTGGGGTGGGGCCCCCCTCCCCTCTCGTCTCCTCGGCGGGGCCTCCTCCCTCCCCCCGTCGCCCCCGGCCCCCGCCCTCCCCCTCCCCCTCATCTTCTCCTTCCATCCCTCCTCCTCTCCCCCGGCCCTCACCCCCCCCCCCCCCTCCACCGTCGGCCGGCCCGCGTCGCCCTGCGGCCGTCCCTGCCCGGGCCCACCTCCCGGGGCGCCGTCGCGCGGCTGCCCCCCTTGTCCCGACCGGGTGGCCCCGGTGGTTCTGCTGGTCGGTCCCCGAGTTCTCCGGCGCCAGCGGCGGCTTGCGTCATCCGCTCCGCCGGCCCCGGTCGCCGCTCGTCCCACCACCGCTATGCGTTCCTCAGTCCGCTGTAGGTTCCGCCAGCGGCGGCGCCGGCCGGCTGGTCCACGGGCTCTTCGTCGCCCGGGTTCTTGGGGGCGGGCCAGTCGCCCGTCCACAACGGTTCGCTCACTCGTCGCCCATCGCTCTCGCCGGGACCCGGGGCCTACGCCCTGTCCGCTCTTCGCGCACGCTCCTGCTCCGCTCCTGAGCCGACGCGCCGCCCGGTCGGGCGCGAGTGACACCCTTCCTACCGACGCGGCTGGGGCTGTCCGGTCCCAGCGGCGAGGCGACCCTCTCGCGGCTGTGCCAAACTGGGGGCGTACTCGGTCCCGCCCTGCCCTGCCGCCTGCCGCGCGGGCGGTCCCCGCGGGGTCGCCGCCGTGCAGGCATACGGGAACGACCACGGTCGGCCGGCAGGCGGTTGAGGAGTTTCACTCGGCACGATCGACGGACCAACTCGTACCGTCCAAACTATTGTTGGTTGTCTCCGTCATAGTGAACACACGACACCGCAACACACTCACCGTACGTTTCGGCGTTAGAAACGAAACTCACATCGCACGCGGCTGGCACCACACGACAACGGCCCGTATGTGACATCTCGCTTCTTCGCTGCCAGCTCTCGTTTACACTACCCACTTTGACTGTACACCCGCAGCTCTCTACCTTTTCTCTTCCCTCTCCAGGCCCGTTGGTCCCGCCGGCCACTCTCCCTGTCCCCCACTGGCCCCTGCCTGTGGGCCTTCGCGGGCCGTGGGGCTCGGCGGGGCCGCCTCGGCTGGTCGTGGGATCCGCTCCCTCCCGCACTTGGTGCCTCTTCCTCTTCTGCGGACTGCAGACTACAGCGGACGGATGCGTAACATTCCGCAACTCGGACATTTCTTCTCGATCGACGGGACGTGTGAGTATCGATTCGTGACAATTACTTATTTTTTTGTATGTGTGTCCGTGATCATTTTTCTCGTCCGTGGGAGTTCGTACTTGGGGCTGGGTACAGCATTCCTCTCCCCTGAGGATGACTGTCACGTCCCACTCTGCAGGGGCGGACTTTTATCCAGGCCCAGTGTTCGGGCAATCCGGTGATCTTCGTGGTGGAGGCAATTCTCGGTCTCTGGTACATGGTGGGAGTGGTCACATCTACACATTGAGCGAGGATTCGGGACAACTGCCATACTAGAATATTGCAGGGCAATTGATGGTGATCCCCCTACTCCTTGATCATGTATATTGTTCATACAGATAAGACATTTTTACACTTCGGACAATTCACAGACTTCACTATGACTTGTTTTTGTCACTCATTATATTATCACAACACATTAAGGTAGATAGTACATACAGAGTACACTTCTTTACATGTAATACCACATTTTTGTGGGACTATCCTGAACAATTCCTCCACCAGTTTGTCACACTGATCCTTCCACTTGAATTGCTCCATATATGCATCTCGAAGTGCCACAGCTTCTGTATGGCGAATTTCTGATTTCTTTGCTCTAATCTGCTTTATCCTATCAGCCCAGACCTTAGGGTCATCGGAGCTCACAACACTGCCATTTCCAAATAGTACCTTCTTCTTAAGAACAATACCAAGCCCACTGTGCTCATTAACAAGAACAGGTAAGTTGGCCGAAATGGCAAGAAGACCACTCATTCCAAAACCTTCAATTCGAGATGGCTTAATAGCAAGATCTGCCTCACACAGCCATTTACGCCAATCTTCACGGCTTTCAGCAACTCTTACAGTGAGCTGACGAGACTCTATACCTTCATCGAGTAAGGCCTGTGTTATGTGTTCAACATTGTCACAGGGCTTCACAATAACTGTCAGGTGATAAGATGGAGAGTTCAATAACTTGATTGCTTTAGCTGCAATGTCACATCCTTTCACCTTAAAATACTTTGACGAACCACTCATCAAGACATGAAATGTTCCCGCATCTTCATACTGCTGATGAACACCATTAAGATCTTCAAAAATTCCTGGCGTCAAGTCAATAACATTCTCGTGCTTCCCAGAGAAGCGCAGAGCACGTTTGCAAGCTTCTGCTATCTTTGGACCAATTGCAATAACAACATCAGCCTTTTCACACAATGTCACCTGAAGTTTATGTTTACCTTCATTAAGCTCTTCACAGTTTGTATGCACAACCTGAACCCACTTGCACTTCTTAGCTTCCTTTATTATTTGCGCTTGTCGCCCAAGGTCATGCCCGTAACAGTGAATCAACAGAATGTCAATGTCAAGACTGTCAGGCGGAAAAGAGAGCAGCTCTGAAGATGAAAAACCGTGGTGATCCTTTGCATCAACTAGCTTGATATTTAAACTTCTGGCATGTTCTCTCTGTGGTTGGGTGTTTTTAGGCACAAATCCTGTCAGTTTCAGTCTGGTGTTTCTTCCCAGTTCAATTACCAATTGCTCATTCACAGTTTTGTTCCAACCCTCGACATCTGATGCCAGAGTAACATTCAATTTTGCTTCATCTTTTGACTTTGAACCTGCAATGTTTAAAATTATGATTTATGATTTACAATGGTTTCTTATCCTTCATATCCCTCAGTTTTTTACTGAATTTTATCCATCAAAACAATCAGTCAATCAATTCTAGTGATATTCTGTGTTTAATAGTCAGATCTGTCAGTGGGTTATGCTAAAACAATAAGACAGCACGCTCTAGGTTTCTATCCACTATGATATTTGGCTCGGGGCTTCGCCCCTCTCCAACAAGCAGACTGCAGACCGGGGATAAAATGCAGACTGCAGACTGCAGACCAAGGGTAAAATGCAGACCAAGGGTAAAATGCAGACCGAGGGTAAAGTAACGAAATACAAGTCATAAAGCCATTTTTCCCCGCTGGCTCCAAATTACAGGTCAGACAAGGCTTCGCACAAGCGATCACAAAAATGAACTAGATTTAATGCTGACATAAATTTGATCAAATTTAACTTTTTGATAGAGCAAAGGCATTTTAACGATTTTTGTGAAACTTAAAGTTCAGTTTACAATTAATCTTCTACGTTTGTAAACCAGATGAAACTGAACGGTTAACAGATGTCACAGATCATCTTTATCAAAATCAATTTTATACTGACCTTTACTAGCCAATCGGGCTAGCTGACACAGTAGGATCACGTTTACAGCGATCACGGAAAGCTAAATTATTTCGTGGCCACAGCTCTTTCAAGTGGTTTTAACTGTTTTATTAACCGTCGTAATAAAACACCATAAGGATAAAAAGTACAAAACTTTTATGTTTAGCAGTAAACAAATGATGTGTCGACTTAAGTGCTGGGGTGTGCGTTTAAAATTAATTTCCCAAAAAAGGCCGTGCTGAAAGGGCTGTAAACCGTTCAGTTTCATCCAGTTTACAGATGCAGAAGACTGAAGGTTTAGTCTCACAAGGTTAAGTCTGTAAAAAAGTAAAATGTGAACACATCTGTGTCGGCATAAAATTTATTTATCGCCAGTTCATTCACGTGTTCGCTCATGCAAAACCTTGTCTGACGTATATTTCTTCGAAATTTGGAGCTGGCGGGGAAAAAGGCTTTGTGACTCGTATTCCGTTACATTACCCTTGGTCTGCAGTTTACCCTTGGTCTGCAGTCTGCATTTAACCCCCGGTCTGCAGTTTGCAGTCTGCAGTCTGCGTTTTACACTGACCGTTTTTTTTTTTATTGTAATGCTATATTTTGAGACACTAGATCTTAATGAACAACCAGGAAAGTTTTTAAGGGTGTCATATACCTGCCAACTTTTTCTGGGTCAAAGGCGTGAGATTTTTATCCTGAGAGTGCCAGGATTTTCGAAGACGATACGACAATGTCCAAAGTTTTCCAAGGTGCCCGAAGTATTCCGATGATGTTCCGAACATATCCCGATTCTACTGCGTGGATGTGTTTTGCTTAACATGACCTCGTTAACAATCCTTTTTTTGTCAGAACTCTGCGTTTTTGGGTTAAGTATCGCTATTTACTTAATTGACATGGAGTTTTTGTTTCTCACATTGGTTTTAGTTTACATTTTTTGTTGTTTGTGGTTGTAATAACCACATATTTCAATTGTGCGTGAGAAATTGGTTCGTAAGCGTGAGTTGGCGTGAGATCGAAGTTTTCAACTCGCAGGCATGAGACTCATGCCCAAGGCGTGACAGTTGGCAGGTATAGTGTCACCTTGCAAACATACACGTGTGAATGTAACTTTCAACAGAATGTTGTGAATCTTAGAGCTTCTTAGAATCTTCAGGTCTTCTAGAAGTCTTTCAAATTAAGAAAACTCTTCTTTCTTTCGTTTCGGGAGCACAGTTTATTAGGAAATGATTTCAGGAAAAATTTTACAAAATTGCCATGTTAACACGTTGTGTCAAAATCAGTAAAAAATACATCGGGAAATGCAGTTGGTGTCCGATGGTCGCACGCAAAATGGCTGCCAAAACGTGAAACCACAAACAAGGCTTACATGGGTTTCGTGCCGTTTCCAGATCACATTAATACCTGGGTTTCATGTTCAATTCTTAGGTCTAAAAGTCAACTCTGAACAGATTACAACTGATTTCCTTTTTCAGCTGGCCGACAAATTTAAAAAAATAAATTAACTCACCTTCGATCGCGGACGCCATGGTTGACATCGCTGACATGGCGCTTCACGTTGATTACAGTACGCCAGGTTATGATCCATTTATCTTAAGAGTTATAGAAACAATTCCACATCCCTTGTAAATTATAACAAACAACTTCATCGACAATGGAGATAACTGAGTATCAAGGAATGAATATTGAAGTCAGGAAAGAAGAGACTCGTAAACTGGTACCTAGACAAACTCGAGACAAGTCTGACGGGAAGGGACTCTGCTCTCCCTTCCCCTCCCCCCATAATCCTCTGTACGCCCCACAAAGACAACCGGAAAATATGGAAATCATGATCGATTATGGCTTCTGGTTAAAATACAGTACTCACGGCAAATCCTCTCCAAATAATCATGTTTGATGAAGTGTCGCCAAAGAAGCAGTAATTCATTGCCTCTTTTATTAATCTCTACGAAATAACACGGAATGTGGATTTTTATGTTTCCTGATAGCTAATGAGCTAACCGCCGACCGGTTAGCTCAGTGGTAGAGCGCCGGACTGTTGTGCGGGAGGTCTCGGGTTCGACTCCCAGACCGGACCAACACTCAACTTACTAACACTGCAAATGGTTAGACATTCTAGTCTTCTCGGATAAGGACGATAAACCGTAGGCCCCGTCTCCTGCATCTTCAGTGTTATAATCAGCAGGGGACGTTAAAGAACCCACACACTCACCGCAAAGAGTAGGGCATGAAGTTCCCGGTGTTGTGGTCTGTTCTATTCCATGGGTTGGTGGTGGGGTGAGATCATACACATGGACGGATAGCGGCTGCCATAGGCGCCTTATATATGCTGATGTCCGATCTCATCCCTTAATTCTGTAAATTGTAAATAGTTACTGAAAAACCCTGTGGGGAGCTGACTATTAAAGTTTACACTCTCTTAGCCCTCCCCTCCCTTCCCCCTGTGGGTTTGAGGGAGCCCAGGGGCACTGCTAGGAAGCCTTCCCATGTCCGGTCACAGCTGAGCTCTCAGAGGCCTCAAGGCTACTGAGCCCAGTCCCCAGAAAACCAAAAGACGGGAGCAGTCCTGGCCACATTTCAAAGCAAACTCTTTGCGGAAACAAGCCAAAAAGCTGACTTTAGCCAGCCCCCAGCCGGATTGCAATTCACCAGCTGACTGACCCGGGGCTCCCTAGTGTTGTTAGGTCAGGGCCCGGGCTACCTGTCCACGGGGTCGTTGACGGCCCCCCCCCCCTCAAATTTCTCGGATCGCAATGGCTTGAAGGCCGACGCAAAGCACGGATCCCGGAGTCCACGTTTTGTCATATCCAGACAGATGTGTGATACCATTTTTATCGATTTGCTACCACTCGCTATACCACTGCAGTTTATATAATAATATCGAGTATCCCACTTGTCACTTGTATTTTCTTCGTATACACACTCGCCAAAAGGCTCGTTTGTATACCGAGAAGATACAAGTAAAAGGTACCCCTTTCGGGTGGAGCCTCACCGTATTAACGCCGTTGGCTGAGCTGGCTAAAATCAGACGATATTCCTCAAGGTTGAGCATAATGAAAAAAATTGTTTTCTTATTTTTTATTAATTTTATAATCAACAAAGCGTCAACGAAACACATTTTACAGTTAGAAAAACTGTGGCTATGAAGCGCTTTGCAAGCCTCGGACGAATCGATCTGCACCACGGCGCCAAAAAAAAAATAGTGGTTAAAAATAGTGGGTAAAAGTGAAGAACAGTTGTCGGCCACCTGCCGTGACTATTTAAAGAAAGAAGCCGAACAGGTCCAATGACCTTACCGATTGGGCCAGATACAGAGCGACTCGTGATCAGGTGCATCTTGGAATAAAGACTGCGAAGACAAAGCATCATCGTGAAAATTGAAGCGGACGCAAATTACCCCCAAAACATGTGGAGGGTTCGTGGAGGGTGCTAAGTGAGCCAATTTCTAGAAACACAAATCAGCCTGATACACATTTTACACAAATCATCGACAGGCTATCAAATAAGAACACCGATAGAACAGCCACTGACAACTATTAGGAGCTTACTACGCCGGCCCCCAGTGTGTTTCAATTTATTCCTGTCCCTCTCTCGGTCTCTCTCCTCCGCAGAGGCTCCTTCAATGGAGGAGGAAAAGGTGAAAAACACGAAAAGTGAAAAATAGGGGGAGCTCTCCCCCGCGCGCTTTCATTGCCATTCTCCCAGGCTCCCCGCGCTTGCTTTCACCTCTCCCCATTTCCCAGCCCGTACGATAAAAAAAGAGGCTTCTGCGGAGGAGAGAGCTCCTGTCCCCGTCATATGATCATGATGACTATCTTCTTAAAAAAGCTGAGCAGGTCCAAATCGCCTGGTATTGACAATATTCCCCCTAAAATTTGACATTTCTTTTTAACCTTTCCTTCGAAACAAATGTTTTTCCAGACGACTGGAAATGGAGTAGCCTGCTTAGCAGTAATTTCAATTCCAAGGGCGCAGAGCGAACGATTCGTGCAAGCAAGCGAGCGAAAAAAGATGAGGAGAAAACGAACGAGCGTGCTCGCCGTTTGTTCGCCCCCGCGCTGGGCGCGCCCCCGCCGCGGCCCCCCTCCCCGCGCCACGCCCAACCTCAGGGGAGAGTCCAGGATATTAAACGTCTCGTGCATGGTTTAATACCCAAGAGTGCCTTAAGAGCAACTATTTTTAACTTTCCTTGATCGATTAGATACCACTGGGTAGCGTTATTTCCCAAATGACTGGTTAATTTTATTTTTTTTTCTAGATGACTGATTTCCTAATTTCTAGTTCCCGCCAGTCTGGAAGATTCGCGGGAATTTAAAGATGGAGAGAGCATTATAAGTCCTCCGTCTTTTTATGTTTTAACATTGACAATAAACACAACAGTTTTTGAAAAAAAAAAAAAAGATTTTACTTCTTTACCAATAATATAAACAATTTGGCTTAAATAAAATACCGGTAATAATAAAAAACATAAATAATACAAAACATATGAAGACGTCAAAGTTGTGTAATGCTGTTTACGTAAAGAAACAGTTTTCTTTCTAGTTCCGACTGGCATGTAGATCTGCAAACACCTCCTTACAAGTACTTCACTGTTTAAAGTAGGTAGAGTTGCTCTGTAAAATATCCATACCCTCACTCATGGAAGGCGGTTTGGTCCAATCTCTCCACCCCCAGTGGAGATCCTAGTTTAGCTTTAGACCCTCCCTCCCCTCCGTCAGAATCTCTGATGTCCCTCCGTGGTGTAATATGGATTTTCTATTTCTAGATTTATTGCAACAAACTGTTTTATGCAGTACAATAACTTGCACTACTTAGGAGAGAGTATGGATTTTTCCAGAACCATACAGTGGTGCTTCAAGGCGCGTTTACACAACAGAGGAAATTGACCACTTTTGTAGGAAACAATCAAATCAAAACGGGGCCATAGGCACCTATAGCCTTATTTTGATTTGACTGTTTCTCTGCAAAAGTGATCAGGTCTACGGGTTGGGTCCATACCCAATTTTGTTTTTTAAACACACGTTCAGATATCCACATTACAATGAGGCCAATCAGAGAACGGGGGGGGGGGGGGGGGAACCAGTGCTAAAAACACTAGTGAAAATTAACTTCCAGCACAGCCTCATCCCTAAATGAGACTTATCAGTAAATTTGTCTTAAGATATCTTAAATAAATTGAAAAATTTGAAAAAATATAAATTTAATGAAAATTATTTGACATCAGCTGTTCTCATACAAACTATGACAAAGAGAGTAGTTGGTACCATGTTTGTTACTTTATCAAAATGGAGGATTAAAAACTGAACTGTTTTAGGTATAGGAAAATAGTCAGAGGAGTGTGTTTTACTTGTTTCATACAATGCAACCTAAAGCTGATTCAGATGGTACAATTTTGCTGCTAGTGCTAAGGTCCATCAAGAATTAAGGACACAAAAAACGAAAAATGTTGTATGATTTTGTAACACGTTGGGAAAACCCCTTGACAATCGTAGTGTCAGTCCATGTTATATGATGAAGGTTGAAAACAGTTTTGGCATGACTCAGGTGATGCGCAGAACAAAAGTTACATGCAATAAGTTTGTACAGTCTAAATTGGCCCCAAGAATACATTAAAAATTAAAATAACATGTAAAATGTAACAATGTTAGTATTTTTCATTCAGAAAGAGTAACAACATGGGGGGGGGGGGGGGTAAGTGGTATACTCCATGTATTCCATGTACCTACACTGTATCTTTAGACCAGCACAAAATATAAAATGCTCTTGTTCAACGATAAATGAAAGGGATTGAAACACAATGAGTAATTTAACCACAAGATACCAAACAGCCATGAAAACTCTTTCCACCATATATACCAGGGCTCGAGACTAACGGTAGCCAACTAGCCAAAGGCTAGTAGAAATGCAGTTTTGGCTAGTAGGTTTTGGACTTTCACTAGCCAAAATGGCTAGTGAAAATTTCAGGCATAAGTCCAAAGAAACTGCATTAATTATAAAAATCGTCTCTGAGAGAATAGAACTAACAAGTAAACTGTTGACGTAATAAAAGCATCATTAGTATTTGACACAACGCGCATGTTATGGATATCCGAGGGTATATAACTGCGGGTAGAAGCTGAAAGAGCGAGGTAAAAAACAAACAAACATGACAAATACTTCCGATAAAGATGAACACCTGATGAAGTTGTGTATACACGTCTAGATGGTTAGAGATTTTTTGTATAATTTAAATGTTAAAATATGTCCCCTTTCACCCCCCCCCCCCCCCTGGTAAAAGAAAACAAAAAAATGAAACTACCTGTATACTTGAAAATTCTGGCTAGTAGAAAATCAGTTTTGGCTAGTGGAATCAAAGCTGTCACTAGCCACTTGGCTAGTTAGCAAAAAAGTTAGTCTGGAGCCCTGTACACCTCATTCCGCGACCCCTTGCTGACCTAAGCCTTTTCAAAATAACTACAACTTTCACAGAAAGTCAGAATAATGCAACTTTTGCTGTGTTATGCTATATATACAGATGTTACCATTTTTATAATTTCTTAAATTCAATATGCCATGCATTTCTACTTGATTTCATTCAAATTCTATGTACAGTAAAATTTTATAGTCATACATGCAGCTGTTACAGCAAATTTGGTATGACTGTTATTGTACTTATAAAACTAAGCTACGGTAATACGTAATGTAGCCAAAAACAGCATTTGTTAACTAACAAATCAAATAAATAATTGGAAATAAGTGAAAAAGTATTGTAGAAAAATTGTAATCTTGTTGTGCTGATTGTTACTACAGCCCGCTACACAAATTATTGTTTCAAATCAATTCAGATCTGTTTTTGAGCTCAGTACAGCAATTTTCAATTAACTGTTTTGGTTTTGTGCTAAATCGGAGCTCACCTTTAACTAACTTTTGAAATAATGAATCAAGTCACTTAAGGACCCATGATTCGACATTTTAAAAACACTACCTAGGAAGTTTCATTTTATGCATTTACAACATCAAATTGTGACGATAAAAACAGTTGTTTTTTTCTTTCTAGTATTATTAGAAAGTTCAATATACATTCTACTTAGTGAATTCGAAGGTGCCTGACCTTTTTTGCTTATTTTGAACCCTTTCTTTGCACCCAATCCTCCAGAACTGCTGCAACATCCATTCGCTCGAGATCTTCTTCCTTCAATAATCCAATGAGATTCCCCACAGTTGCTTCAGGCTTTACAGACCACATTTGAAGAAGTTCATTAGTGGGATTAACGTTATTCTGTTCCAAATTGCGCGTCACGTCTTTGCCATATCCCATTTTTTCTCCAAGCAAACGGAAATCTCTATAGAACATGTGATCTTTTACATTCAGTTTTAAGCAAATTTTACTGTTAATAGTATAAGGAATGTCTATGATATTGGTTGTTAGCCGAGTGCTTCTCATTTGATCTGTACATGATCTGGTGTCACCAACACAATCGAGTGAGACTCCTGCACCATCTGCCTGGTCAAATCCACTCTTTTCCACTTTGCTGAGATTTTTATCCGCAAGGCCTAACTCTTGTGTCCCTCTCTTGATAAAGTCAATGACTTCCTCATAGACTACTCTCTCAGTCTCAAAGTGCTCCATTTGTGGCTCTGGGCTCTTCACTTGTTCACTTTCCTCTGTGTGCTCAACACATCTCTTTTGATCCTCTACTAAATGAATGAAAATGAAAACATAATCATGACAGTGAACACTATTGCAAAAAAGTCTACAAAATAATAAGTGTTGATATGCTAGAAAGGCTTAAGAGTATGCATTGCATGCCTACATGTAGGTCATTCAACCATGATACTGTGCGGCCATAGTTGGACCATGTGCTTGATGTAATATGGTGAATGTTGTTCATTAAACCGTTTTGTTTAAGTTTATTCTTCGCCTTCTAATTCTCCCCCCTCAAAGAAATCAACAATAAGGGTTTGTATAGGGACTATTAATTTTTTCTAAAAGTTAATTTAAAAAAAAAAAAACAGTTTTAATAACACTTTGTCAATAAAAAGTTCTGCTGCCAGTGGTGTAGATAAAATCTTCCAACCACCAAAAGCCAATATCCACTAAAGACGTTCGTGCGAAAATCTTCTAACATTGCAATTTTTCTTAAACTTTCACCACTGCTAGTTTATGAGTTACTCATGTCAGAAATGGTAAAAAAAAATGGGGGGTCACCGAATTCGTTTCCGAGATCCGATATCTGAAAGAAGGCGCTTATTTGGATAAATTTGACTTCGCCTCTCGATATGACCTTAGCGACTTCTGGCGACAAAATATTTTAAATGAATTGATGCAGGCCAACATTCTTTATCCGAGCTTATTCAAGTGGGTCTATTGAACAAAAATATTTTGCTTTTGATGTCCCTAAATCTTGTCTTTAAATAAGAACTGCATTTGCAAACATTCAAGACTGCAAAATGTGACTGATTTGATCGCGTGCGCGAAGAGAAAATAAAAAAATAACATACTACCAACATTCAAATTTGGCCAATTTTTTGTCAATTGGTAGAGATTTATTATAAAAGATTATATACCCCGAAAAAAGTGGGGGTCACCGATCATTTAAAGAGAGAAAACTACAAGTGAAGTTAATGCAGAAGCTACCTACCCTATATGTGTTTAGGAAGTTTTCTTAGCGCGCACGCTCGTGCATGACGTGGCGTGGCATTGCGACATCAATTACATGTCCAGTAAGGATGCGCATAAACAATTCGCGTGAATGTCCTTAATTACCTAATAATCTTACAGTTGAATGTCTTACTTTAGAGACAACCTACCCTGTTTGTTGGGGAACATCATGATCATTTTGTCAACGAGATCACTACACTGGGCTTTCCAGCTGAATCTTTCCATGTATTCTCTGCGTAGCTGTTTTGCCTCTAAAGACTGACTTTTTGCATCCTTTGCTCTGACCTGCGCTATCCTGTCAGCCCACATCTGGGGATCATCTGAATCCACAATGTGTTTTTTTCCAGACGGCAACTTCTTCATCGCCATACCAAGTCCACTGTTCCCACTGACGAGAACCGGTAGGTCGGCAGAAATAGCACGGAGACTGCTTGTTCCAAAACCCTCTGTTCTTGAAGGCATGATCATAAGATTTACTTCACATAGTAACTTTCTCCAGTTTTCCAAGTCACTGTGGAAAGGTCGGACAGTGAACTGATGTAATTTGAGACCTTCACCGCGTAGGCAGTTTCTGAGGGCTTTTACATCATCAGAGAGTGTGACAATAAATATGATGTGATATGATGTATCTTGCAGCAATGAGATTGCTTTAGCAGCAATGTCACAACCTTTCACTTTGAAATACTTATCTAGATATGTAGCACTGATACACATTCGGAAAACTTCTCCATCTTCATGGAAAGGTCGTACATCAATTAACTCCTGGATAATACCCGGTGTTAAATCAATCACATCCTTGTGCTTTCCACAATAGCGCAGCGCAGATCTGAAAGCATCAGCTACTTTAGGGCCAATTGCAATCACGATGTCTGCCTGTTGGCACAACGCTAGTTGAACTTGATGCTCAGAGTCTGGCTCAGTTGAACGTGGGCCAGAAGCTTCCTTGTCCATATATTTCTCCAATTCTTCACTGATTGTATGTAGAACATGAAGCCACTTACATTTCTTGGACTCTTGAACAACCTGCGCCTGTCGACCGAGGTCACGCCCATAGGAGTGTATGATGAGAACATCAATATCAAGACTGTCAGGTGGAAAAGCCAACAGTTCCTTTGGTGAATAACCAATTAGCTTTTTGGCATCAACAAGTTCAATATTTAACTCTTTGGCCTGTTCTTTCTGCTCCTGAGGGCTGCTTGGCACAAGTCCACTGATCTTCACTCTTGGGTCCTTTGCAAGTTCAATGATTAACTGGCCATTTACTGTCGTGTTCCAACCCACAGCATTTGTAGCTAGTGTTATGTTCAATCTGTGTTCATCTTTCACTGCTGAAAACCCTGAGTATCCAATTATAAAGGAATGTGGGTCAAAATTAATACTAACAGAGGATGGAAAGCCTCTGGTCCTCATTCCATTCTCTTGCAAATACAACATTGAAATCTGACATGAAATCTGGATTCCACTTTCTAACTTCCAAACCTCATTTGTTGCAATCATATTCAACAGCCTTGAAACCTCCGGCGTCTAAACAGCAGTCTAGCTATCACGCAAATAAATGATTTTATGAACGACGAACGAACTCGTTCTGCAAATACATATAAACTATAACAAAATTCTGCAAATTGCTGCTAGATTTTTAATATCTGAAATATCCTACAGCCTCCTTACAATCAGACTGTGAGAGGCTGTTTGCAAAACGGAAGACTAAGTACTGAACGAATAACAAGCAAACTTCGATTTGAAATTCCGACTTTGACGCGGGCAAACGCGCGCGCTTCACAGAAATACAACGCGACGATTATTACTCCTTACTGCATCCAGAATTCTGTAGTTCAATGCAGATGACATACCTATAAGTGCACTTCCAAGGTAATCCTAGGTTAACACGTGCCATAATCATATATACCGGTAAGCATTTCCCCTTTTCACTTTTTGATTTCTGATCGGTCGTGATCGTATACACTGCTTCATTGTTTTGCCGTTTCAATTTCGATTTCAGTTCGATCGGGTTTCCCTTGCATTCGAATCAAAAGTGACGCATTTATTGGCATAAAATTTGCAAAAAGAAACAAGCAGCATGAACATATCGTTCATTGATGAATCTCACCTTCCTCTCCTGCTGATAAATTCCCTTTTTCGCTTTCCATTTCTGTCTTATTCTCGCTTCTGTAATCATTTCAGCACTGCGTGCGTGTACGTCACCCCCCTCCGGATTCTGCCGGTTTCTCTTTCGCGGAAAATAAGGAAGTGAGAGATGATACAGCTAGTCCCAGTGTCTTATCGGTCAAACTCCAGTGAATACTCTTGGACATTCTGTAGCAGACATGAGTTCGGTGCAGACTGCTTATTGACCTTATTGCTGTTTTTGCTCCCTTGTTTTAACGCTAAGCACTACGAAAAGATAAAAAATGGATCCAGGCAAGCAAGGTGAGATAAAAGTATATCCGTTTTATTATTGGTGAAGTAGTATAAAAAGCTGGACTTTTTTGTCGGATCGCACAGAACTTTTCGTAGTAGTCCCTGTCAGACCACGGGTGAAATACGTCCGCTCTTTGCACCAAGTAATATCATAAGGCCTCCTATTTGTTTTATATCTAAACAGTTCGTAATTCGACAGTAGTTTTGATAAGGCTCAAAAAGGAACTTGCAGACTAGCTGGAAGCTTAATAATCTGCAGTGCTAGCGCGCACTGTTTGCAACGTCCCAAAATTTTGATTCGTCAGCACTTTCGGCTTCTGCGTCCCGCCCTTGCTCCCGTCGCCGCGGTCCGCTGCGCGCCTGCGCTCGCGGTCGCCGCGCGGGCCCTGTCCTTCTCCGCCCGCCCCGTCCCGTTCTCCTGTCGCGCTGCTGCCTGCCCTCCTCCCCCCCGTCCCGTCTTCCCCGTCCCTCCCCCGTCTTTTCCCCGTCCGTCCTCCGCGTCCCGTCTCCCCGTCCGCGTCCCGTGCCGTCCCGTCTGTTTCCCCGTCCCCTGCCGCTCCCGTCTTTCCCGCTCCCCCCCCCCGTCTGTTCCCCGTCCCTCCCCCCTCGTGCTCGTGCGGGTTCCCCCGCACTTTGATTTGCGCGCGGGCGGAAGTCAAAGACATTTAGATCATTTTAAGATTTCATTGATATGGTACCTCGAGAGATGTTTAATTGGCCGTAACTAATAAGTGTTGCTAATAAAGTAAGGACATGAACTAGCTGATGTAGATTTCACGTATGAGGGGCCCCCTTTATGGGGTGGGCCAATGTTCCCTTGATTCCTTTAAATGTTTTTGCTGTGCTCCCCATGGCCATAAATGAATTCAATTTATAGGTCCCTTACATTTTTTATGCCAAGTCTCTGTTATAGTTAAAGATATATGCATCCCTTGTTTCATCAAAATAATCCAATTAGTTCCTTTGAAGTAAAGATGGGTGCAGCTTTTCTCCAAAAGCCCATGGGAAGATGATATGACCGTCTGGTGAAAATTCAAAGAATCGATACTAGAAGAGACTTATTTTCCCTTTGTGTGCAGTGTGCATCAGCTTTGAAACTCAATGAATTATTCAAAAATTTGTTACTTTATCAGTTGACAAAATTGTGTTGGCAGGGGGGGGGAGGCAATGGGTATGTATACTGTGAGTCTGTTTGTGTTGCCACATGTACAGGATATATCTTTTTTTCCCTAAAAGAGATGATAAGTTGCATTCACAAAACAACAACAGTACAATTATTATTGCAAACTATTTTTTTATGGGAACAACACTATGCTTGATATCCAAATCTACTCAATTTAACCCCTTCACTGCCTCTATGACGTACTGAGTACGTCATGATTCCTGTACTTCATGTGCCTATATGACGTCCTGAGTACGTCAAGAAAATAAAGACCACAGTTGAAACCCTGGCACACTGAACTCAAAAGCCTTTGGCAGATGTGACCCAGAAAGACTTTTGGTAGCCTGGTAACTACTCGTCATCAGTCTCCAAAACCCTGCCTCTCGGTTTTTCGAAATTTATGACTGTAATCTGTCCGCCATCTTGGTTTCTTCTTCGTGGCCGAAGAAATTATTTGTTAGACGTGTCATATCAGCGCACATATGAGATATTTAAATGCCGAATGGGAAAAAGATGTTACGTGGAGAACTTGGGAAGCAGAAAAATAATCTGCAGGTGAAAGCGTTATGGAAAAATATGTGCAGAAGATCGAGCGATGTGGAAGGCTTTCGAAAGCTGTAAAATGTTGAAAATTCTGATTTTTGCATCGAATATGGAGGTAACCATGTTGAAATTAGCTAGTAGCAAATGTTTCAATACAGTTTTAAAACCATGTGTCCTTGTCGTTATGTTTATGCAATTATTTAAGAGTTATTTATGCTTTCATTCGGCTCTGCTATGTTGCCTCATTAATTATGCACGTAAGCTTTGGCAAAGAGCGTTACAAATGGGTCGGCAGTGAAGGGGTTAATATTGGTGTCAGTGCCTTCCTGTTTGTGTAATTGATCATCAATTTACCATGATGGGGTGAACCCTTGGCCCCCCCCCCCCCCCATCCCACAGCAGCTGTGCAATTGTTAAAGAGGGACCCTGGGAATGAGGTGGTGAAGGGGTGTACTTTTGTGGTGTTCTTTGTTTTGCTTATGTATCATCAAATTATTTATTCTCAGCAGATGAACAGAAATTGAACATCACTTTGGCTTCAAGTAATGAGGGCTGGGACAAGGCTGTGAATGGTCAGTTGCTTCTTGAACTTCCAGCAACTCAAGAGTGAAAGTGAGTGGATTTGTACCAAAAAGCACTCAGCAGCAGAGAGAAGACGCTAAGAAGTTAGGCATTGAACTTGTCGATGCAAAGGATCTCCCTGGTCATTCACAGTCAGATCTGCTGGCTTATCCACCTGACAGTCTTGATATTGACATCCTGATGATACACTCTTATGGACGAGATGTGGGGAAACAGGCACAAATTATCAAGGAGACCAAGAAATGCAAGTGGCTTCATGTTCTGCACACTGTGAGCGAGGAGCTTGCGAAATTTGCAGCTGAGCACGAATCTGAGCATGAAATGCAGCTGGTGTTGTGCCAACAGGCTGATATTGTGATTGCAATTGGTCCTAAAGTAGCGGAAGCCTACAGAGCTGCTCTACACTCCAGTGGAAAGCAAAAAGATGTCATTGACCTCACACCTGGAATTTTTCATAACTTTGTTGGTGTTCGGCCATCGCAAGTGGATGGAGAAAAATTCCGTGTGTTAATCAGTGGATCATCAAAATATTTCAAAGTCAAGGGATGTGATATCGCTGCTAAAGCCACCAAATTGCTGAATGAACCGTCCTTCCACCTCATTTTTGTTGTGAAGCCCAGTGAAAATGCTGCTGAGATAACTCAAGCCTTACTCAATGAGGGAATTGATTCTAACCAGCTCACTGTGAAAGTTTCAAAGAGCAGTGAAGATTGGACCAAGCTGCTTTGTGAGGTAGACCTTGCCATTAAGCCCTCCAGGACAGAAGGTTTTGGAATCAGTGGTCTCCGTGCCATATCTGCAGACCTTCCTGTTCTTGTCAGTGGCAATATTGGCCTTGGAGTGGCCCTGAAGAAGCTGCCGTCTGGAGCAAACCATGTTGTGGAGTCTGATGAGCCTCAGGTCTGGGCAGACAAGATAAAGGAGGTCAGGGTAAAGGATCCCAAAGCACGCAGCTCAGAAGCTGAGGCACTGAGAAAGGAATACACTGGTCAGTTCAACTGGAAGGAACAGTGTGACAACCTAGTTGAAAAAATGTTTAGTATGATTCCTACTAAACATGGCATTTAATCAGTTTAGACCTAAAGACTGTTCCAAATTATCATACAATTTGTTGTATTTTCTTTAAGATTATAAATTTTTATAGATTTTATAAGTTCTGACATAATAATTATATGTAGTGCTGTAGTCAGCTGCAAATTTAAGAGAAGTAATATTTTATTTTAAAGGTCGTCATAGTTCCTTTCCTAACCGGGGTCTAAAAGACATTAATCGGAGAAAGTACCTAAACTAACAAAAGAAATGAAGGTAAACAGGCACATGCACAAATGATCTCCTGACAGTGAGGCTTCAGAGATCTAGTGTATTTGTTAGGCTAAAAGCCATTTTGATGCTGACGACTTAAACCACATTAGAGTTTATAATCAGTTGTAACAGTAACGTTTTGATGTAGATAGCCAAATCCAGTGAGAGTTATAAATTAATAATAATAATAATCGATATTTTAACAGGGTGACCCCTTCAGTCGCAGGACTGGTATCAACGGGGGCCCTGTGTAAAATAAAACAAATTAAAGTAAAAAAGAGTATGTATAAAATATCTATCTATCTATAAAAAAAACTACTTTAAAAAGATACCACTAAAATGCTAAAAAAAAAAAAAAAGTTAAAAAGTTTAAAAGAAGTACTAGTGTTCTCATAAAAATAAATAAATTACGAATTAAAAATGTTCTAAAAATAACCTAAGAATAAAAAGCAGAGATAGCTTGGAAACGTTCCTTTGGCTGTTTAAAGAAAGCTTAATTAACTGAGTCATAAAGGGTGTAGTATACAGTTGATAATTTATAGCAACCCATCCTGTACTCTTGGATGGGAGCAACTGATAGATGATACATGCATGAAGCAAAAATTGAGAAAACAGACATGGCTAATATACATTTGTGTATTCTCTTAACAGTTTTTCCCTTAAGCCCACAGTCTTTGAACCTGACGTAACTGGCATGAGTCAGTTCACTTGGTGTTTGATTACATTATAAGACAACAAAATATGTCTTTTATATTAAGTTATGCTTTTATGTCTGTTCACTGATCCACATAAGAAAGAAAAGCTGTATGCAGGTAAATCTTAGTGTCATTAAAAACATGATCATAAAAATATTTTGTGATTTGTAAAGTTATCATTTCTTGATGTGAACTAATAGCTTGGGGAGAAATGGTACCATTGTGGTGTGAATTTTAGCAATTTTTAGCTTAGCAATTTGAGTAATGACTAAAAAAAGTTTCCCACAACAAGAATTCTGGCCCCAGCTGTTCAAAGGATGAATAACCCTATCCACTGGAGAAATCACTGTCCAGCAGATAGCTTAATTTGTTTTGCGACACTTTGTTCTTGGGCAAGGCACTTTACTCTCAGTGCCTCTCTCCACCCAGGTGTATAAATGGGTACCAGCAAAATAATGCTGGGGTTTACCCTACAATGGACTAGCATCCCATCCACGAGGGAATAGAAAGACTCCTAGTTGCTTATTGCTACGGAAACCAGATAAGCTTTGGCGGTATGGGCCACTTGGGGCAATGCCCCCATTTCAAATAAGCCCTCCTCTCTGTTTATGCCCCCTTCAGAAGGTCTTGGAAAGAAATAAGCCCTCTGGGGGCCTAATAGAGCTTTTACAGTATTCTGTATTGGATTCACAGCACAATTGCAACATGAATAGTGCCTTTTCATTGGATCCATTCCTTTGGAATTACAGTTGAACTCCTATTAAACAGCCACTTATCAAAGTCCCAAAAGTATCGGCAGTATAATACTGTAAATAAAACCTTTATTTAGTGGCTACGACCACCTTTTGGCCATCCCGATAAGGACTTGTCTATAAATTTACTTCTTTTTAGCGGCCATCTTGTTTTCAACAACCTGATCACTAATAAGAACCGAAATAGGAAGTGACTACTGATAGCAACATTTAAACACATGTTTATTGTCAACTTGAAGTGATTCGGTCGTCATTGAGCTAAGTGATGATTGTTTGATTAATTGGCGATGAAGGTTATGTTTCTTTAACGCCTTATGCTAATTTATGACGAACCTCTGTTAAGCAGACACTTACCATTTCCCCGAGGGTGGCCGCTTATATTAATCAATAGGGGTTCAACTTATTTACAAATTTACCACATCACTAACAGAATGATAATTTAATTTTTCCACATATTTTAGCATTTTTATTGAGTTTTCAACACTAAGTAATTAAATATATATAAATCACATATAACTAAATATAAATCACATTTATTTGAAAGCACCTGTTGTTTAAATTTATGTTTTGTTTAAAATTTTCCAAAACAGTTTGATATTTATCAAAAGCAAAATAAAAATAACAATGGTTTGAAAAATACCAATAGCATGCAGCTTGACACAGCCTTGGATAAAATAATAAATTCTACTTGGAGTTAGATTCTAATTTTTTCACTTTCTCCAACTCATTACTATGTAATGAAGTTATAAATCTGGCTTATAGTTGTCACGTTGGTGATTCTATCCTGTGTTAAAAATAATATTCCACAATTAACACATGAAAAGCACCTCAGTAAAAAGCTCTGCTAACAACTTGATATAATGTCATAATTAATAATTTTAAAACTTGTACATACATGTACCTCTTTCTACATTCATTTTATACTCCTATGAGTTTTAATTACATTTAATTATTTTACCATGGGATAATCAACCAACACTTGTAACTGTATATTATAGGTTATTTAAACAAGAAATGAACTAGTAAATATAACAGTGCTCTTTAGTTTCTTAGTTTTTTAGTTTATCCAAAAATCAAGTGTTTAAGATATTGGGATTCTAATGTATATGCACATACTGTGTAAAAGTACAACTCTTGAATTGGTCGGTTTACTAACGGTAACTGACACAAAATACAACTTTCTGAAACTATTTGAAAACAGTCTTTGATACTAAATGTTCAATTATACGAACTCTCATTCACCCAGTCTTCAAGTACTTTTGCTACATCCATTCTCTCCAGGTCTTCACCCTTTAAAAATTCAATCAGTTTCCCCACTGTCGCTTCATGCTTTGAGGACCATGTTTTCAGTATTTCATCAGTGGGATTCTGCATCTGTTTAATGCAGCGTATCCAGTCACGGTCGAATCCAACCTTCTCAGCAAGCATCCTGAAGTCATCAAATTTCAAATCTCGTTTGATGTTCAACATCATGCACACTCTGCGATGTATTGCCAGGGGTAAATTTGCTACCATAGTTGAGAGGCGAGTGTTTACCTGCGCAGTGTTCAGTGGTACTCCCCTATCCACCACATCACATCCGCTGGGGTACAAGCTCGTCTCTTCAATGCTTGTCTTGACAACCTCGTAGTCTCTCACATGAGATCTTCCATCCACATCATCAGGATTCACATTCATTGACTGTAGTCTGTTTTCAGCCTCATCAATGTCACATTGGCACTCCACAGCTTCCTTTAGGTGCTCTATAACAGAAAACAAAGCTTGCTGTCATGTTTAAAATGGAGGATTACATAATAAGGCTGGGTACGAAACACCTTAGGCCCAGGTCAAACATGAAACTCCACATGAGACAAACTTAATTGCAATTTTGGTTGTCCCAAACAGGTAAAACTTGACCGTTGGGTCAAACATCGAACATATTTGGTCGAACCAACCGTCGAACCAAATTTAGAGCAGCAAGAACAAATATTTTGAGGCTAAAAATACCCTATCATACAAATTTTAAATTAATTCATTAAGTTCATTTCATGAAAAGATCAACGTTTGTCCCTCAGTCGATCTTCACACGCTCAACTGAGTCAAATGTCGAACTTCTCATGAACTTAATTTGCTCAGTTTAGTTCGTCTTATGTCAAGTTCAACGTTTGGCCCGGGCCTTGGGTGCTAGGTGGTATGGTCAAGTGGTTTTAATAAGGACCCCATTACTGTTTTCAGCTGTCCTGAGTTCAACTCCTTGGCTACACTTATACAACCAGATATTTAGTTTAACATGTTCTGTTAGCAATATATAATTATTTGCAAAGCCGGGTTGTTCACTTACAGAGCACACAATTACCACAGCAGTGCTAAAACAACCAGCATATATTAAAGTAACAAAAAATGATATTGATTAACGTACCAGATTTGGTTGGAACCATTGTAAACATTGTCTCCACCAATCTGTCGCACTGGTCCTTCCAGGTGAATTGCTTCACATATTCGTTTCTAAGTTTCTCTGACTCTAAGCTGCGTGCTTTGGGGTCCTTTGCTCTGACCTCCTTTATCTTGTCTGCCCAGACCTGAGGGTCATCGGACTCCACCACATGTTGTCCACCAGAGGGTAGCTTCTTCAGGACTATACCAAGACCACAATTTCCACTGACAAGAATGGGAAGATCTGCAGAAATGGCACGGAGACCGCTCATTCCAAAACCCTCTGTCCTTGAGGGCTTGATGACAAGATCTACTTCGCAAAGTAACCTGCGCCAATAGTCGGTGCCACCAGAACCTTTTCTCACGGTTAGTTGATTCAAATCAATTCCCTCTTTGAGTAAGGCTTTCTCTAACTCAGCTGTATTATCATCTGGCTGTCCAACAAATATAAGATGACAGGATGGGTCTTGCACAAGTTTGATTGCTTTGGCAGCAATATCACTCCCTTTAACTTTGAAATACTTGGACGATGCACTGAGCAGCACACGGAACTTTTCACCTGCGTTTCCAATCATCTGACGCACACCAAGAAATTCTTCAGTGATTCCTGGTGTCAAGTCAATCACATTCTTGTCTTTACCACAGAATCGCAGAGCAGATTTGTAAGCCTCTGCTACTTTGGGACCAATAGCAATGACGAGATCAGCTCTTTCACACAATGTTGTCTGAAGTGCGTGTTCAGACTCTTGCACTACTGCACTTAATGCTGATTTCTCTAAAAACTTCTCAAGTTCTTCACTGATAGTGTGCACGACATGGACCCACTTGCATTTCTTGGTTTCCCTTATAATTTGCGCTTGTCGCCCAAGGTCACGGCCATAGGAGTGTATGATGAGAATATCAATATCATGACTGTCAGGTGGATAAGCCAGGAGCTCTACAGGTGAATAACCAGGGAGATCTTTTGCATCAACAAGTTCAATGTTTAATTTCCTAGCATGTTCTTTCTGCTGTGGGGTGTACTTGGGTACAAATCCAAACAGTTTCACTCTGGTATCCTGGGCAAGTTCAATCAGTAATTGTCCATTCACAGCTTTGTTCCAGCCGTTAGTATCTGATGCCAATGTAATGTTTAGTCTCGCTGCATCTTGTAACCTCTTCCCTGAAGAAAGATAAGTTAATCGCTTAAAATCCTGTTTAAATTTTACATAACATTAATGCACAATTAGAGCAGTTTTTTATTGAGTGTCATTAAACCAAAACCAAAGTAATCACCAATGGCCAATCACAATGAACACAGACAATCCAGTAAACCAATCAAAACTCGAAGCAAATACATGTAGTCCATGCAAAACGTGGGAAAATGTGTGCAAGTGAGTCACGATTGGTTTTGGCTTTACTTCTAGATCTGCGTTGTTGACAAAGTGGCACCACAGGTAGCCCAAGCTCCTAAAGGAGCCGTCAACATACAGACCACATACATGACATTGCGTAATAACGTTATTATAAGGGTTTGTATGGGAATATAACAATCGTAAAACATAATTCAAAATAGAGGAAAAATATCCAATAAAATTCACATACCTATCCTCTTCTGTCTATATGCGTTTACCTTTACATTTGACAGCTGTAACCCACGTGACCCAAAACACACGTCTTTGTGGCCAACGGCAACTGTTTCGTGCGGCTCCGAAAAAACAGCTAGTCTACCTAATTCGGTAGTAACCGAATGCTATTTAGGCTAACCAGAGTGCTAGTTAGGCTAACCGAACGCTATTTAGGCTAACCAGGGTGCTAGTTAGGCTACCGAACGCTATTTAGGCTAACCAGAGTGCCATTCAGGCTAACCGGAGCGCTTAATAGTTAGTCCCATTCTTAATTGTCTTTTGCTCAGATCCTAGCTCGGATCCTAGCTCGAATCCTGGCTCGGATCCTGGCTCGAATCCTGGCTCGGATCCTGGCTCGGATCCTGGCTCGGATCCTGGCTCGAATCCTGGCTCGGATCCTGGCTCGGATCCTGGCTCGAAGTTTAGGTATCCTCATCTTTTGTGGGACTTTTGTGCGCAGTGGTTTTTTCACCACTGTTTGACCCTGCGTAACCTTCTTTTCACAATCTTATTTCGAGCGCTCTTTGATATTAAACAGACAACTGAACAGTAAAGCAATATTTAGCAAGGTCGCTAAAGGAAAAATAAACCTTCCAAAAAATTATGTTCGGTAGGAAGAGAGTAAGTTGATGCAGTAATGACTTCTTAAGAGCCCATTTCGGCATGTTTGAGTAACTGTGTTAGTGTTATGTTAAAGACCTCGTACGCTTTTAAGCGCTCCGAGGTTTATTTTCCTTACGCTAACCAAACATTTCAATATGCTCGCACGATGTGACGCTAAATTCATGCAGATTACTGCCCGATCCTGCTAAAAAAAACGAAATAAAACATAGTACAGTATTTAAGACTAAGGAACATTAACTTACGAACCTTGGCGCTCTTTTAACTTGGCGTCGAAATACTCAGCGGCAAATTTGTAAATGTCAGTTGGATTCGAACGCAAGATTTCCATAGTTAGACCTTCGAGCAAGTTTCTAAATCCACTGGGAACTGTCAATCTTTTGCGGAAGGTTTCTTGTGCGGGTTCTTGATCAGTGTCCATTTTGCTTTAATCCCTGGGCTTCTAGATACATTTATCGACTGGCTATTTTGTTGGTGATTCCACTTGAACTAATTGCTTTTTCAATTTATATCGAAGTATCAATGTGAAGTGACTGAATCTTCGGCGTTCACAATTAAATTAAAGCCACCATCCCGCTTTCTGTTTGCTCTCGCCTGCCATATCTGTTATCGATGTATCAATTTATTTAATTAAAAGCTGTCACGCTACCTTAATTGTTGATGCGTGGCGGATATTTTTGGCCTCTGTGGTCGGCAAATTTCTAGCACAACACGGGAATTTTGCCAGCATAATGGTCCAATTTTGCGGGTTTGTTGTTAGCTCTTCTTTATTATCAGATTATTAAAAAAAAAAAAACCACATTTCGGCAAACATTCTCGTCCTCAGAGACCGCGATCCTTTTGGTCAGCACCAAGCGATTCTTTGGTAGATACGTTGTGTATGGGGAAATATTGTGTCCCCAATATAGTAATTTACAAACTTTACTTTGGGTTTTCCCATACATAACGTATCTACCGATTCTTAGAGCTGAAGAAAAGGATCGCTGCCTCTGGGGACAAGAATGCACCGCGAGCTGCATGCAGAAAATAAGTAAGAGGCTGCGCACACAAAAGACGAAGTGTACGCTGACCTCATGGATTGAAGTATTGGAGCAAGGGGAAAACGCTTTCACGGAACAAAACACAAATTAGATGGCCTAAAGTTAAATGTTTTATCATCTGTTTACTTCATTTAATTTTTTTTCTAAATATTAATATATTCACCTATGTTTATGTTGTTCACACTTCAAGTGGCTCAAAGCATGCGTAAGGGATTCTGCGTTTGGAGGTCTAAACCATTAATCAATCTTTTATAAACCATTTTTGATAGAAAAGGTGCCCTTTCATATGCATTCGATAGTGCATCTCTTTTTTCAATTTTGAAATAATGTCCGGTGGGTCTCTTTGAAGTACTTTGAAAGGACATTATAAATGCCTAAATGACACTGAGTTTTCCCTACTCTTTCCTGTACTTTATCTCGAGAAGTACCTTCCCTTTATATAACTAAAGCCCGAAAAAAGGTACCCCTTTCGGGCGGAGCCTTCCCGTACTAGTTCACTATAGGGATTACCCCGTCGAGTACCGCCTGTACCGGTTTTAAGGGCTAGGGGCGGCAATGAGCTATTGCTGGCCGCCTCGTTCCGAGAAGTAGACCCCGTACAGTGACTCCGTCCAGGTTTGGTGAGCTTTTACAGTTCATTGTTGTCGCATTTGAAAAAACTTCTTCCCGAATGTCCGGCAATCGTCCGGTGCTTTACATTGCTTCCAGTATCCAGGTGAATAACTTGTTGTGTTCATCTATCGAACATGACAAATTTTTATCAACGTGGTTCATAAAATGATAATTACGTCGATAGTTAAAAATCTGAGTCCTCCTCAGCTAACTTGTCATATCCCGTCGGTTGTAGCCCAAGACTGTTTTTCTCCTGAGCCAAACATAACATAGAATATAGAGCTGAGAAGATAAATCCCTCCGTTTATGAAAAAGACAATCCTCCATTCTAAGGCAGTCTATCGAGTATCGAACCTTCAGTCGTCACCTTGAATTCTTCGCGTGCAGTTCATGATCACTGACCGATCACTTTTCGATTGTCATGGTCTGTGAGTTTGCCCAAGATGGGATAATTATGTTAATCTTAGAGATTCGCCATAATGATAATAATGTACTGAATCCATGAACAGACCTTTTCAGACCTTTTCACGGTTTGTGACTCCATCTTTGTTGGGGGGGGGGGGGGGGAGGAGGGGGCAAACACGGTAAAAATGACAGTAAATGTATGGGAAAAGTGGGAAATCTGATGTCTAACAATTCACGGAAAATTCTAATTTCGAAATACGTATGAATTAAAAACTCCAGGATTTACTGATCAGATTTGAAGGATATAGTCTCCCAAGGAAAGCCGCAATTGAGGTTTTTTTTTTTGTACACATCTCTGTAAAACAGGGCCGCAGTCCCCGAGAAAAGTTTGAGACATTTGTGTGGAAAACTAGGAAGTGCAATTCCTGGCGTCCCATCATATTTGATCAACAAAATCTTCTGCTGGGTATCTTTACCTTTTAGTTCATACAAGTTTATAAAACATAAATCTTCTTCAAATTACTGAGCTTCGAACTCCAAACTTTTCTTATACTTTTACAACAGTCCGGGTGTACTTAGTACTTGCGCGGAAAGAGTGTGTAAAACGAGAGGAGAGAGCTCGAAACGCGAGGAAAGAGCTCGAAACGCAAACAGGAAGGGCAAAACGCGTGACAAAAAAACGCGTAGTGCGATCAAGGGGAACTGGCCGTACTGCATGAGACGTTTCGAGGGGATGACGTTCCTGTCCCTTGCTATATTTTATTGTGTGTGCAAATGTTGTGATTTTGTCCCTGCTACAGGTTACTGCGACGTGTCCCTGTGATAGGCCACTCGTTTGCGAGCACTTTTTAAGTCTGGACTCTAGATCGAAAGCCCATTTATTGCATTCGACACAAATCTTTTTACCTATATATAATTTTATTCACATCTCTTTATAACTTAAACTCATTGTTTGCGGTTTTCATCAGGTAACAATTCATTTGAAGGCACTTTGTCATATTGGTTTCCGTTGGCCCAGGGTTGTTTTTCACCAGAAGCAAAAATCACATAAAATGTTCCACCCAGGAGATAGATCGCTCCCATTATGTAAAAAACTAGCCTCCATTCCTAAGCATTCTGTTGAGAAAGAAAGAAGCTATGCTTTAATGCAAAGTCAACCTCCAACCCACCACAACCCCATCTTCCCTCTCCCCTGCGTAAAAAGTTAATACAGTGGAACCTCGATATAACGAAGGGCCAAGGGACTGGCAAAATGTGTTCGCTATATCGAGGTTTCGTTATATCGATGTTCTTTTCCATATATTTTGCTATTACTGTGACGAAAAATATCGTTCGTTATATCGAGAACTTCGTTATATAGAGGTTCGTTAAATCGAGGTTCCACTGTATTCTCTATTTTCCAATTGCCCATAATGCACTTTGTTTGCCCCCCAAATTTTGCATAAACTATTGTTTTGGAAATATGCAGTCCTCCCAAGAGAATTTGAAAACAAAGTGTATTATGGGCAATTGGAAAATAGAGAATATCAGATTCCGCATAGGCGGTGGAGCAGAGGGGGCAGGGGGGCTGTACCCCCCCCCCACCCCACGTTTTGGTGCCGAGAATATCGCGAGCGCAGCGTAAAATTGGTCTGTTAAGATATTCCGTCTCAATTCTCAACCAAAGACTTCTTGAACACGTCCAGTCCCTTGAAATACTTCATAAATCTCAAATTGGGTTTTTAGCAAATAACCGAACAGCGGATCACGTCTTTACACTAAGAACAATAATAGATAAGTATGTCAATTGTCATCAAACCAAAGTATATGCATGTTTTGTCGACTTTAGAAAAGCATTTGATTCGGTATGGCACGATGGACTTTTATACAAACTGTTACAGATAAATGTCCGAGGAAATTTCTATAATTTAATTAAAAGTTTATACTCGAACTCTACCTCCTCTATAAAAATTGGAAATAATAGAACGCGCCCTTTTCGATATGGAAGAGGTGTACGCCAAGGCTGTATTTTAAGTCCTTTGCTCTTCAACCTATACGTTAACGATTTAGCTTTTTCCTTTAACAATGTTCTATCTGATCCGTTTATACTACCAAATGGCACCAAACTCAACTCCCTTTTCTATGCAGACGACTTAATTATTTTATCTCGATCAAAACTAGGATTACAAAATTGTCTTAACAAGTTATCTTCATATTGCAGCTCCTGGATGCTAAGCATAAACCCTAAGAAAACAAAAAAAATGATTTTTCAACGACGTGAAAAACGATCTGATTATGCTTTTCATGTGGGCAGTGAAAAAATAGACATTGTTTAAGACTATACCTATTTAGGGACTCGCATCTCTTCTTCAGGAAATTTTACACTCTCACTTGAACATCTACGACAAAAAGCTCTTCATGCTTTTTTTAGTCTAAGACGGCACACAGATTTCAATAAACTTAAACCTTCAATAGCATGCAAAATATTCGACTCAAAAATCTTACCAATATTAACCTACAACAGTGAAGTTTGGGGTACCTTTGTGAAATCAGACTTTAAATCGTGGGACCTTTCCCCGATTGAGAAAACTCACTTACAGTTTTGTAAACGATACTTAGAAGTACATAACAAGACATCCAATATTGCATGCAGAGCCGAACTTGGTAAATTCCCTCTGATCATTGATATAAATAAGAAGATACTAAGTTATCTAAGTTACTTACACCAAAAGGATGAAAACTCTATAGTCAGACAAGCCTTAAAAATATCGATTGATCTTTATGATAACGGAAAAAATAGTTTTTACTCTAGAGTCATGAAAATAAACGAATACTACAATTTTAATGACTTTAACTATAGTTCATTAAATAATAGTAAAATTAAACAGTATATCAATATCATGAAACAGAAGTATATTTCACATTGGAATCAGACCTTACAAAACTCGCAAAAACTTAATTTTTATAGCACTATTAAAACAAATTATAGCCCTTCTACCTACTTAGATTTAGCAAGAAAGAAACCATTAGTAAAACTGAGAATAAGCTGTCACAAACTTAGGATCGAAACAGGTAGATACGACAATACACCTCGCAATGAAAGAATATGCAACTTCTGCAATTGTAACAAAATTGAAGATGAAACTCACTTTTTGTTAGATTGCCCAGCTTTTACTCAGATACGAGACATATTCTTCTCTAAAATAGAATCCAAACTTCCATTACTACGATTACTACCACGTGAAACCCTATTATCACATCTTATGAATTCCACTGACTACTTTGTAAACATTAAGCTGATCTCATTTATCTCAGCATGCTTTGAATTGAGAGACAATCTCGTTACAACGATCACCACTTCGAATAGTTAAATGAACAATTATTGTTAGTAATTCTTTCTTAGATTATTGTTATTATTATTGTTATGTTATTTCCATCTTAACTAATTATCCTAGTTAATAAAATTATATGTAATTAAATTCAAGTAGCTTTCGCAATACTACCAAATTTCTACGTAGTCATGCAAGTAAAGCTTGTTGTTGTTGTTGTATGTGAGTTAAAAGAACAGCAATCAACAATCAACAATCGGAGAATCTTCAAACTGGTCTACAAACTTCTCAGAAAACAAAAATTTGCTAGAACGGGAAAAAGTTGCCTCAAACATGAAAACCTGTCGAGTATTTTTGGGTCAGTCAATCGCATATAAGAGTGTTTAGCTCACTAAGGGTGTTTTAATTTAGAGTAACTTTAATTTATTAAACCGAAAAGCAAATCCTTTTCAGCTTGACTCTCCCTCCCTTGTCCGCTTTTTCACTCGCCTCAGCCCTCAAAATACTTGATGAAATATTGATCGCTCGTTCGTTCAAAATACGCCTGCACAGTCCACGCTAACGCTGTACAGATGATCCGGATTACGGGTCGTGTGTATAGGACAACCCTCGATGTTTTCGTGTTAAATTTTAAAAGACACCTTGGACTTGTTTTTATTTGTCTTCTTAACAGTACTCACATGATGTTGAACGATAACTCCCGTCAGAGTAGGCGAGACTATCCCCGCTAATGTTGCTGCAGTGTCTGTTAATCCAAGCAAGACACTAGCAAGGGGCGGAGCTATATCCAGATGATTGACATAATAGCCACAGATTGCTAATCCATTGAGTCCCATTCCCAGTGTGATTAACGCTTGAACGGTGTTAGAATTGGATGAGTAACTTGCTGCTATGAAGAAGACAGCCGGAAAACATAGCCTGAGATAAAAGAGAAACAGAAGAAAATATATTATGTTTAAAATCCTTGTGAGGCGCGGAGCGCTAAACGGTTAGCGTTTTAAAGTGTTGGACTTCGGATCGAGAGGATTGAATGCCTTTTCAGTTGAACGATTTGTGTCGAAATGTAAAGGAAACCTTATAAAATTCAGACGGGGGGGAACCTTATTATCATCACTGCTAATCAGAACCAGGGTTGAACTCCTAGTGAGTTCCCTAGTCTTAAAGAAACTGTGTCACTGATTTTTGCCAAATTTAAACATAAGAAAATGGCCACCAAATTGATTGAAAAGTAAAATAATAATAATAATAATAATAATAATAATAATAAATAATAATAATAATAATAATAATAATAAATAATAATAATAATAATAATAATAATAATAATAATAATAATAATAATAATAATAATAATAATAATAATAATAATAATAGAAGGACGGACAAAAATTATAGAAGAATAAAACAGATTGCGATATGGGTTTTTCTGAAAAACTTTTAGGCTGAACAGTTAAACCTCAAAGTTTATTGTTTGTTTGTAACTTTTAATTATCATAACGGCCGGAAGATATTTGTTTGTAGTGAAGCTATGGTTTTGTCATTTAGATTCACAGAAGTAATTTCTTTGCTTTTTGTTAAGTTTTATAGCGTGTATTTAGCAAAACGTGATAAAATCGACTTCACACGGCCGTGACACTGTCGCTTTGGGTAAGGACAACTTTTTCTAATTCCCCCAGCTGAATAGAAAACTCTTCGGACATTAATATGACGAGGATTTGTCAAGAAACGGTACTTCTTTCTCCGACTGCGCATGCATGAATAGCTACGTACAACACTGGACGAAAAAAGCCCATGATTTTCAACAAAGCTTGGCTCGCTAATTTTGAGACAGGTTTTGAGAGCTCTTGTCAAAAAAGGTACCAAAGGTTCACAACAAAAATTCTGGCTGGATGCATTTAACAACCTTCATGCAAGCTCAGGGTGTCGGAGGCACCTCGACGCAGTCAATGCCACTAGTTTTGTCACATGTCGCCTTAGTTTTAAATCATATAGCCTTTGAATCGGTTTTAAAAGGCCTTTCCTTAGGGACTGTGCAATAATTATCGGGAAGGGGGCAGTAAAACGAGAGGGGGGGGGACACAATGTAAACTCACAGCCTTAGAGAGAGGGGTAACACGTAAATTTCTAGGAAAGTAGGGGGGGACTGAAAAAATGACTTTAAGATTCAAATACCAAAGAAATTTCATGTATTTCAGGTATCTAATAAAGTCGAAACGGATGCTATAGTCCTTGGCGAAGAAGAACTTTTTGAAAACTAAAGTACAAACTAACTTTTTTAAAAACTAAAGTACAAACTAACTTTTTGAAAACTAAAGTACAAACTAACTTTTTTAAAAACTAAAGTACAAACTAACTTTTTTAAAAACTAAAGTACAAATTAACTTTTTGAAAACTAAAGTACAAACTAACTTTTTTAAAAACTAAAGTAAAAACTAACTTTTTTAAAAACTAAAGTACAAACTAACTTTTTTAAAAACTAAAGTACAAACTAACTTTTTTAAAAACTAAAGTACAAACTAACTTTTTGAAAACTAAAGTACAAACTAACTTTTTGAAAACTAAAGTACAAACTAACTTTTTGAAAACTAAAGTACAAACTAACTTTTTGAAAACTAAAGTACAAACTAACTTTTTGAAAACTAAAGTACAAACTAACTTTTTGAAAACTAAAGTACAAACTAACTTTTTGAAAACTAAAGTACAAACTAACTTTTTGAAAACTAAAGTACAAACTAACTTTTTGAAAACTAAAGTACAAACTAACTTTTTTAAAAACTAAAGTACAAACTAACTTTTTTAAAAACTAAAGTACAAACTAACTTTTTGAAAACTAAAGTACAAACTAACTTTTTTAAAAACTAAAGTACAAACTAACTTTTTTAAAAACTAAAGTACAAACTAACTTTTTGAAAACTAAAGTACAAACTAACTTTTTTAAAAACTAAAGTAAAAACTAACTTCAGTTTAAAACTAACTTCAAACGGTAACGGACTAAAGTACTTAATGTACTAAAGTATTTAATGGTTGACGAGAATGCCTGTAAAGGCTTTGTAGAACATCAGGAATTTCTCGCTATGAAGGCACAATAGAGAGCTTCTGAAAGAAACACTCTGCCAAACATTGACTGGAACAATGAGGACTGTCAGCTCGCTGATGGCACACAAGTTAAGATTGTACTTGAAGCAACACAATTTACAAGTCAGTGGAGGGAAAGCAACGCAAATAGTTCGTGTTCTACTTTACGTTCGGACTGCTCAACAAAAACTGAAACCCGAAGACAATGACACAACTAGTGATTCTGAGCTACAATCTAGTGACTCAGAAGATCCAGACGACTCAGAAGACGATGCACAATTAATCAGACTCTTCAGAAATGGGCGACTTTATCGAACACAGTTACGAGGTACTCTGTGTCCCAGACACTGATGTCGAATGTGTTTCAGTACAAAGCAAGTAAAGGATTCAGGCTTATGTACTATATTTTTTAGGTGGTAGTTTGGGGGGGGGGGGGGGGGGGTTCGTCATAATTTTGGGAGATTTGAAGGGGGTTCAGAGCTAATTTGCCTTTGTTGAGAGTAATATTTCTCCTTGCAAGGCTCATTCCCCCCCCCCCTCCCGATAATTATTGCACAGTCCCTTACAGTGAAATTTTCCTACTGAAGCTTTACTTTACCAAGTGCAGTGAAGATCTTTCTGACTGTTCCTGTATTACAGAGATTATACTCGCGAAGACAGTCCGCTACCAGCCCACTGAGCAATACAACTATGAACGTCACCACAAAAGGTACGGTCGATGCAAGAGTTGCCTGTAAAAGAAAAATTAATCATCTTTACCTCTTAAATACCACGATCGAGATGTGAATTCTCTTTTCTGTTAATAGGTTGCGAGAATTTGTTGACATATCAAGATAATACATTGTAGTTAACAATTAGACGTACTGCAAGTCAACTGTCAAAGTAAACAGAGCGAGAGTGAGCATTTTAATTGATGAAGTATAACTCGGTGGACCTCATCCAGCTGCACATACCCGTATAGAGTATATAAGGTAGTACCTAGGAGGGCCTAAGGGTAAAGAATGCGTTCAGCCTGGTGGCTCATCACGCCGGAGCTTATCCCGGTTTCCGTAGCATGAAGCGGCTAGGAGTATTTCTACTCCCCCCTAGATGGGATGCAAGTCCATCGCAGGGTTACCCCCAGCATTAAATTCGCCCGCGGTACTTATTTATACACCTGGTGAGAGTCACATTACAGTGACCCCGGCCAGGGCTCAAACCCGGACAGCTCGATCCGGAGTCCAGCGTACTTACCATTAGGCCATCGCGCCTCCATCCGGAGGGCCGAAATACCGATTATATTTTACCTAGACGAACACTTCAGTTAATTCATGAGCAAACGATAGGTCATGGTCTTTTTATAACCCACGTTTCTCCTTTCACGATGTTGTATGTGATTAAAAGGTCAACAGATACAGTTGACCTTTACTACTATGTTAAAGAATTGAAAAAAATTGCACTGAAAGATGTTTCATATTACCTCAGTGAGACCCAAATCAAATCTTTCAATATAAAATATAGGAAGCTCTGCAATCATGGTGTATAAGCCCCACCCATGTGCAAAATGCGCCACTGTGATTGCCCACACTGGAAGAGAATTGAAGATTGACTTCCAAGGAATTGGAACATCCTGAAAATGAGATGAGTAAACCATCAGAATCGATAATACTTTGAACCAACGAAGGAAGAAAACAAGCAATCAATCAGTCACTCAGTCGGGTATTTAATAAGCCCTGGGCGCTTATTAAATTTTTGGACTTTGAGAGTGGGTGCTTATTCGAGGCTGGACGCTTTTTAAATTTTTACCATTTTCAGGTAGTAAGACTATTTTGCAACAAAACAAAAAATAATAACAAAACGTGAAGATGTACCAAAGAAGAATTTAATTTGTTCATTGAAAGTGTCTGTCAAATACTAAAACTCGGTCTTCGGGGAAGTCTTTTAGAAGTATTTATTCACTAACGTTGAGTGGAAAAAAATAATCAATACTCCTCTCTGGGGGTTGGGGGGGGGGAGGGGTATGGGCGCTTATTCGGGGCTGGGCGCTTATTAGCTTTCCCTACCTACAGGGTGGGCGCTTATTCGAGGTTGGGCGCTTAATCGAACAAATACGGTAATTGTTTCTTTGTTGGTTTATATATCATGCACAATCATTTGGTAACATGTTAACATTCTTACCTTACTCTGCAAATCTTCTGCTAAGCTACGTTCAATGTGCTCCACCTCTTCCTTTGAAATCCACAGTTGTTCTGAAGGCGAATTTCTAACCACCAGAAGCCATATCAGGGACCAGATGACCCCGCTCACACCTGGTGAGAGAAATCAATCACATTTTTCACTTTTACTTCACTTTCGTGCTACAGTGCGGCCGTGAAAACAATCAGCCTTTTAGCAAATCCCGAAGATTTCCGATTCGTTATATTTTATGAAAAAATAGCACCTGACGAGGCTCCGATTCTCAATTTTTAACGAAGAAACAGAAAAAAATGGAACCCGAAGTATTCAGTTCTGATTATTAATGTCTGAGATATGGAATACCTTGTAAACATTTTAATGAGGGTAGAGTAGTCTGCGAATGGGTAGACCCGGATAAGCAGCAGAAAAACAAGACAAATTTTAACACAGCAGGAAAACAAGACAAGTTTTTTTCACCGAGGTAAACCCAGCTAATAAATAGTCAGCACTTGACAGTACTTACCAGAAACATAGAATATCGAAGGCCAACCATGATGATACGCAAGATTACCAGATAGGTACATGATAAGAATGATTCCTAGATGAGCTCCTACAGAAAACAGGTCGAAGAACGAAATAATCATCGCACTGTTGAGCTATACCCTAGCTAAACTGGCATAAATCGATACAAAACTATTCTAAAACAATAATGGAACTAAACTGTACTAAATAAATACTGTAATTTTGCTTAACGATATTATCAGAACGAAACTTTATATCTAAAAGTTGTTAACCCTCCAAATGTCAAAACATCGTTTGCCATGGCAACGCCTAGAACATTGACCAGACACACGTTTTCACTTCAAAATATCTGTGACTGATGAAAAAAGGTTCCTGAAAGTTTCCCAAAATAGTAAAAAAAAAACATTTTAATAGTGGAAGAGAACCAGTTTGAAACACTGAAATGAGCCGAACCAGATTTTAGTTAATACTCACCAGCGAAGTTGAGCGTTCCAAGTTTGCTTCTCTCTAAAGGAGGCGCCCATTTACTCCACAATGCGTGTCCAGCTGAGAAAACTAATCCCTAAAAAAACCGTTATAACAGTTGTGTATCCCTGTGCTATCAAGAGAATACATGTCTTGATACATTTCTTATTGTTATACAGCTAGAAATTTTCCCCAACAGCCCGCTACTGTTGGTTAATTTAAGGTCACATGACTAACAATAAAACTGTTTTCTGCCAAAAATCTCTGAGCGGGCAACATTGCAAAATCTATGACGTCAGAGGGTAACAGTGCACTGTTACCCGCGAAAGTTGACCGACGAGCGCCATTTTAATAAGTCTTCGTCGTGCTATATAACAAAACACTTAATGACTGATCCCTCCTAAAACCAGTTAATTTTGTTTCCCAAGAATCTCCCTCATTTCCCTTGGGAACAGTCATTAAGTTTATATTATTAACCTTGGAACACGATCGCAATCTGTTCTCACCTGAGCTAATCCTATGGCAATCCTCAAAGCAATAAACATTCCCACGTGCATCCGTGCAGCTAAGGGAGTGAAAAGAGTCAGGACTCCATTGGCGCATACAGCTGCACCAATCACCGTGGCGCCGCCGAGTTTTCTCGCCAAATGTCCTCCAGGTAAAGGCGTCACTATGTATCCGTAGTAGAATGCACTGAGAATGATACCTGCAAATGGAGCGATAACAACAGAGTGGTTCGTAATAGCAATCACATCTTGTAATTGAAGTGAAAATATGTAACCAGTGCCCAAGTGAAAAAAGTGCGTGTTTTTTTAAGCCGTCACGATTGGTTTGGTTTTCATCCTAATTGATGGAAGATACAACATAATTGCTAGATCTAATTGGCTAGCTCACTTCTTTACCATCATAGGTGGTGCATAAGACTGCAGCTTGCTCACTTTACAACACTTTTTTAACCAATTATCACGCTCACCGAAGATACAAAACCAAAGCCGAAACGCGCTTTAATTTCCACAGACGTTGACATCAATAACATTTTCCCAAGTATAAACTGTCTTTATGCTGCCTTGAACATTATCTGCTTTGCTCGAAAGATTTTTCGAACTCGACTGCAAGTGACAGTGAAATACATGGGTAGAAAGATATCTAAAGTTTGCACCTGTGATGACCTGAAATCATGTGGCTTCAGTCGGAAACCGTGTTCTAAATTATCTCGAAAATAGTTTCTATAAAGTCTAGAAATGGCCTTAGTGATAACCTTTATCGATGAAAATTGTAGCAAAGAGTAATGATCTTTTTTAAAACAATGTAGCAATCTAGCACCGGCCTGATGAGCCACTAGGCTCGCAGACTGTTACCTACCTAATGGAACAGTATGACCTGTAAACAATACTTAATCTGACATACCTTGTGTTGTCGTACTCCAAGCGAATTCCGCAGGTTCCTAAATCAGATGAAATAATGTATAAGGGTGTAATAAAGAAAAGGCGAACTAAAACCACAAATAGTACCCCAGAATAGAGCCCAGCAAGTGAGTTTTCTAATTCTACGAACGTGTTATGAGTGATGGGCTTGTGGGTTGTCTGTGGTCTGACAAAGCTTTCCATGTGGGAGAATCGCTCGAACGCGAGGAAATTCTAAATCATAAGGCCAAGATATTACGAAAAATATTAATGTTACCATTAAGCTAAGTTAGCCCCGGTGGTGGGACTTCAGTCTGAAAGGAGCGGGATACTCATCTTCTTGTTTAGAAGTAGAAATTGCTCTTTTTTTCTTACTTAGGATGTTCAGGATGGAACGCCATTGGTAGTTTAGATAGATCCGGTATGAAATCTTTAAAATTTTCTTTACAGATAAAAGCATTCAATGGCAAATTTTTTTTCATTATTTAATTCAGTATAGCTCCTATTCGTCTGTCTGTTATAAAATGGTATTTTCTAGGGGTTAAATAAGGCTTGCGCCACGCCCTGATTCGTTTTCCTTAGAGTTTAATACAAATTTTCCGACAAGCGCGTGCCCGTCTCTTTAATATGGGAGTTCTCCCTCTCAGTCCTACGGACCAAAATATAAGAATTTCAGCGACTAATGAAACCGCCTAGTTCATACTATTTCAGATCATTTTCATAGGCTATAAAGTTTCGGAGGGGGGAAGGAAGGGGTGTTTGTTCTCATTCCTTTACCTGCACTTCTTTGCCATCTCTCATGACAGTAAGATCAGCGACCATCACCGCTAGACCCATGCTAAGATTAACACGCATCGCGTACACATTGGCGAATCCCAACATAAGAAACACACCGATCATGTAACGCACTGGAAGACAACACCTTGCGTTACGAGAGCACGGATTCCACGATTGCGTTACTTTTCTGTCACTTTCTCCAAGAAAGCTGTGAAGTTGGCTTTTCTTGGACTCCATTGCAGTTGATCTTTGTACCGATTAACAACTGCTTGCTAAAAAGAAGACAAAGTCTTCAGTTTTCAAGACTTGACATGAATTCACGGAATTGAAAGGAAAGGAAGTGAAGGTATAAAGTTTCAGTAGAAAGACAGGTTACTTGTAATTAAAAATGAAAATGGATCTTGGCTAAAAATACGCGTGAAAAGCTAAGAGGAAAAAAAACCTTTATTTTTTCTGGTCATTGGAGTAGTAGTTAGATGATTTCTATTTTTCTGGATATAAAATGAGAAAAATCAAGCGAAAACGTCTTTTATTTTACCTAAAAAAGTGTCTGGAAAAAGACAAAAGAAAAAGCTTCAAGTTCTAGTCACATCATCATTGCGAGTCGAGGAAATTGATTTTCCAGTTTGTTTTGAAAAAAAAAAAAGAATCCACGTACATATGCCTTAATGTTTAAAGCCTCTTGGAGATTTTTACGTTGTGTTGAATGAATGAATTACCTCGATTGACAAAGAAAAAACAAACCGAAAAGGGGCAAACAGCAAGGAAATGTTTAAAGTAGGCTAATAGCAAAGAGAATTGGAATTCTTCGAGCTGTCGGTTTTTTTCTTAACTCTCTCCTCCCCGGAATAAACCTTATTAGCCGAGAATTATGCTTAAAACTAACCTTTTTCTTCAGATGTTGCTAACACAGAATTTCACTAAGGGAACTTAACTGATCCAGGTGCAACCATTGTGCGCGTATTAAAGTCAGTAAAAGACTAAGCCAGGCGAATAATTAAAACTCTCAGTTTAATTCACTGCAGAGAACGCTAAAAAAAAGACCCTAATTAGTATAGCGTATGCCAAGAACAAAATAAAGACTGGGTTATTGGCCATTTTCATGTGTTTTGATAAACATTTATCAGAGAGGACATTTTGTGATGCAAATCATAAAGTATGTATCTCATAAACGTTCTATTCTATAAATGGACATACAGTCGAAGCTCTCTTAACGGACACTCTCGTAAGCGGACAGCTCTACTTACGGCCACCTTGTTAGAAACCCCGTTTTTACTCCCATACAAACTCTGTATTTTTACATTCTCGTAAGCGGACATTCCCGTAACCGGCCGCGGACACTTTCCGAGATTACGACTTAGACTTTTTCTTTGTTTTTAAGCTCCTGTAAGCGGACACCGCAAAGAAAATCATATAAAAAACCTCTGTATCTTGTATTAATCAATCAACTTGACATCGCCTTTCGTCACAATGATTTTACTGTGATTACAGTACCATATTTTAGTGTTTGTTTTGTCGTCATCCACGTCCGGTTACATTTCGAAACATCACCAACATGCATATTACCATTATGTTAGCTGGGCAAGCTCCCGTAAGCGGCCATCTATCCCCTACACCTCTAGTGGCCGCTTACAAGAACCATTCTCGTAAGCGGCCAGCTCCAGTTGCGGACACTTTTTTCGTGTCCCGAGGGTGTCCGCTTATGAGAGCTTCGACTGTATTTAAAAAGACTCAGCTTAAATCCCACAAGAACTTTACAACTGATGAGGAGTTCTAAGGCAACCTGCTCTCACAAGGATATATTTCTTGAATAAAGTGTCTGACGTCAAGCTAAGTGATTTAGAAAAACAATTCTTCTCCAGATTTATCGAGCTCTGTTAAAACATCGAAAACAATTGTCAGCAAAACTACCGAAAAACGAAAAAAGCAGAGAAAAAATAAAACTTGACATGAAGATTGAAAAACAACGGAGTCAGGAACAGTATTTTATATTCGACCGAGCAAGAATCAACACTGAGTTTTGCAAAAAAGACGGTACCACGGAACCAACCGGTATTCTCTGCAATCATCCTTGTGTGCGGGACGCGACTAATTTCGCTGGACTTATTTCCTAGCTGTCAATTTCCCCCGTACTACAAGGCACCTTATACTACAGTTAATTGATTTGGTTTGTACTCAAAGAATTGAAACAAGTGTGGATAAATTTCTTTGGAAAAATAGCTTGAACCGATCGAGACTGTCCTGAATCAGAATTCACTTACGTAGGAATTACCCACTTAACATGGAAATTTCTTTCCACAAAAGCAGAGTGAAAACAATGGTCTTAGAAAATGCAAACATCGACATGAGAATCAAATCACAAGTTATGCCATTACAGGCAATGTTATTTGCGTTGTCGAGCAAGTTGCAAGACAGAATTTTGACAAGAAGGAAGTACCATAAAACCAAGCCAAAACCAACACAAGAAACTCATTCTCTCCAACCATCCTGGTGCATCAATCACGACAGTGAATAATACAGAATCACTCGCCGATTCTTACAACGAAACCAGGTCAGTGTTTTATTGCCCGAGGTCGCCACAATTCATCTGGGACTTAAATCACACGACTTCTCTTAAGATTACTCTTGCCGTCACTACCATTGCTTGTCCTGTCACCATTCTATTAAACCTCTTGGTGATAATAGCACTGAAGACGAGAAGAGAATTGAAAAAGAATTCAAACGTTGTGCTGTCTAGTTTGGCTGTAGCTGACCTTTTAGACATTTGTTTTTAGTGGGCGCTGTATCTATGCCACTGGCTATCACTTTAGACGCGTTAGTTCTGCGAAGAATTCTAGTAAAGAAATAAAAAACGCGCCCGAGTGCATTATTGAGTTATATAAGCACGCGGGAATTTTTAAGAACACAAGAGAAGTGCATAGAGAAGCACGAGGCACAGCGGAGTGC